>NC_141101.1:6409700-7009700 GCF_041138505.1 Cibotium barometz | reverse complement strand
CAAGACAAAGTCCACTTAGCGGCTCCCCATCTCACTGGTGAGGCAGTCACTTGGTGGCAGCATTGGTCTAGTATTCATACTGACCAGGCCACAGGTGTCACAGCCTTTGACTGGGACATCTTTGTCCATGACCTGAAGACCAGATTTCTCCCTCCTCAGTACATGATCGGTCTGAAAGACGAGTTCTATGGACTCGGACAGAACGGTTCCCCAGTGCTTCAGTTTTCCGGTAAGGTTATTACTTTAGCACAGCAGTTAGGGTTATCTGAGCAGGCCAAGATGGAGCAATTCATTCGTGGATTGGACTCCAACATTCGGTTCACAGTTCGTAACTTTGAACCAAGTACATATGACCGGACTCTGACTCTCGCTCAGAATGAAGAAATGAAGCTCAACGGGGGCAAGCCCAAGCAGACATCTCAGTCCAGTACCAAACCTCAGCAGCAGCAATCAGTTGCACAGACAGGGAAAGGTAACGCATCTTCTAAAGATGCTAAGAAGGACAGCAGTAATAGCTCTAGTTCAGGGGGTAAGAAGGATAAAGAACCTAAGAAAACCCTTGATGAAAAGGCTAAAGCAGGCATTACTGGAGGTTATCTTCCTCCAGAGGAGCAAAAGAAGTATCAGTCAGAAAATAGATGTTTTTTCTGTCATATTATAGGGCATGGTAAGAAGGATTGCCACAAATGGCAAGCGGCACAAGCTGCCAAAGCTCCTTCTGCCACAGTTGCCACAGCTTCCCCAGCTCCTCCAGCCCCGCCTACTACCTCAAATGCAGTTCAACTTTTACCTTCCATGCATCCTATACCATCCGTGGTATTTGATGCTAAGCAGGAGGGTGAGAGCGATGCTGCTCAGAAGAGCCTTATCCGAGCTTATGGCTCTGCCCAGGGCCGACAGTTTGTAGTCCTTTTCGATATGGGTAGTTCTGAAGACGCCATCTCTCCCCAGTTGGCTAATAAATTGAACTGCACTTTAGTCCCATATCATCTGGATGTGGACGGGTTTACACTTGGTCTTCGCACCCACATTTCCCAGAAGGCACAGCAGTTCGCCTTTGAAGTTCAGAAGGCCTCATTTCAACGAGATTTCATCGTCTCCCCTCTGTTAGGGTGTGACATGATCTTAGGAATTCAGTGGTTCCGTCAATATGAGCCTATTCCCGATTGGGGGCAGGACACTTTTACTATTTGTAAAGGTTTTCCTGAGCCTGTCATGATTCGTGGGGATAGAAGCATTCTTGGCATCCCATTGATTTCGCATCTCCAGGCCCGACGAGCTATCCGCAAGGGAGTAGAAGGAGCACTCCTTTATGTTCGTGCTGAAGCAGACCCTCCCTCATTAGTAGCATCCATTACATCTTCAGTCCCTCAGTTAGCAGACCTCCTATCCAGACACCAGGACATTATGCTTAGGGACGATCTCCCACCCAGTCTCCCTCCCTCTCGCCTTGAGGACCATCACATTGATTTGGTCCCTGGATCAGATCCTCCTAGCAGGTTTCCCTATCGTCTTTCCAAGACTTTAGAGGGCGAGTTGGAAAAGCAGTTATCTGAGCTTCTCCGAGCCGGATTCATTCGGCCTTCTTTCTCCCCATTTGCTGCACCTATCCTATTTGTCCAAAAGAAGGACAAGTCTGCACGCCTTTGTGTAGACTACAGGGCATTAAACAAACTCACTATCAAGAATAAGTTTCCTATGCCCAGGATAGAGTACATTTTGGAGCGTTTAGACGGTGCTAAATTTTTCACTAAGATCGACCTCAAGAGTGGTTACCATAAGGTTCGCATTTTTGAAGTTGACATTCCAAAAACAGCTTTCAGGACAGAGCGTGGTCACTACGAGTTCGTAGTCATGCCTTTTGGGCTTACAAATGCACTTGCAACGTTCAATAAGATGATGTCTAGGATTTTCGCAGTCCACATTGGGAAGTGTGTTTTCATATTCCTTGATGACATACTAGTCTTCTCAGCCACTGCGGAGCAGCATGAGAAAGATGTGGAGAAGGTCTTGCAACTCTTGCGAGATAATGAGCTCTACATAAATGCCAAAAAGTCTATCTTTGGTGTTAAAGAAGTTCAGTATTTGGGCTACATCATCGGTTCCGATGGGATTAGACTGGACCCCTCAAAGGTTCAAGAGATCTTAGATTGGGATATTCCTAAGACCGCCCAAGAAATCCGTTCATTCGTAGGTCTTTGTCAGGCCTATAGCACACATGTCCATCAGTTTTCCAACCTTGCAGCACCTCTTACCGACTTGCTCAAGGGGGTGAAGACTCGCAAGCAGAAAGTCTCAGTTACAGGTAAGGCACTTGATGCATTCCGTGCACTCCAGAAAGCTGCCTCAGAAGCACCTGTATTAAAGTTAGCATCATGGGACGAACCTTTCGAGGTCATCACCGATGCCAGCAATGTAGCCATAGGTGCAGTCCTCCAGCAGGACAATAGACCCGTGGCTTATTACAGCAGAAAGTTGGATGTCGCCGAAAAGAATTATTCGGTATACGACAAAGAGCTTTTGGGTGTGATCACAACGCTCAAACATTGGAAGCCTTTTCTTTATGGACAGGCTTTCACAGTGAAAACAGACCACCAAGCACTTAAGTGGCTTCAGACTATGCCAAGTGCCTAGTGGAGTGATCGACAGGCCAGGTGGAGTCAAATCTTCCAACAGTTTGGAGGTATGATTGAATACATCCCTGGTAAGCATAACCCAGTAGCAGATGCTCTCAGTCGAAAGTCCAGCATCCAGGCAGTCCAAGAAGCTACCATTCTCGAAATCACGGGGAAGGACTTGGATAGTATGAAAGACCAATATGTCGACTCCCCTGAGTTTGGTACTCAGTATAGTTTGGCCCTCACTTCTGAGCCTGGCCACTATTCAGTACAGAACGGTTGGTTGTTCTACAAGAACCGTCTTTGTGTTACTCGAGAAAAGCGTTCCGCTCTTCTCCGTGATGCCCATGACTCCTTAGTTGGAGGACATAGGGGTATCAACAGTACCCTCGAGAAATTAGAACGGTCCTTTTATTGGCCAAAGATGAGGCGTGATGTCTATGCACATGTACAAGCCTGTAAGATTTGTCAAAAAGTCAAGGTTTCCCATTCAAAGAAGGCAGGTTTACTTCAACCTTTGCCTATCCCCGACGGACCTTTTATCGACATATCTATGGACTTTGTAGGGCCTCTACCAGCATCCACTGGATCCCGTAACACTCAGTGTTTTACCATTGTGGATCGCTTTAGTAAGTTCTGCATGCTCATCCCATGCAAGCATACGGCCACAGCCGAGGACATAGCCCGTCTGTTTCTCAAGCATTGGTATCCAATTTGTGGGTTGCCTAGCACCATAACATCAGACAGAGATTCCAAGTTTACCTCGCATTTCTGGAGGGCATTATTTGAAAACTTTGGAACTAAGTTGCAGTTGTCTAGTGCATTCCATCCCCAGACAGATGGCGAGACAGAAATTTATAATCAATTGGCCTTTGATGTCCTCAAGTCATATTGTCATGACCAGCAGTCCAAATGGGAGCACTATCTTCCGTTGGTCCAAGCTATCTTGAACGACACTCATTCATCCAGTGTCGGACGGACTCCATATGAAGCAGCCTTTGGTCGCCGTTTTTCTTCTCTTTTGACGAGAATGGTGTCTCCATCTTTAGAGGCTAATAAAACCACGGAAGCATTTTCCGAGATCATTGAGTCAGTTAAGGACCGCTTGACCAAAGCTCAGGAAGCATAACGCAAGATCTCGGAGGATCGGAGTAGGGCTGATCTGTACACTGCTGTAGAAACACCTCAATGACTTGATCTTGAGCCTATGCACTCCTCCCAAGGGCATGAGGAAGGGCTGCACACCTGAGGCTCAAAGAAGAAGAAGGTGGACTGTTCTACACACTGTTAGAATGCTGAAAACACATATGAATGCTGAGTTACCTTCACCAGATGACTGCTGAATGTGTTGATGATGCAGAGAATGCTGGACACTGATGCAAACAACTATTTCAGGGCTGGAAACTGTTGTAAACTGTTGCTTCAAAGCTGGATTCTGCTGTGGACAGAAACGCTGAGGGCTGGAGAGGACTGTGGACTGAAACGCAGCAGCAACAGATGACTGTAGGGCTGGAAACTGTACGGCTGGAGCAAAACGCAGGTAGACTGCTGTAAGGCTGCACCAAAACGCAGATATGCAGGCTGTTTGCTACTGGTTTTCAGGCGTGGAACTGAGCTGAGGATGTATGCTGGTTCTAGGGTATGAACTGATGCTAAGGACAAGCACCTAGGCTGGGCTGAAGCTATGGATCTCAAGGGGCTGGAGAAGAAAGCTTATGGGCACTAGGGCATGGATTAGTCTTATGCTGAAAGCAAGAGAGAGAGGAGAGCTCTTAGCACAATGAAGACTGAATGAGCAAAAGAGGCTCTAGGCAAGCCTATTTATACTAACTGGAGGTTGGTCATTTAATAAAGTTAATATTTATAAATGCCCAATAATGCAAATAATGATAAATAAATACTAATAAATATGGAAAAAATACCAGATAAATCCCAGTAAATTCCCTAAGGCTTTGGGGATGTTCTAAATGATGCACAGGCATATGTATGCATATTATGCAAGATGCAGAGTGCTTTCTGATGCAAACCCTAAGGCTTCTACTGACTCTACATGCATGAATGATTCTCTCCAAGTGGGTTAAGGGACTTGACTGACTGACTGACCCACTAAGGCTGAGGAATGACCTACGTAGCTCCTGCCTGACTTATCCTGGACTGAGGATGTACAATGGGGTCACGGCGTACGACAAATATCATCCTATTGGGTTCTAAAACTGTACAAATGTTGCACTTCTGATGATGAGCCATCTTGTCACCATGCACTTAGTGCAGAGTGCATGTGACATTCCCTCCTGATTAGCTTGGCGGCAGGTTCATGGCTTCCAAGTAGTCCGCCAATAACTGGGGGTACTCCTGGAAGAACTCCTCGTCGAGCCATACGGCTTCGTGGGTGCCTCGATCTCGGAACTTCGTATAGAACTGACGAATCCGTCGACCGGAACCATGCTTCCATCGATGAAGAAGGATCTGCTCAGGCTCGATAACTTCTGCCTCGTCTACCACGTCTGGCTGCTGTTCATCTGAAACATCAAACACTTCTGGACCAACATATGGTTTTAGCCAAGAAACATGGAAAACATCATGCATTGTCCAACTGGCAGGCAACTTTAACTTCATTGAGACATCACTTATCTTCTTAACTATTGGAAAAGGGCCAAAACTACGGAAAGAAAGCTTGGGACAACGTTTGCCCACTTGTTTCAATCTCTGCTTCATGATACGCAAATAGACTCAATCCCCTTCCTTGAAGTTGACATCTCGTCTAGATTTATTTGCCTGTCTGCTATATGGCTTATCTACAGTCCAAAGTCATTCTCTCTAAAGTAATAAAGCAAATACTATCTCGTTATCGGGATAGGGGGCCCTTCAGTGGGTAATTCGGGACCCCATCTGGTGTACAGTGTTCATATCTCTCTCTCTCAACTCTTTAAAGTTTGAAGTAAATGAAATGGATTGCTAAACTCACGAAACTCAGGATACAGAAGACGGTGTGAGCATATTGTGTGACAGGAGCAACCAATACAAAGACTTCCGCTGCATATCACAGCAATCCACTTTAAGACTTCAAACTTTAAGAGAGAGAGAGAGAGAGAGAGAGAGAGAGAGAGAGAGAGAGAGAGAGAGGGAAACTGTACACAGTATGGGGTCCCGATTTACCCACTGAAGGGCCCCCTATCCCGTTATTGGAATAGTATTTGCTTTATTACTCTGAAGAGATTGACGGTGGACTGACGATATGCCAAACGCAAGATCTAGGAAAACCTTGAGTCGGGTTGAACTGTACATGGTTGTAGAAGCACCAATGATGTCCAATCTTGAGCCTATGCACTCTTCCCAATGGATGTAGGAAGGTTGTAAATCTGAGGCTGAGAGAAGGGGCTGATTGCGACTGTTCTAGACTATGTATGAATGCCGAGTTTTACCTTCACCAAGTGGCTATAGCAAAACGATGCATTTGAGAGTGCTGAAAACTGTATGAATGCTGAAAACGCAAGAGGATCTGTAGGTTGAATGCTGTAGATGCTGCGTTTTACTGAATGAAGACTGAATTGCTCAAGCGCTGATGCTTCTAGATGCTGATGAGGAAAACGTTGAAGTCTGATGTACTGAATTTTGCAATCGCTTTATGCTCCTTGTGTTGAAGGTCTAGGCGATGAGTGCTTCAAGGCTGATTATGATTTGAATGAATAATGGATGATATGTTGGGCTATTTATATGGACATATGATGTTGGTCGGTTGGCTACAGAGCTGGCCGATTGCATCTATCTTGGATAAAATACATAAATGATGCAAAAATGTCCAAAAAATGCTGAAAAATATGGGAAGAATACTGGATAATTATTGATGACTGTTAGATGATATCTGAAGGTTTCTGCAATAGTCTAGATGACCTATATGCATATGGAATGAATGCTATGCATAAATGCACTCATGTCCTGATGCAAACTCTAAGGCTTCTATTGACTCTACATGCATGAATGCATCTCTTCAAGTGGGTTAAGAGACTTGGATTGATTGACTGATTGTCTAAGGTTGAGAATGACATACGTAGCTTGTGTTTGACTTATCATGGACTAAGGATTACAATGGGGTCACGGCGTACGACAATTATCATCCTAAAAAGGTACTAATAATGTATAATGTTGCATTGATGATGATGAGCCATCTTGTCACCATGCACTACAGTGCACAGTGTAAAGTGCATGTGACATTTTCTCTTGCTTAGCTTGGCGGCAGGTTCATGGACTCCAAGTAGTCCGCCAACAAATGGGGGTATTGTTGAAAGAACTCTCGTCTAGCCAAATGGTTTCGTGGGTACCTTGATCTCGGAACTTTGTATAGAATTGACGTATCCGTTGACCGGAACCATGCTTCCAATGATGAAAAAGGATCTGCTCAAGCTCGATGACTTCGGCTTTGCCTACCACGTCTAGCTGCTATTCATCTGAAACATCAACAACTTCTAGTCCAACATATGGTTTTAGCCAAGAAACATGGAAAACACCATGCATCGTCCAACTGTTAGGCAACTTTAACTTCATGGAGACATCACTTAACTTTTTAACTATTGGGAAAGGTCCAAAACTACGGAATGAAAGCTTGGGACAACGTTCGTCTACTTGTTTCAATCTTTGTTTCATGATGCGCAGATGGATCCAATCCCCTTCCTTGAAGTGGACATCTCGTCTAGACTTATTTACCTATCTACTATAAGCTTCTTGTGCTTTGGTCAAGCGGTCCTTGATTGACTCAATGATTTCGAAAAATACTTCTGTCGTTTTATTAGCCTCAAGAGATGAAGACACCAATCTCATCAAAAGAGAAGAGAAATGGCGACCAAAGGTTGCTTCATACGGAGTCCGTCCGATACTAGATGAATGAGTATTGTTCAAGATGGCTTGGACCAATGAAAGATAATGTTTCCATTTGGATTGTTGGTCATGACAATATGACTTGAGAACATCAAAGGCCAACTCGTTATAAGTTTCTGTTTGGCCGTTTGTTTGTGGATGGAATGCACTAGACAATTGTAACTTAGTTTCAAAGTTTTCGAATAATGCTCTCCAAAAATGCGAGGTAAACTTGGAATCTCTGTCTGATGTAATGGTGCTAGGCAAACCACACATTGGGTACCAATGTTTGAGAAAAAGACGGGATACGTCCTTAGGTGTGGTCGTATGCTTGCATAGGATGAGCATGGATAACTTAGTGAAGCGATCCACAGTGGTAAAACACTGAGTGTTATGGGATTCGGTGAATGTTGGTAGAAGTCCTACAAAGTCCATAGATATGTCGATGAAAGGTTTGTCGGGGATAGGTAAAGGTTGAAGTAACCTAGTCTTCTTTGTATGTGGAACCTTAACTTTTTGACAAATCTTACAGGCTTGAACATGTGAATATACATCACGCCTCATTTTTGGCCAATAAAAGAATCGTTCTAATTTCTCAAGGGTAGTGTTGATACCTCCATGTGCTCCAACTAAGAAGTCATGGGCATCGTAGAGAAGAGTTGATTGCTTTTCTCGAATGACATAGAGACGGTTCTTGAAGAACAACGAACCATTATGTACTGAATAATGGCCAGGCTCAGAAGTGAGGGCCAAATTATATTGAGTATTAAATTCAAGGGAGTCGATATACTGGTCTTTCATGCTATCTAAGTCCTTGTGATTTCGAAAATGATAGACTCCTGCACTGCTTGGATGTTGGCCTTCGGACTTCCTTGTGATTTCGAAAATGATAGACTCCTGCACTGCTTGGATGTTGGCCTTTCGACTAAGAGCATCTGCAAAATTGGGTTGTGCTTACCAAGGATGTACTCAATCATTCCTCCAAACTGTTGGAAGAGTTGACTCCACCTGGCTTGCCGATCACTCCACTGAGCACTTGGCATGGTTTAAAGTCACTTAAGTGCTTAGTGGTCGGTTTTTATTGTGAAGACTTGTTCATAAAGGAAAGACTTCCAATATTTGAGCGCTGTGATCACACCCAAAAGCTCTTTGTCATAAACCGAATAATTCTTTTCGGCGATATCCAACTTTCGACTACAGTAGGCCACGGGTCTATTGTCCTTTTGGAGAACTGCACCTATGGCGACATTGCTTGCATTGGTAATGACCTCAAAAGCTTCATTCCAAGATTCTAATTTCAAAACAGGCGCTTTTGAGGTAACTTTTTGGAATGTATGGAATTTATCAAGCGCCTTGCTTGTGATTGAGACTTTTTGTTTATGAGTCTTCACCCCAAGGTGGTTCCAAATATAGTGAACGATACGTTTAGAACGTTTAGAAAATGTGTTGAAAAGATTCCAAACGTAGTGAACACTGCCCTTGATATATATATATATATATATATATATACACACACACACACACACACACACACACACACACACACACACACACACACACACACACACACACACACACACACACACACACACACACACACACACACACACACACACACACACACACACACACACACACACACACACACACACACAGTCACTCACACACACACACACACACACACACACACACACACACACACACACAAAATTTATAGTTTACTTACAAAATTTTGAAATATGAAGTTTGAAAATTCATCAATGAACATTAAAGCACTTACTAATACTATACAACCTTTAGTTTCAATTTTGTGAGAGAGAGAGAGAGAGAGAGAGAGAGAGAGAGAGAGAGAGAGAGAGAGAGAGAGAGAGAGAGAGAAATGAAATGATATATTAACGTCTCTAAGAGGCCATAATGGCCTATGAGACCAAAATTGAGGGTACATCTGAAGTTGGTGTCTCATCAAAGAGAACAACTAAATGAGACTAAAAAGTACAATAAATTGATTGTCCTATAGTTATAAGAACAGTACTGTAAGACTCCGAGATGATACTGAGTAGAAAATATTGGAAAATACTAAAAAATGTATATTAGGTAGATCCATGTATGCTGATCAGTTGAAGTGTTGCTCTCTCCTTAGATCAAGTATCTCCGCCATGGGGCTGTCTAGAATGGAGAGGTCGTAGAAGCGAGGTAGGCGCCTCCGATGCTGAGCAATAATGGCTCTGAGCTGGCGATGGTGAGGATGTCGTGGTCGGGATCTTGGTGGGCGTGGCCGACGAGCACGACATAAGATAACTGCTCTCTCAGTGGTGACTCCCTGGTGGGAGCGTGGTCGGTGCCCTGATGGCCCAATGGAGGAGGTATCAGGAGGTGTGCGGGTTGGGTTGCTGGTGCTGGTGTTGAAGAAATCTGTTAGGGTCCTTTGTCTAGGTACATCATGGCTCGGCCTCCTGTCTGCCAAGAGGGTCTCTTTGTGTCTCCTGAGCTCAAGTAGAAACAATCCCAGGCATCTCTGATCGTCACACTCCATGACCTTGGGTAACGGCCCAAAACCCTCTCGGATTAGGTAGTGATATCTCCCTCGGATCTCATAATAGATTGTACATCGGCAAATGCAATGTTCCTTTGTCTCTACCTCCTGGTAGCGTAGTTGACAAATGTGATCATCCAAGATTTGATGCACGTATCGCCTTGTCTCAATCCGCAATTGGTGTGATGAGGTCCTGATCTGTCCAATGGCACAACGTATCCCATGTGATAGGTGTACATCCATGTATGTCGGGCAGGTGATAAAATCATCTGGTGAGAGGTGTAGAAAATGGCTCTTGTAATGAGCCATTTTCGTGCCTAAGGGCTCAAGGAGGCTAGTCCATGTCCTCTCTGTGTCCACTCTGATGATATCTATCCTGATCATGCGGTTTTGCTCTGAGCGGGTGAGATCCAAAAATGGACAATCCAGACTGTACTGAAAGGGTGGTAGTGCCTCTATCCTACAAACCATGTAGGTCAAACCATGATCTCATCTGAGCGTACCAGCAATGAGTATCTCCATCCTCTGCCAACTGTATGGATGAGGTCAATGCCAATCGGGAGTACTCGTGCTGAGGGAGCTCCCATAGTTGATGTAAAAAGGTAACTGCCTGGAATAGGGCCTCGGTTACTATTGGTGGGGCACCCAACTCAGCCCGAACAATCTCATGTGGTACTGCTGATTAGCTCCGAATCATGCAGGCAATCATCATAATCAGTGGTCTCTCCATTTGCCTCCATCCCTCATCTGTCCCTCTCTGAGATTTGTGATGTATACTGGGTCCCCAAATTGGAGCTCCGTACAGGAGGGTCGGTGTGACAAGCGTATCAAATAGCCACAATTTGGTGCGTGGCTTCTAAAACTGTATATGTGCACATGCAGAGATGATGTTGGAGCTGAAGCACGGTCGATGACGAAGGCTCGCGTCGATGTGAGGCAAAACACTCCGAGAGGTGGTCGGTGTCGAAGGCTCCTATTGGTGGATGTAGACACTCCAAGGTGGTAGTGGCAATGGAAGATAAGGTGATGCAGACTCTGGTGATAAGGGTGCTGTTGTACTTGAGGTGGTAGATGAAGAGCAGAGAGGGTTGCTGTCCCCAGTGGTGGTGGTGGTGCTGACAATGGTGTTGCAAGACCTGAAGGGTGTAGGCTCTAATGACAAGGGTGCTGGGTACTTGAGGGGTGCAAGCTCTGGTGACAAGGGTGTTGCATACCGGAGGGGTGGTGAGAAGCAGAGAGGGTTGCCGTCCCCAGTGGTGCAAGCTTTGGTGACACGGGTGTTGCGTACCTAAGGTGGTAAGGAGCAAAGAGGGTTGCTGTCCTGAGTGGTGCAAGCTCTGGTGACATAGGTGCTGCGTACCTGAAGTGGTAAGGGGCAGAGTGGGCTGTCGTCCTGAGTGGTGCAAGCAGCCTTGGGGGCACTTGAGAGACAGTGCGCAGACATACAGTTTCAGGAGCCACGCACCAAATTGTGGCTATTTGATACGCTTGTCACACCGACCCTCCTGTACGGAGCTCCAATGTGGGGACCCAGTACACATCACAGATCTCAGAGAGGGACATATGAGGGATGGAGGCAAATGGAGAGACCACTGATTATGATGATTGCTCGCATGATTCGGAGCAAATCATCAGTACCACATGAGATTGTTCGGGCTGAGCTGGGTGCCCCACTAGTAGTAACCGAGGCCCTATTCCAGGTAGTTATCTTTTTACCGCGGCTATGGGAGCTCCCTCAGCAGAGGTACTCCCGATTGGCATTGACCTCATCCATACAGTTGGTAGAGGATGGAGATACTCATTGTTGGTATGCTTTCGGATAGAGGCACTACCACCCTTTCAGTACAGTCTGGATTGTCCATTTTTGGATGTCATTCGCTCAGAGCAAAACCGCGTGATCAGGATAGTTATCATCAGAGTGGACACAGAGAGGACATGGACTAGCCCCCTTGAGCCCTTGGGCACGAAAATGGCTCATTACAAGAGCCATTTTCTACACTTGTCACCGGATGATTTTCACACCTGCCCGACGTACATGTATGTACACCTATCACATGGGATACGTTGTGCCATTGGACAAATTTGGACCTCATCACACCAGTTGCGGATTGAGCCAGGGCGATATGTGCATCGGATCTTGGATGACCGCATTTGTCAACTATGCTACCAAGAGGTAGAGACAGAGGAACACTATATTTGCCGATGTACAGTCTATTATGAGATCCGAGGGAGATATCACTGCCTCTTCCGAGATGGTTTTGGGCCGTTACGCAGGGTCATGGAGTTTGAGGATCAGAGGCAACCCAGTCCGCACACCTCCTGATACCTCCTCCATTGGGCCATCAGGGCACCGACCACGCTCCCAGGGAGTCACCACTGAGAGACCAGTTATCTTATGTCGTGCTCGTCGGCCACGCCCACCAGGATCCCGACCACGACATCCTCACCATCGCCAGATCAGAGCCATTATTACTTGTCATCGGAGGCGCCTACCTCGCTTCTACGATCTCTCCATTCTAGACAGCCCCATGGCGGAGATACTTGATCTAAGGAGAGGGCAACACTTCAACTGATCAGCATACATGGATCTACCTGATATACATTTTTCAGTATTTTCCAGTATTTTCTACTTAGTATCATCTCGGAGTCTTACAGTTCTGTTCTTATAACTGTAGGACAATCAGTTTATTGTTTTTTTTAGTCTCATTTAGTTGTTCTCTTTGATGAGACACCAACTTCAGATGTACTCTCAGTTTTGGTCTCATAGGCCACTATGGTCTCTTAGAGACGTTAATATGTCATTTCATTTCATTTCTCTCTCATCTCTTAAAGTTTGAAGTGATAAAAGTGGATTACTAAAGCCTCGCGAAACTCAGGATAGAGAAGGCGGTGTGAGACTTTGTTTGATAGGATCTGCCATTACGCATAATTCCGCTACATGTTACAGGTCCCAATCTTGAACACATGTTCAAGCTGAAATCTGCTCAAATTTTCTATTCACTCTTTGTTTTGTCTTCCCCATAGGCTACCTTTGCCTCTGGGCATGGAAATCTCCCATCACAAGCAATCACTTATTTTACTTAAGTGCATCCCCACCATCCATAAAATCAATGGACTTGGTCCTCTATGAAATAGGGCTCAGAATAACACGTTGACTACCCCATACAGTGCCCACATAGACATGGCACATGCATCTGAGGGCAAGCAACAAGAGCCCATTCAAAATCTCAGTCAAAGGTGCTGTTCTTTGGCAACATGCTTGAGATTGTGGACATAATATTCTATCTTGTTTTTAAGAAAGCACATACTGCCTCTTTTTTTATTTGTTTACAGTGCCCAACTAGACATGGTGTATTCTGCTAAGGGCTCATGCATGGGACTAGAGTCCATTCAAAATCTCACGCAAAGGTGTTGCATCTTTGGCAATATTTTTGGGATTGTGGACATATGATCTTATCTTGTTTTTAACACATGTTATTTCCTTTAATCATTTTATTTATTTTGATTCAGTAGAAGCTGCAATATTTTCATGTCTACTGTGACCTTGATCAGAATCTCCTGATGTGCAGACCGGGTGTTTGGTCCCGCAACGACCACCAGGCATGTGTACGATGCTGCTGCCCAACATGTGGTCCGTGGTGCAATGGAGGGTGTCAATGGTGAGATTTGTTGGTTTTGACAAGGTGTTGGTTTGTTGGCTAGATGCTTCTTTTTTTCGAGCTGTTTTTGGTGTATGTTATGGTTTGAGCCATTGTTGTGGAAGATGTGAAAACTTTTCTGTCCAACCTTGTGCTCTTGAGCAGGTACTGTCTTTGCATATGGTGTTACTAGCAGTGGGAAAACACATACTATGCATGTACGTCTTGTGGTTTTAACATGTCCTCAAGAAAGTAGGCAGTGTTACACTTCCATCTTTTTGCTGGTGTGGTAAGCCTTGAGTATGTAAGTCTTATGGTGTGCATGTGCCTTTAGTAAGTGTGTGAAGCATATGCTTTCTTCTTAAATTTTGTGCGGTAGGTTTGAAACTTGGGGGAAGTTTGCTATGCTAACTTGCTTTACCATGGCAGGGTGATCAGAAGTCTCCTGGGATCATCCCTCTGGCCATAAAAAATGTTTTTAATATCATTCAAGAGGTACATGTTCTACTTTTTCCAACCTTTACATCCCTTTGTGTTATCACTAGCATTTGAATGAGGACATGAACGTGTCTTGGCCTTGCTCATCATGTTAGTTATCCTTATGGAAATGCATTATTTTGAGCTTTTTCTTTTTGTGATGCCTTTGCTTGCAACTAAACTGGTTTTAGTACATGTTGTACTTTGCAGACTCCACGGCGGGAGTTCCTTCTTCGGGTCTCTTATCTTGAAATTTACAATGAGGTCCCTACCTATTTGGATGGATTTTTATTTTAGTATTTATGTTCTTGAAAGTTTGAAGCCTGAGGATATTGCTTGTTTATAACAAACGGAGACCAAGCAATCATGTGGATGTGTTTCTTGACATTTCAGGTTATCAATGACTTGTTAGATCCTGCAGGGCAAAATCTGAGGGTTCGGGAAGATGCACAGGTTAGTACCTTATTGTTTGTTGCACCACTACAGTTACATATTCCTTTTTCTGAGCTGTTAGCATTTTGATTGCTTGTGAAGAGATGTTACATAGTGTAGGGAGTACATGAGAGATGAGGATATGATGTTTTGCAAACTCATGAATGTGGGGGTGTTCGGATTAGAGGTCCTTGCTTTACTGTTTAATGTTATGTGTAGGGCACGTATGTTGAAGCAATCAAAGAGGAAGTAGTCCTTTCTCCAGCTCATTGTCTCTCTCTGATCGCTACAGGAGAAGGTGATTCATAGTTACTGAAATAAAATTTGAGAAAGCTAAGGTGAAAAGGCAGGAGGTAATCAAAAATTTCAGGGAAAAGAATTGATTGCTTGAGTATCTAGCCTGCTTGCTCAACTTCAAATGCTGCTCTCAGGCTTTTCTAGGCTCTAAGGAATCTCATGATGAACTGCATGCTAGATTTTTGGTTTAATCTGTGTGGGTATCAATTCTGCTGCAGAACATCGCCATGTAGGGTCAAACAACTTCAATCTATTGAGCAGCCGCAGTCATACAATTTTCACCTTGGTAGGCAAGTCAGTATACTTTTTGGGCTTTGGCTATGTGTGTCATAACTTGTGGTTTTTCTTTGAGAAGACCGGTAGATTGATTTTGCTGAAAATACACTCTTATGTTACTTTTTTAAACTCTGGATTAAGAGCCAAAACTCTTTTATGTGGCTTCTTTGCAGACAATTGAAAGTAGCCCGAGGGGGGATGATTTTAATGATGAAGAAGTGACCCTTTCCCAGCTGGTATATGGTGTCTTTCAACCATGTGTTTATAGCAAAATGCATTGAGGATAGGTAGATCTGGTGAAGCTTGTTGTCAGAACCACCTCTTACAGGCACCCTTGTCTTGACCATTCACAGAATCTCATTGACCTAGCAGGCTCTGAGAGCTCCAAGACTGAAACTACTGGGCTGCGACGCAAAGAAGGATCTTACATTAACAAGAGCTTATTGACGTTGGGAACTGTAAGACTTGCTCTTTGGGTTTTGGAAAATGTGCTGGTCTCTTTGCCATATAATCATGCTCTTTTTGGCATTAACAAGAGTAGTTACTGATTTTAGACTTCTTACTGCTTGCAGGTCATTTCTAAGTTAACAGATGTAAAAGCAACACACATACCATACAGAGATTCAAAATTGACTAGATTATTACAGTCTTCCTTAAGTGGGCATGGTCGTGTATCGGTAAATTTTTGGCTTTAAGCTTCTCTTGATTCTGCCAAAATTGTATCATTATGCAGCCTGCATCTTCATTGAAGCATTTGGTTTCTGCCTGTTTCAGCTTATATGCACTGTTACTCCGGCTTCTAGCACTAATGAAGAAACACACAACACCCTAAAGTTTGCTCATAGAGCAAAGCATGTCGAGATTCGTGCCTTCCAAAACAAGGTAGATATGGTTTCCTTTCTGCGAGACATTTGCATAGTGTGCTTGTGTTGGTGGAAGAGGATAGGACATAATACATGTACAAGGAAAATCCATTGGCTATTGATTTGATGTTTTCAGATAATGGATGAGAAGTCATTGATAAAGAAATACCAAAAGGAAATCCAAAGTTTGAAACATGAACTGGAACAACTCAAGAGAGGTATGATTGACAATTCATACCCTATGGGTAACCAAGAAGATCTTGCAACACTCAAGCAGCAGGTTCGAGGTCTTGCCTTGTGTCATCCTTTATTTCTCTCTTCTCCTGTCTTGCCTTGTGTCATCATGTATTCCTCTCTTCTCCTGTCTTTCTGCATTGTGTCAAGGCTCAACTATCTTTTTGTACTTCGATCTTGCATGCACTTACTTAGTGCTTTGTTGAGTATGTTGCGTTGCGTGTGGGTAATTAAAGTGATGCAGAAGATTAAACAGATGGATAGAAGATGTATCCTTTGTTTCACTCTAATGCTACTCCACATGAAGGAAAAAGCTGTGTCATTTGTTTCACTTCAATTTTCCTACGGCTTTGTTCTGTCCTGTTATGTTCATTCATCCACCTAGCTAAATATGCAATGCTATTGTAGCTCAATCTGTTATAGAACTGTTATAGAACATGTTGGATGAGACCATAATCTGCTCCTTTTTGATTTCAAATAGATGATTAAGGGCCTATGGAGGCATGACATGCAACCAGTATAGCCCAGGCATACTGACAAAATTGCGTTCTGCCTAGCTAATTTCTTGGAAGCAGTCATGCTACTAGTAGCAGCGATTCATTTTTTTGAATGCAGTTCCTAATATTTGTTTTGAAAAGGAATCTAAGTCTGTTGGTGCCTTGGACACCTCTTAGGGACACTTGGCATCATGCCTTGACATGTGGCATGTGTGGTGGTAGTGGGCCTCTCCTATAAAAAGGACCAAATTTCATGATACGATTATGCTTTCCATGACTCAGTTGTGTAATTCCCTCTAATCATCTTGTTAATCCTCTGTTAATGTTTTGATTATCTTGTTGGTCAACATTAGTCTCTTTGCTCTCAATTGTGATCTTGCTCACTCTCAGCTGGGACCAGCTCTTGCCCACCCTCATTGCACTGGGACCAAGAAGCGGTATCAGAGCTGCCACCTCCAGTTGCTGCCAGTTCTGCCACCCACACACAACTGCTTGCTGCCGATTCAGAACCATCTTCTGCTCGAGTGCTCCATCTCCGCTAGCTCACGCCACCTAGCCAGGCGGCGCTAGTGTGCAGCTAACCACAGCCATTGGCTTTTTGGGGCGGCTCGGCCTGACCAACGGGTTGTCCTAGTGAGATGAAGACCACCTCTGCCAGCGGGTCAGCCAGTTTCGGCCACTTGAGCTTTGAGACCGCTCCGCCTTGACTCAGCAATCGCTGCTGTTGCCCAGCCATTCAGCTTGAGACCGTCACCCAGCCATCCTTCCAACACTGGGCACTTCAGCCACCCGAGCTTTTGAGACCGCCGCTGCTCCATCTTGGCTCAACAATTGCCAGTGTTGCCCAGCCATTAGGCCTCGAGACTGCCTCCCAGCCATCCTCCCAACGTGGGGCATGCGTTTCTTTGGGATCTGGGATTAGAGGCGTCCGAACGTCTTGTTCATGGAGGTACATAAATTTCGGGGATTTCTTTTGCATACATCATTCAAAGCTTTTGTGCTAGGAATTTTGGGGATCCTTGTTTACAAGGGGTGAATCAGTGTAGTGGAAGCATCCATAGGCACTCTTGTAAGTGCTTGTGCACATGCCTCGGAGCTTTTTTTTAATCACTCAAGTATACATCCTGTTCTTGGTATTTTTGGCGAGGGACCAAGAAAGGGCTGAGCTGTAAAATGTGGTAAGCTCTGAATGGGCCAATGATATTAGTTTGAGGTTCCTAGGAATCCCTCATGTGAAACAACTTTGTTATGGCTCAGGCGAATGTCTCCTTACCATTTGTTAGCTCACTGATGATCTTCATAGTTTGTTACAGTTAAAAGCATAAGCAAACAGATGTGTTTAAGGTTGTCTTCACTCTGACTTTTTTGCTTTTAGATGCTTGTTTTATGATGGTTCATTTGCATGATTTTTGGCATGCATTAACTTCATAATTCCAAATCTGATTGAACGTACTGTCTTGCTAGCTGGAAGCTGGTCAAGTAAAACTCCAATCAAGGCTAGAGGAAGAAGAACAAGCAAAGGCAGCTCTAATGGGCAGAATCCAAAGGCTGACCAAGCTTATACTTGTTTCTACCAAGAACACGGCTTCTCAAAGCCCTTTGGAGAGACAAAGTCATCGACGAAGACATTCTTTTGGCGAGGAGGAGGTTGTGGAAACTACTTCTCTTAAGGGTTTGAATCTGTTAACATGCGTCCTGAGCTTTTATCATGTGATTGTGAAGCTGTTTGTTTGCCTTCTGTTAGCTCATTGGTCACCTTTATTGGATTGTGCAGCTTGCATATTTACCAGATAGAAAGCGTGAATTTAGTTTTGAAGAGGAAGATGGCCCTGATTCAGAGTTGTCTTTAGATGGGAGAAGTGACAACTTAATTGGTGATGAGATTTTTAAAGGGGAGAAGAAGACCAAGAGGCGGAGCATGTTGGCTTGGTTCAAACTTAAGGCAAGTGTTGAGTCTTTGCTGATTTTTCAAAATGTGTGCATCGGAGTCCCAGGGAGTTTTGCTTGCTCAAGGGATATGCATTTCTTTAGTTTGGGCATTTGTAAATGATAATTTTGGTTTCACTTTAAATTTTGGAAGAATTTAGTTGATCAGTTCACAGTATTGAGTCCCAACATCCAGGAGGTGCTTCCTTGTTCCTTTTTCCCTTGTGCAGTGTTTGATCTACTAAAAAGAGTGCAAAGGAACAAGGTAAAAGCTGAAATAAGTGTGCATACTTCACTATGCTTTTTTTTTTTTGGTTCTTTTGGGCTGGAGATGGAGCAAAGATCTGTGAAAAATGGTGGCAACTACTCTTTGGCTGCTTCTCTGCTGTGTTCAGACTGCTTTTGAGGCTGAATAATGTGCACAAGGCTGCCGTATGGGCTGAGGATGATGAAAGCTGAATGTGAGGTGTGGGATGCCCTTGTTTTGGGCAAGTAAGCCCGCTTCTGGTTCTTTTGGGCTGGAGATGGAGCAAAGATCTGTGAAAAATGCTGCCAACTCTGTCTGCTTCTCTGCTGTGTTCAGACTGCTTTCGAGGCTGAATAATGTGCACAAGGCTGCCGTAGGGGCTGAGGATGATGAAAGCTGAATGTGAGGTGTGGGATGCCCTTGTTTTGAAGCCCCCCTAGGTTAGTGGCCTGGTTTTTTTTACTTCAACTTTTTATGTGCACAATGAGCTGCCAAACCAGGTTTTCCTCCCCTAAAGGGGTGGGGTGGAAGAGAGGAAAGGAGAAAGGATGGGAGCTGAAAGGCAAAGAGAGGAGAGATGATAGAGGAAAAAAATATGGTCTCAAATTATTCAACCTAATTGAAACCTAAAATTGGGGGTGCAAAGGGGGAAGGGCAGGTTTGGTTGGAGAACTGTCTGAAACGAGGGAAATGCCCTTCTGTGGCATAATTTGCTGAAACATGCTTCTGATCCACGATCCCCATGAAACAAGTGTTTTGGCTTGGAGATCTTCCATTTTGGATTGTTTCCATAATTATGAGCTTGTTCCCATAATTATGACTTCATACTCGGGTGATTAATCTTTACAACAACTGCACCATAGAGGAAATGCTTTGAAGCGTTTAGAATGTGGATCACCACCAAACACTGTTGTGATGATATCATGCTAGTTTCGTGTTCACCAGGTGGGCTTCATTGTAAGAAAAGCTTTCAACAATGTGATGTGGCCAACTTCATACTCACACCCAAGATCTTCCCATGCACAAATTGTGATCAAGATCGCACAACAAAGAGATGAAAAATAAACCAGATTTTTACTGCTGAATATCTGCAATGATACAACAGCAGATGGCTTGCGAGCTCCAAGCATGCGCTTCATGGTCGAAGCTTAAAGGGCTCCTGAATTTCTTTGATAGAGGCTGTAATACTGAAGAACAGGTTTTTTGGCTGCACTGCAATGTCAAAAGGAGGATTAGGATTGTGGTCTTTCTTTCACACCACAGGTTTGGAAATTGCATTATGCATTCTTTGGGTTGAAACAGGCCCTTAAAATGTTAGCTGATTGGATTAGGATTGTGGTCTTTCTTTCACACCACAGGTTTGGAAATTGCATTATGCATTCTTTGGGTTGAAACAGGCCCTTAAAATGTTAGCTGATTGGATCACGGGCACAACACACTAAAGTTGGGGCATTAATTTCTGACCTTCATAAGCAATTGGGTGTGCTTTAGACCTTTGTGTGAGCAGAAGAGTGTACATGTAAACCACTATTATGTACCTAGTATTAATCCTCGATATTAGTTCCAGATCTGGGTAGGGTTGGGGAGCCTTGAGATTAGGGGAAGGTTGTAGGCAGGTTACAGGTGGCTAGGGTTCATTATTATTGATAATTCATGGTTATTAAATCCATGGTTATTGGCTATTTATAAAAGTAGTTAGTATATAAGTGACTTGTGGGCTATTGAGATCATATTGTTATATTTTATAGTTGGTATGTGCATGGACCAGAGTAGTCTTACTCTTAGCATGGACATGGTGGTTTATATGTGTTGTGCCGAGGGTCCCTTACGATAGGCTCTAGTGGTATGGAATGTTGGGATTTGGAATCATATGCGTAGGAGTCTATCATGTGTTCCGTCATGTGTGTGTATAATTGCTTGAAGCAATGGGCAGCCATGGCTAAGGGGGGAGAGAGAGAGAGAGAGAAAGAAAGAAAGAAAGTTATATTAACGTCTATGGAATACCCTAAGGGTCTATGAGACCAAAAGTAATACAATGGTACCATGGATATATTGAGCCATGGAAAACTGAAAGAAAAAGTAAATGAAAATATTTGACAGTACATGTGATCAATAGATGATCTTGTGTAGAGAGTGATAAATTGTCAGGATCTTTATGGACACTCCGAGAAGAAATTCTAATTCTCAACACAAAAATTAGAGCATAACATATACTTGCACAAATTAAAAGTATAGACTTTAATAAACAAAATTAAATAAACAAGAAAGCTAGAGAATAAGAAAGAGATCACCGTTGACACAAGATTGTGTTGAATCTTCCTTGGATGAGTGGCCCTTGTATCACTCACTCATAGTTGCCATGAAATGCGTTTCAAAACATATGAAACGTGTTTGAAACGTTTGCAACGTTTCAAATGTTTGAAACGAGTTTCAAAGCTCTCATTTTTTTAAATAAATATAAAATGTGTCCTACATTAAAATTGTACTTACAAAGTACAATATCTTTTTGTTTGCTGTGTCGTCTTCATCTGTATCCTCACGCTTGGGTTTTTCTCGAGAGTCGTGTCTTGGTTCAGCTGTGGGACTTGTGGTCCGCTATTCAAGTTGGTTTCTTTCAATTTTTATGATTTTATGCAATTTCTTTGTAAATTTCAGATTTTGAAATTTGGGCTTTTTGCATCAGCTTGCCTCAAATCTCTCCTCTCTTTTGGCAAAATGCCGAGGACAAGGGATATTGTGTGGACCCATTGTTACCCCTGTTGGCAGATACGGGGGTTTAGGCACATAAAAATGAAAATGCAAGCACTGTGACAAAGTATCAGGTGGTTCTATAGTCAGGATAACGGCCCATTTCTCTGGATTGAAGGGGAAAGGGATTAGTCCGTGTCCTAGAGTCCCTGTAGATTTGAAAGCCTCTCTTCAGCCATGGAAGAGAGAACAGGGAGCTATGCAAGGAATTGGGGGTGGTGGTGATGATACCCAGGATGATTCAGAGGATGAAAGCAAAAGGGCCAGGATGGAAGAGGTTCCTGATATGCAGAGTTAGGTTGATTTGCCCAGTTCCAACACCATTGGTGCTGGGTCTAGCTCTGCTCCTTGAGCCCATAGGTCTTCCTTGCCCACCAAGCCTACTTTGAAGAGGACAAGTCTCAAAGCAGGGTTTCAGAAGCAAGCTGTTGTTAAGGCTACCCGTGAGATAACAAAGTTGTTTATTCAATGCGCTTTGTCATTTCACATTTTGTGTACCCCATGTCGGAAGAAGGCCATGAGAGCTTTCAGCCGCATTGGGTATGAGTGGGAGGACTTATCTTAGAGTCTTTATGCTCCACACTTAAAAAATGAGAAAACTAGTGTGTAATTAGAGATGGAGCCTCTCAAGGAAACTTCTACAATTCTATGTGATGGTTGGACAGATATGCACAAGAGGAATGTCTACAACATCTTAGTGTCCTCTTGTAAGGGCACAATGTTCTTGCGTGCCATTGATGCTTCAGCTCCAGGGATAGTTGTGACAGACACTTTCATTTGGGAACATTTGTGCCATGCTTTATTAGAGATTGGCCCTCAAAATGTAGTACAAGTGATCACAAACAATGGATCAAATTGTGTCTATGGGGCAGAATGTTGGACGATGAGTTTCCACAGATTGTGTGGACACCATGTGTAGCCCATAGATTGGACCTCTTGATAGAGGATGTTATCAAGGTGGGGTGGATTTTGGACATCTCGGAGCTTGGTAAAGTTTGTCACCAAGAGACCAAAGGTCCTTGCCATGTATTGTGTCCATAGTGATTTGGAGCTGTTGAAGCCCTCAAAGACCAGGTTTGCTTACATGTTTATTGTGGTTGAGAGGCTAGTGAGAGTCCAATTGGGACTACTCCACACAGTTGTGTATCGGGAGCAACCCAAGGCATTGGCTTTTGTGCGCACAGTCATGCGAGAGAGTTGGTGGGATGAAGCCAAGGCACTTGTGAAGGCAACTCAGCCCATTTATAGTGTTCTCCGCATAACAGGTATGGAGGGCAACACCCTTGGACTCTTATACGAGTTCATGGACCGCATTGGAGAGACACTTGACCACAACACTGTGCTACTTGCGGCGAAACTGTTTAACAAAAGGTAATACTTTTTGTGTATCTTGCTTTCCATGAAAAGCATCAAACATGATGCTCTTCTCTTCTGGTTCGAAGTCCTCCTTGCCGGTTGATGAAGGCTCCTTTGCCTTCCTTTCCTTTACTTGTCCCAAAGAAGCTGCATCTGAGAGAGTGGGCCTAGGGATAGCCTTCTTGTTTCCTCCATGAGAAATAGACGGAGTAGCTCTAGATCCTTGTGCAATGGTGACTCCTTTGGCCTGAAGATGGGCTTTAGCAGCTTCAACTCCTTCGTCTTCATTAGGCCCTTGGTATCCCTCTACTCTTGCCATGGTTTTGTCACCCCAAGAAAGTTTCTTCAAGAGAAACTCTGATATCACTTTAAAGCCCAACGGGGTGTGTAGTGACAGACTCAACCACGTGTCCAAGAGTTATAGAGATGGAGAGAGAGAAAGAGGGGCAAAGGGATCTTGCATAGTACACCACACTGAGCGGGAAACAGGCCTGTTATAGAGATGGAGAGAGAGAAAGAGGGGCAAAGGGATCTTGCACAGTACACCACACCGAGCGGGAAACATTCCTTGCTCCCTTTTAGGAATTTATTCAGGAACAATCCAGGGGCATGCTAGCCAAGATCGGATATCCAAGTTGATGTCGATGTCAAGGCACAAGATCTTTCCATCTCCCCCTAAATGGTGTCATTAGTCCCATGGACTATGGTTTCACACACCAATACTCAAACTTGACTTCTATATGAAGGCATTGACTCCAACCAGTGGTCTAGGCACTCGACAACATGCCTCATAAGTGCCTAACATTTACAGCTTGCAAGTGGGTTACATATGACTTGTGCGGAACTTGTGCGCGAATCGACACTGACAGGACCTTAGACTTAAATGGTGTCTGATGGATTGTCCCTAGAGAAGGGCTCACAACATGCACAATGCCCATCAAAATGGTGTCTTAAGTGTATTGATAAAGCAGAATCGCCACGTGGCATCCTAGACAGTAGGTGTGCACGTGACATTTGGGTGCCTAAAGGGTTGTCAGTGCCACACGGATATGGTTCTCAACAAGCAAGTTCAAAGGCAGATTAAGAGGCAGAATTGGATCAGATTGTTGATGCACAAGATGTGACCTTGATCAAAAGGATTAGGTGAGGATTGAAATGTTACTGATTATGATGTTCTCCAGGCACATGAGGTCATCTTAAGAGTTTGGAGACTCTCACCCCTTGAGGTTGATGAAATGTCATGTACATAAGTTAATCCCGATGCTCATGGACATGTTTATCCTCGCTAGTGGGTATATGGGCAGATTTAGGGGCAGATTCGGACTTGATTTTGACCTAGAAGTGCTCGGAACATGCACCCATGGTTAGGACATCTTTGGGGCATTGTTTGGACACAAAATATGACTTTTTGGACATTGTTTTTGTGGGCTAAAAAGGGGAAACCGACTTGCATACGACTTTTCTGCTTTGAGCCTATAAAAGGAGGCATTAGGTGTCACGTGCATCCCGCACTTGGATGCCACGTCGACATATCTGTACAGAAGGTGCAGGACCTGGGATGGTAAACTGGTCCCATGTGAGCCCAGTCCAGGATGAGTCAGCCAGGGATCCATCTCAGTCGTCCGAGGTCAAGTGTGCATTGTCCTGCATAGGAGTCCAAGGTTAGGTGTGCCCTGTCTTGCACATGAAACAGTGCCAGTCCGCGCTGTGAGTCTCCCTCTGGAATGATGTTAGTGATTCTGTGTATCTCGTATGGTACCGGATGCTAGATCATTGTGTAGATAGTTAGGATTTGATTTTAGGAAAAGAGGCCAGTCCATAGGGCTATCCCAAGTCTTAGTGTGGGCATGGGGATAGTGTGAAACCACCCCCACGACGGCCAGGAAGGCCTTGGCTGAACCCACCAGCCATGGAAGGGATGTAGGACAGCCCTAGGGGCATGCCAAGGGCAGCCAACAACACATCTAGTGTTATAAGGGCTGTAGGGCAAGTTAGGGGCAGCCCCTACAGGCTGCCTAGTCCCCAAGGTAGTCTAGATTCAGTGCCCAGTCCATCTAGATTCAAGCGTATGATGCCCAGCCAACTAGGGAAAGAAGCGCAGTTTTTTATGTGAATTTTTCAGCATTAAATGCTGAATATTCAGTCGTGGGACAATTTATTGCTGGCTGCCTGGATATGATGCTGGCCGACTGCTGTTGTGGAGGAGTATAAATAGGTGAGCCATAATTCAGTTGTGTTATCTCATATTTCACCAAGAGCCAAGGCAAACAAGGGCCAGACAAGCAAGGAGTTGCTAAAGCAAAGGGGTGAAGGACTGCAGGTCAAGGGCATAGATTTCTCAGCCAAGAAAGGTCAAGATTTCTGTATTTTCTTTTTAGATTTACATCATTCTAATAAAGCAAATACAGCATTCGTGGTGGGGGCCCTACAGAGGGTATTTGGGACCCAATACTGTGTCCTCTCCTCTCTCTCCCTCTCTCTCTCTCTCTTTCTCTCTCTCTATTTTTTGCACATCTTCATTTAGTTTGTGCGTTAATTCCGTCGCGAAAAGTGTGCTGATTTATGAGCATTGAAGTTATCGATCTTCTCCGAAGCTTCCGCATGTTATAGTGGTATCAGAGCCTACTTCAAGTGCAAAGATTCAGCAAAGAAACCAGAATTTTGTCTCACTCATGTGGTTGGTTTTCAGATGCCGGTGGACTACCCCTTTCGGAGTGACTCCTGTCCCTCAAAGGACGGTTGGTTTTTCAGCCTCCAAAAGCCTCCCACACACATAGGGGATGGTCAGATTGCGCTCTGGAAAGGAAGTGCGTTTTCTTGCTATGTCGAGCTTCGACGACGAGAGAGACCAAGAACCATGGGACCAGAGTGCACCAGGCAGTCCAGCTAGGACATCAGGCTTGAGTGTTACAGATATGTTCCAACAGATGATGCGAGCAATTGCAGACCAGACAACCAAGTTGGAAGAGCAGAAGGCGTAGATTTTGGCTCTGGAAGAGCGTACTCGTTCTCCAGCGTCGTGTTTTCCATCTCCTCCTCCCTCTCCTTCCGTATCGATCCTCACCATGCCATGTAACACGCGGAAGCTCTGGGAGTCTTCTTCCAGGCCTAAACACCACTTAGAACATGGTGATGCAAAAACGCAGAGAGAGAGAGAGAGAGAGAGAGAGAGAGAGAGAGAGAGAGAGAGAGAGAGTTAGAAATTCAGTATATTTCATATAGTACAAAAAGATAGTCTAGATCTACAGCCCTAGGTTGCCTTCCTGAAAAGGTGGAACACACCAAAACAGTCCTACTACTCGACCCACTCCATAAGGGAGTGAATGAGTCCAACAATGAGCACATGCGTCTATTTATAGGCCCTTGGACAAAGGAAGTGCTAGCCGACTGCTGGTCGGCCAGCCGATTGGGCAATAAATGCAACTTCGTCTCATGACTTGTGTCCCGCTTGTAGTCGACAGCTTTCCTTGCAGCCGACAAGGACTTTTGGTACAACCGACAGTATCCATCTTGCTCTTCTACGCATGACTGGTCTCTTGGGTTCTTATCCTAGTCCAACGCTGGCCACTACTGCACCTCATGCTCTTAAATTCTGGTTCTAGTCATCTTTTTTGGCTGCCTCTTGTGGATTAGCTTTTGGATATATCCATGGGCAAACTTGCACATGACACCCCCCTCTGCTAAACTTGATGATGGGATTCCAACTTGTTCTTGGATGACTGTCATCATCCCATTCTATTCCCGAAGTCCCTTTGTCATCCATCCATCTTTGGTGCCCTTTTTCTCTGAAAACCCAACCCGGTCTCCAAAACCACTCTGACTCTGAATAATATCTATGCATCTGTTCCATCCAGTCCTCAATCGGTTCCTGCCTTGACTTTGAACACTGTCTTGGTCTTCATTCTTGAGAAATGAGTCTGGCACTCTCACATCACCCCTTGGAGGATAATCCTTACTTGAGACCGTTGCCCGGAAACCTATCTGGCTCACAGGATTGCAATCCCCTCTGGCTTTGTGGAACACCACCAACAAACCTCCTGGGAGGTCTTCTCGATCTTGTGTTCCTTGCCTTGGGCTTCGTATCCGTGCACTTTCTTGTATCTTGGACTCCTGTGCAGGACAATGTACACCTGACCTCGGACGACTGAGATGGATCCCTGGCTGACTCGTGTCGGATTGGGCTCACATGCGACTGGTTTACCATCCCAGGTCTTGCACCTTCTGTATAGATATGTCGACATGGCATCCAAGTGCGGGATGCACGTGACATCCCCTTCTGCTTAACTTGACGGAAGCTGCATAGCCTCCAAATAATCCGTTAATAACGCCGGATAGTCTTCAAAAAACTCTTTGTCAAGCCATACCGCTTCGTGGGTCCCTCGGTCTTGAAACTTCGTGAGAAACTATCGTTGTCTTCCGTCGGAGCTATGCTTGAAACGGTGGAAAAGGATCTGTTCCGGAACCATAACTTATGCTTCATCAACAATATCTGGTTCTGTCTCGTCTTTAACTTCTGAGGGATAGGACCTGCATATGGCTTTAACCAATTGACGTGAAACACATCGTACATAGTCCAAGTGGGAGGTAACTTTAACTGCATAGACACCTCGTTAATCTTCTTCTGGATGGGAAAAGGGCCGAAGCTCTTGAAAGATAACTTTGGGCATCGCTTGCCCACCTACTTCAACCTTTGCTTCATAATCCGAAGATAAATCCAATCCCCTTCCGAAAACTTCATATCCCTTCGTTCTTTATTGGCCTATTGAGTGTAGGCCTCTTGTGCTTTAGCCAATCTGTCTTTAATTGACTCTAAAATCTCTTGGTAAGACTCTGTCACTCTGTTCGCTTCAGGTACTGAAGACGAGGTCCTGGTCAACAATGTCTGGAAAGGCTTCCAAATGCTGTCTCATATGGAGTCTTGCCAATAGCTGAAGAAAAAGAATCATTGAAAACAGCTTGAACTAAAGGCAAATAAGAATCCCACTTACCTTGTTAATCGTGGACATAACACTTCAGCACATCAAAGGCCAACTGGTTGTATATCTTTGTTTGGCCGTCCGTCTGTGGGTGGAATGCACTGGAAAAATTCAATTTAGTACCAAAGTTATCAAACAATGCCCTCCAAAAATGACTGGTAAACTTGGCATCTCGGATTGACACTATGGTCTTAGGAATCTTGCCAATCGGGTACCAATGTCGAATGAACAATTGGGCAACATCCTCGACGATCACATTGGCCCTGCAAGGAATAAGCATAACAAATTTGCTAAATCTATCAACAATAGTTAAGCACTGCGTATTACGCTTACTCGGACTGGGAGGCAGATTCGTGACAAAGTCCATTGAAATATTTTGGAAAGGACCCTTAGGAATTGGCAAGGGTTGTAACAACCCTATTTTCTTTCCACGAGGAGCTTTCATCTTTTGACAAATATCACAGCGTTGTACATATGTAAATACATCTTGCCTCATCTTTGGCCAATAATATTGCTGTTCCTATTCCTCCAGAGTTGAATTCATGTCTCTATGACCACCTGTAATGGCGTCATGGACATCATGGAGAAGAGCTGCCCTGAACGACTTCATGACACACAGGTGGTCTTTGTAGAAAAGCCAACCATTGCGTATCAGAAAGTGGCATGGTCCTGTGGCGTCCAATGCGTGTTCCCATTGTGTACTGAATTTCTCGGAATCCGCGTATGTGTGCTTCATGTCATTTAGTCTTGTACCAATAAGATTGAGTCTAGTGGTCTGAATCGAAGTCACTTGTTCCTTCCTGCTCAAAGCATCGGCCACTAGATTGGCCTTTCTTGGAAGATACTCAATCATACCATCGAATTGCTAGAATATCTGACTCCAGTGGTGTTGTCGGTCACTCCACTGTGCACTTGGCATTGTTTGAATCTAGCGTAATGCTTGATGGTCAGTGCAAACCTCAAAGTCACAGCCATAAAGAAAATGTTTCCAATGTTTCAAGGCATGTATAACTGCTAGGAGTTCATGATCATAGAAGAGTAATTTTTCTCTATGGGCAGTAACTTACGAGACATGTAAGCTACTGGATGACCATTCTGTTGTAACACGCCTCCAATTGCGATGTTACTCGCATCGGTGATCACCTGAAATGGCTCGTCCCACGAGGCAAGTGCTAAACAAGGCGCTTTTGATAAAGCCACCTTGAGGTTCTTGAATGCCTCCAACGCTCGTGGAGTCATTTGAATCCGTTGCCTTCTTGTCTTCACTTGCTTTAGCAGATCGGTGAGATCTGCCGAGAGGTCAAAAAACTTGTCTATGTGGGTGGAGTATACCTGGCATATATCCACAAAGGATCTGATGTCATAGGTTGTCTGAGGTATTTTCCAATTGACAATCTCGGCCACTTTAGTCGGATCAAGTCGAATGCCTTCGGTACTAATTATGTACCCCAAGTAATGCACTTGGAACAGATAAAATTTTGACTTCTTTTCATTGACGTAGAGCTCATTGCTTTCGAGCAACTTAAGGACTTTCTCCACATCAATGTCATGTTACCGTAGCTGAAAATACCAGTATGTCGTCCAGAAATATGAACACACTTTCCAATCGAATCCCGGAAAACATGCATCATCATGCGGTTAAATATAGCTTGGGCGTTCGTCAAGCCAAATGGCATGACCACAAATTCATTGGCGGGATTCCTAGGACCATAGTGTCAGACCGAGATGCCAAGTTTTCCTGTCATTTTTGGAGGGCATTGTTTGATAACTTTGATACTAAATCGAATTTTTCCAGCGCGTTCCACCCACAGACGGACGGCCAGACATAGATATACAACCAGTTGGCCTTTGATGTGTTGAAGTGTTATGTTCACGATCAGCAAGGTAAGTGGGAATCTTATTTGCCTTTAGTTCAAACTGTTTTAAATGATTCTTTTTCTTCAGCTATTGGCAGGACTCCATACGAGGCAACATTTGGAAGACCTTTCTAGTCATTATCGACCAGGACCTCGTCTTCAGTACTTGAAGCGAACAGAGTGACAGAGTCTTACCAGGAGATTTTAGAGTCGGTTAAAGACAGGTTGGCTAAAGCGCAAGAGGCCTACACTCGACATGCCAATAAAGACCGAAGGGATATGAAGTTTTCAAGAGGGGATTGGGTTTATCTTCGGATTATGAAGCAAAGGTTGAAGCAGGTGGGCAAGCGATGCCCAAAGTTGTCTTTCAGGAGCTTCGGACCTTTTTCCATCCAGAAGAAGATTAATGAGGTGTCTATGCAGTTAAAGTTACCTCCGAGTTGGACTATGCACGATGTGTTTCACGTCAGTTGGTTAAAGCCATATGCAGGTCCTATCCCTTCAGAAGTTAAAGACGAGGTGGAACCAGATATTGTTGATGAAGCATAAGTTATGGTTCTAGAACAGATCCTCTTGCACCGTTTCAAGCATGGCTCCGGCCGCAGACAAAGACAGTTCCTCACGAAGTTTCAGGACCAAGGGACCCACGAAGCGGTATGGCTTGACAAAGAGTTTTTTGAAGACTATTCGGCGTTATTGATGGATTATTTGGAGGCTATGTAGCTTCCGTCAAGTTAAGCAGAAGGGGATGTCACGTGCATTCCGCACTTGGATGCCACGTCGATATATTTGTACAGAAGGTGCAGGACCTGGGATGGTAAATTGGTCGCATTTGAGCCCAGTCCGGGACGAGTCAGCCAGGGATCCATCTCAGTCGTCCGAGGTCAGGTGTGCATTGTCCTGCACAGGAGTCCAAGGTCAGGTGTGCACTATCTTGCACATGAAACAGTGCCAGTCTGCGTTGTGAGTCTCCCTCTGGAATGATGTCAGTGATTCTGTGTATCTGGTATGGTACTGGATGCCAGATCATTGTGTAGATAGTTAGGGTTTGCTTTTAGGAAAAGGGGCCAGCCCATAGGGCTACCCCAAGTCTTAGTGTGGGCATGGGGATAGTCCGATAGTGTGAAACCACCCCCATGAGGGCCAGGAAGGCCCTGGCTGAATCCACCAACCATGGAAGGGCTGTAGGACAGCCCTAGGGGCATGCCAGGGGCAGCCAACAACACATCTAGTGTTATAAGGGCTGTAGGGCAAGGTAAGGGCAGCCTATACAGGCTGCCCAGTCCCCAAGGCAGTCTAGATTCAGTGCCCAGCCCATCTAGATTCAAGTGCATGATGCCCAACCACCAGGGAAAGAAGCGCAGTTTTTTTATGTGAATTTTTCAGCATTAAATGCTGAATATTCAGTCGTGGGACAATTTATTGCTGGCCGCTTGGATATGATGTTGGCCGATTGCTGTTGTGGAGGAGTATAAATAGGTGAGCCATAATTCAGTTGTGCTATCTCATATTTCACCAAGAGCCAAGGCAAACAAGGGCCAGACAAGCCAAGGAGTTGCTAAAGCAAAGGGGTGAAGGATTGCAGCTCAAGTGAGATTTCTCAGCCAAGAAAGGTCAAGATTTCTGTATTTTCTTTTCAGATTTACATCATTCTAATAAAGCAAATACACCATTCGTGGTGGGGGCCCTACAAAGGGTATTTGGGACCCAATACTGTGTCCTCTCGTCTCTCTCTCTCTCTCTCTCTCTATTTTCTGCACATCTTCATTCAGTTTGTGCGTTGATTCCGTCGCAAAAAGTGTGCTTCCGCATGTTACATTAGGCTTCAATAATCATCATTAACAAAGGATGATTATTGAAGATAGCAAGGTAGCAAGGGCAAGGCTGGTGGATCAGCAGAGCTTCTCTTGTGCGTTAGCAAGTAGATGATTGCTTTGGTGTGTATCATAGGATGACATGCATGATCAGGATTTAGGTTAAGATCCATGATATTCATTGTATATACTCATGTTTTGCAATATACAGTAGATTATGTCTCTATCTTGTCTTCTGTTTGTTTACATTATGAGTATGATTAGTGTTTATCTTGTGTGCTTAATGTTAATCACGTGTTTAAGCTTCTGCATGTGACATACAATTTCTCGGACCACTACTTATCTTCAAAGGATTTGGTTCCTAGCATTTGATTGTCTATCAAAGATTGCTTGCTAGGCAGGGTGGTATTGCAAGACCCCTAGATAACCGCTCTCTTGTGGCACAAATTTGTTAGTGTTGAAAAACTTGCAACTGTTGATTGCTTGATGTGGCTGGTTTACTTGGATTTGCTGCTGACTTGCATCACTTGTCAATGGATCCATTGACTGTCCAGTTTCACAGCATGCCATTGGGTCATTAGCCTTCTATTTGCAGTTGAAAACTGGGTTGGCACTAGTAGTAAGCTCGGTGTGCACCTAATTTTGGACATTGATGGAACTGGGTTTCCGTAACTTGTATTGTCTATATTGACAATGGAGACAATTTGGGAATAATGTGTTGTTTAGGATATCCATAATGGTGACAATGATGTGCCCATCGTAAGCCTTTTTTGAATGGGCTGTCTTCTTGTGCTTGTTAAGGGAAACGACCTGAGCACTCCTATAAATGGTGATCATGCTTCTTATTTTTCCACATACACATGCACATGCTTTGGTAGTGGCTAGTTGTCTGATGTTTTTCTGAAGCTGCAGAATTGTAGCGTTTTACCATTATTATAGCTCATTATTTATAGTGCTTTGGTGGTGTTTGGGATGTTTTTGTGTAGAAAAATGAACATGGCATATCTGCAGAAAGTTTGGATTCAGATAACTTTTCAAATGCATCGCCTGGCACAAGTGGGTTACAAGTAGATCCTGGTTATGACTTCAAAGGTCGTCGTAAGTCTGTTAGTCGAAGGATGGATGAGGTCTTGCCTGTTGAATCTTTGGAATCTACACAGGCTGGTGAACTTTTTAGTGCTATTGTCCAAGGCAGGAGGCCGCCCCCTGTAAGTTTAACTGTGCATTTATAGTGTAGATTTTTTTTTTTGGGTTACTCTTTTAATGTTTTGATCCATGTGAGGTCTTCAGGTTCTTTTGTCGAGGTATTGAGTACGGTAACCCTTGCACATGCATATACCATTTTACTCGTGTTTTCAAAATTCACGATTAGGCTTGCTTAACTGGGAAAAGTGGAACTCTCTCTCTCTCTCTCTCTCTCTCTCTCACACACACACACACACACACTCACACTCACACTCACATGTGATTAGGAGGAAACACACAGGTCACAAGCCAAATAGTTTCTCTGGTCAAATTTCACCAGCCAATTGAATAAACTGGGATGCTTCCTCTCCACACTTCACATGCGAGCTGGCATATTTCATTGATAGCCTAGGTGGCATGGGCTCTACCCTTGCCAGGATGGTAGTCTCTATTATCTTGCAGGGAGATGATGTAACCTTAAGGTAAAACATAGGAGGGCGGTTTCAAAGATTCATTCATTCATTCTGTGAGGAAAGAGACTTGGTATAAATAACACACAGACTACACACAAGGAGCTGTATAGAATTATCAGAGATACATTCTCAGACATTCTTTTATAGAAGATGGATACAGCCATAGACCCTATCCCTCAGGATCAGCTATACCAAGGTCCGTTCCTTACGCCCACTACAAATGGGATCCAAACACCTGAGATTCATATGTTGCATGCACTTTGGATTTCTATCCAAGAACTAATCCATTGCGTAAGCCTCTCGGCATGGGGATAACTCGATGCCTGCTTGCTACTCAAGCCACTCAACAAGAGTAGAGGCACCACCGTCCAAGCCACTAAGCAAGGGGAGACGCCTACTTGCTACTCCAGCCACTTACATGAGTAGAGGCACCATCGCCCAAAGCTTCACACCGAGCCCGTGGCTCTTGTAGGTAGGGCCCAGTTTCACGTAGAGTACTATGTGGATTCCGCAAACCAAGCTCAGTCTCACTCAGGGAAAGGTTGCACCCAGGGACAACGATCCCTGATCTTCAATCACCTTTGGCACCAGCAGCAGCATACGGGTACTCTTAATAGCCTCCATGCACAAGAACTCTCTCTCCAATGATGGTACATGTGTCATGTAGCAGGAGCAGCAAGAGTAGCCTGTACAAGGCTGAAAACAGGGCGGACACCCTTTGGATCGGACCAGACAGGTGCTAGAGACATTTTGGTACAGGTGGTCAGCTTCTACAGGCGCCGTACAGCTGTAGCCATACAACAGGTGAGTAGATGATCTAGCTGTACAACATGTGTAGGTGGAAAATGCACGGCTGATGGGCTGAGGTGCCTAGACCAGGAGAAGCTTGGAGAGGTGGTGGTTGGTGTAGGTGGTCATGCAAAGAAACTCTTGCCAAGTGTTGGGCCAAGGTGCCTATTCTTGCTGACAATGTGCTTGGGCACCCCACATAGGCCATAGAAGAGGGAGCTTGGCTCAAATGAGGTAAGAGGGTGCCCACCAGTTCATGGTGTTAACACTTACTTATTAATGAGTTTGCACACATAAAGCTGAAAATTTGTCTAGGTTCCAAAACATAGCCTTTGGGCTGACTTTTGGCATCACTTGAGAGCCCTGCAAAATGCCAATCACCAGTCAATAGACAAGGGCACAGGGCACTCATAAGGTCTTGTAGCCAAGAGTTCTAGGTGTCCCTGACGCTACAAGACTGACCCACAACAATAGAGGAGAACATAGCATACATCTAGCAAATCATCAATTCACATGCAACCATGCTGATGCAAATGCACATATACTCTGGAAATTTCTTGTTCTCAGCACTTTCATCTGGACGTCGAGGCTCTTTGGGGACCGTTCAGGAGAAAGGGGTCAAGACCAAATGGTGATAGAGCAACCAAAAATTGGCATGAATAAGGTAACAGAAGCTTGAGAGCAAGGCAAGTGGGCAATTCGTAGAGATAGATGGGTGATCATTGTAGACTGTTGGGATGCAAGGTCCATGAGACCATAGCAACATTGCACATAGCCACTTGGAATTGCAATGGCACTGTGTGGTAAGATTTCGGCGGTGACTTTGCAAAGAATTACACTAGGAGGGACATCATTTTCTACATAGAGACACGGGTGAGTCCAGAGATAGGGTTTACTAAAGATGTTCGGTAGTGTCTGTGAGTCAGCCTACAAGAGTGACCATAACCACTTGGGGGATTTTAGGTTTTGCCGGAGTGGTAATCTTGTTCAAGCCCCACTTATGCAAGATTCTTTCGGTGGTCAGGGGGGATGAGGAGGCCCTATTCATATGGGTTTGCCTTAGCTTGCTAGCCGATACCCATTGTAGTTTGCTACTTTCCATTGCATTATTGTAGGATGGATGCCAAGCTATGCCCCTCTTTTTGCAGACATAGTGGAGTTCTAGCAACATCTTCTTCTCTTGGATGACTTAAATACCTGGACAGGTAGCCAATGAGGTGGTAGCTCAAGTGGTGAGATGTTTGTCTTGGGACCGGAAAGTCCTGGGTTCAAACCCCCACTAGGTGCCCCCTCGGCGGCATCACCTACGGGTAGAAATAAGCGCCTAAATGTGCCTACGGGGGGTGGAAAAAACGGTAACTATGGGAGGATCTTGGGCCTAAGGCCAGTCGGAAAAAGAAAACTTGGAAGGGTAGGTGAAAGGTCGGGATGTGTAACTTTGACAAGGGACTAGTCATGGTGATTGAGTTAGATCCATTAGATTTGGGGATGCATAGGACATAGGACACAAACCACATCACTTTATATGGCAAATCCCTTTTGGAGATGGGTGCTATGCAATGCTTGATCATCTACACTGGCATGTCCAGATGGCCATTATCTGATGGGCTCATCATACTTACCTTCCCTTCACCGTTGCAGGTCTCTTTTCCACACCCCCACCAGCTCCTCCCATTTCGATTTACAGCGGTGCCCACTTTCACCATGACTTACATGGATCACCTGTATAGAAACATTGCCAATCTTGAGTTCTCATCCTTTTTATCCAGTCACCTCTCAGCTTTCTTCCAACGTGTGTCAACTTCTCATGCCCGAGATGTTCCACCGCTATACCTCCAAGCAGATCTTGGTCCCAAAATAGCGCGTATGACAATGAACGTAAAGCCACTGTCACAAAATTCCTTACAGCTTCTATTTTTCTACTGTTCATGTGTGGCATGTGGAGCTTGACATGACATACATGTATGGCTGGTGTAGCTTGACATGCATGACTTTGATTTTATCTTTGGATGACTTGTCTTGTTTGCCTGAACAATGCTTGAGATTTTTGCTTGCGTTGTCCATGGGGCCGGGAACGCCTAGGCACCCTGTGGACGTGTATGTGCACACCTATTTGGGACTAACAAGTGGTCTACATGTGTTTTGCAGGTGGTAAGTATCCCCAAAAACTCAATTTATAGCTTTATGAGTTCACATGCTAATAATTATTGGTGCAGGTTCACACTCACTTATAAGTGATGAGACAACTTATAAGTGAGTACACATTGAGCAGGACTTATTTAATACACGTGGCGGCCAAAAGCTGGGCACTGGACAATATTTCGGCCTCTTTCAAGTAGGCGCCCCCTTTTGGATCTAAAAAGCACACGAGTGAGCTATTTCCGGCGGCGAGCCCCTATTATTGAGAAAAACTCCAGATTGGAGGGGGGCGCATGCTTTTCTGGTGTGCATGGAGCTGGTCAACTGATTTTCTCTCTGTTTTATAACCTGTTGTAGCCCTACCAGGTGTCAATAGAAGGCTGGTCGACTATGTTTGTAGGTTCTCCTACTGCTGGCCGGTTGTTTACAGGTCTGAAAAGCTGCTTGCCAGGGCATATAAACAGGAGAAAGAGCTGGGAACAGATCCTCTACTGATTGAAGACCTTCTGGCTTGTGTGCAGCTGTTGGTCAATTTCTTCTCTGTGGCTACTGAGGGCTGGTTGACTGCTGCAAACAGCCTCTGAGGGTTGGTCGACTTGCTCTATGAGCCAGACAGGAAGAAGACGATGATGTTGAGTTGTCCAGAGCTGATGTGGGAGTGCTATGGGCTGTCCATAGTTGTCCTGCATGTGCTTGATGCCGGGAATGCTCACTTGTGCTGAGAATTGTTAGCAAATTCAGCTTATGTTATGTTTTCTTGTTTTCATACTTGTATTGGAAAAGATAGGTGCTAACCAGCGGGGAATCCATGGCACCCGTGAAGTTGTATTTGGAAGCAGACTCCTTATTGGTAATCTAACCATTTTCAGCCAAGCCAAAGGCTTAATTATACCATCTTTTCATGAGTGCAGATGCAAGGACCCTTACAGAGCTCTTGACGAGAAGTAGCTACCTACTCCCATTATTGACCCCATAGAGCGGGAAGCCTATGTCCAACTTTATGAAATCCCTTATTAGATTCCATCAGATATGTGATAAAACCATCTGGTGAGGTGCAAAAAATGGCTCTTGTAATGAGCCATTTTCGTGCCTAAGGGCTCAAGGGGACTAGTCCATGTCCTCTTTGTGTCCACTCTAATGCTATCCATCCTAATCACGTGGTTTTGCACTGAATGGGTGAGATCCAAAAAAGGACAATCCGAGCTGTACTGAAAGGGTGGGAGTGCCTCTATCTGCAAACCATGTAGGTCAAACCATGATCTCATCTGAGCATACCAACAATGAGTATCTCCATCCTCTGCCAACTGTACGGATGAGGTCAATGCCAATCGGGAGCACCTTTGCTGAGAGAGCTCCCATAGCCGTTGCAAAAAGGTAACTGCCTGAAATAGGGCCTCGGTCACTATTGGTGCGGCACCTAACTCAGCCCGAACAATCTCATGTGGTACCGATGATTTGCTCTGAATCATGTGGGCAATCATCATAATCAGTGGTCTCTCCATATGCCTCCATCCCTCATCCGTTCCTCTCTGAGATCTGTGCTGTATGCTGGTCTCCCAAATTGGAGCTCCGTACAGGAGGGTCAGTGTGACAAGTGTATCAAATAGCCACAATTCGGTTCGCGGCTCTTGAAACTGTATGTGTGCACAATGTCTCTCAAGTGCCCCCAAGGTTGCATGCCCTTGAGGTAATCTAGCTGTTGCTGCCTCCTTCAGGGAGAAATGTGGTCCTGTGAAAGTAACTCCCAAATAGACATACTCAATTGGCTTCCCTCGGAAAGTGAATTGATGCTCTGATCTCGTCACCCATGCCTGTGTGGTGTTAAACACGATAACCTTGGTTTTCCCAAGGTTCACTGTCAGATCTCTATCCGCACAGAATGCCTGTGATGCATCCAAATGTCTATGTAAACTCTCCGAAGAGTCTGAGATTAGAACAATATCATCTGCATATAACAAGATGGGTATCAACACCCCTGCCAGGCATGCCCTTGGGCCTCCCAATCTGTCTACATAATCGGAGACCACATCCATGTACAGACTAAAGAGGGTGGGCGATAGCGGGCATGCCTGCTTCACCCCTATCATGCTGGTCACCATATCCGATAGTCCGCCTGGAGCTCGGACTCCGCCTGTCACATACTCATACAAAGCATATATCTCCCACTCCATATCCTCAGGTACCTCAATGTCATGCAATCTGTGCATAAGCTTGGCACGTGGTATGGTATCGAAGGCTTTGTGTAAGTCCACAAAGCAGCAATATATCCTTCTCTTCCGTGCCCTGCCCTCTTCAATAAGTGCCCGAAGTGTCAATATGTGATCCAAGGTAGTAAATGCTCTCCTGAAGTCGGCTTGTCCCTGTGCTCGGTGACCATGCCTCTGTGCCCAATGGCTCAACTCCGACTCCAATATAGAGCCATATAGTTTGGCCAAGTAATGACCAATCATGATCGTCCTGTAGTTGCCTGGTACCATGGGGTCTCCACTCTTAAAGAGTGGTACAATGGTATGCTCTGTCCAGCTTGTCGGGAAACCCTCACAAATGGCACGATTAAACACATGTACAATCAGCGGAGCCAAAGTATCGTGCGCATATGAGAAGTGCTCTCCAACTAGCCCATCATGATCTTGTGCCTTTCCATTCTGTAACTTGTCTATTGCATCTAGCACCATCCGCATAGTAAAAAAGGTGTTGCTAGCCGGCTAGCTCCCAGTGGAGGGGGAGTGGGGGGCTGTCCTGGTGCATCATATAGCTCTCTAGCATAAGCATGCCATGCCTCAGGTGCAGTAATCGGAGTACTAGGCCGTCTCTCTTGAAACATCTTCCACCTCATCACCTCTACTTTATTGACTGGTGTATCCTTCTGCTTCTTTACTACTTCAATCCATGGGCTTACTTCCTCAATTTGTTTCTTTGTGGCACTGGCGATTTCAGCCCATGAATGCGTTTCCTTCTCACCCGCAGCCACTTTTGCCTTACATGATTCCAAAGTGTTTTGCATTTCTATGATGGCTTTTTCGCGATCAGCCATACATGTCTTCAAGGAGCCTTCGTACGATGCAACCGTTGTGCCGATCTCCTGGAGCATGTCATCCTTTCATTTCTGCATCTCTTTTTGCATTTCCGTGTACAACAAAGGTTGGGCTAATTCCATCTCAACCCGTACTTGGGCTTGCATTTCTCCCTTCAGTTGGGCATATATCTCTTCCTTCAGCGTTTCGTATATCACTTTCTTTTGGGCATGCATCTTCTCAGTCCATTCCTTTTCAAGCTCCTGTCGCATGGTGCTCATCTCTTTCCTTATGTGCAACTATATCTCCTCATAAAGGGCCTCATCTCGTCGGGCCATCTTCGCAAGCCTTCGTTAGCCAAGGGACATGATCCCTTCCCTCATTCTTCTACTGTAGGCATTTGGTGCCTTCGTGGAGGTGTGAAAGATGGTTTCACCATCTTGTTCTCCCTCTCGGGATTGAGACATGTTTTCAGTCTGCAACGCCGAGCACAGGGAGGCGGAGAGAGAGAGAGAGAGAGAGAGAGAGAGAGAGAGAGAGAGAGAGAGAGAAATGAAATGAAATGAAATGTTATATTAACGTCTTCAAAAGGCCAAAGTGACCTATGAGACCAAAGTTACAACCATGTGACATTTGATACACTATCTGGAAAAGAAAAGAAAGGACTGAAGGTTAAGTATCTCGCCCTACAATACATCAGTATTAACGTCTACTAGAGGCCGAACTCGACCTATGAGACAAATCAATGTCCAACTGTCAATGTCTTGTAGACGTCTAGAAAAAAAAAGGACAAAATGAACATGAAATAAACTATGAAAGTACTGAGCTAGTTGGGGGGTGTGATGGATGGAGCACTACTGCTAGAGGCTCAGTATGCAACCTATATGCGTAGGGTATACAAGAATGCAATGCAGATCTGTCTAGCTCCAACCAGTACCATAATGGGGGTGTAATATGTGATACATAGGCGATGGCGAGGCAAAAATACCTCGGAGCATGATCTTCGGGTGTGAGCTAGCCGCTCCTGGATATGGTGCTGATGTTGAGCCCGTATCTCCCTCTGATGTAGTCTGGGAGTGTGGTAGCTTGGTGCTCTCGGTCTCCGTCTAGCCCGGAGGTCCGTAGCGCGCTGAAGTGTATAACCCCCTCCTGTGTCAGAATAGGCACTGGGATAGATCTCTGGAAGAAATCAGTGAGCTGGAGCTGTCGCCCACCTCTCCCTGTGGTACGGGTGGGGATAGTCGTAGCACAGTGTCCATAGGTCTCGCACCGTCATGTAGAGCGTCGCTCCACGATGACCACCCTCCCTTCTCTATAAAATGCTATCTTTCCCTTTTCTCTTGTCGCCCTAATCTGTGGCATGACTTCCTTCATATGTGCAAGCTGCGAAAGAGTAAGATCGTCGCCAAGAAAAATGTCTGTATTCTTTAAAGTGGGTCGCCTCTTCAAGAACTCCTTCTTCGCCTCAATAGAGGGGAAGCGAAGTATGAGAGCTCTTTCCTTTGATGTTTCGCTGTTGCCTCCGCTTTTTTTGCCCACTCTCCAGGCTTTTGCGTGTGCCGGATTGTCAATCCCCATCAACACCATAAGCTCTTTCACCTCCTCTTCAACTTTATCCCCGTCTTTAAGGCCGGTAATCCTCACATGCAAAGCACGTGTACGTCTTCGTTGTTCCTCTTTCAAAGTCATGTTAATGATTGTAGGTGTAGGAGTTGTTATCTCCTTACCTTAACCCTTCTTGGCGACCTCTATCCACTTCTCCGCTTCATCCATCTTCCTTTGAGTCTTGGTGATGACTTCCACCCATGAGGAAGTCTTTGCTTCGTGTTGCTTCTCTTCTTCCTTAATTGCCCATACTTGTTCCTTGATAACCTTGAGCTCTTCTATCATGGGTGGCTGAATTTCACCTTCTTCAAGTCCACCATTTGCCTTAGCCTTTGCAAGCTCCCTCTGAAGAGCTGAAATTACGCCTTTGAGCGTGTTGACTTCCTCGTGAAGGTCTTTGACTTCTGCTATGAGGTCCTCCTTCTCCTCTTTCCACCGCTTACCCTCATTGAATACCATTTGGAGAAAGTTGGCTTTCTCCTTCCACCATCCCTCCATCTCCGCCTTCCATTCCTTCATCTCCTTTTCCACATTTGTTATCCTCTTGTTTGTGACCATAAAGGTCGCCTTCGTCGGGTTGCGCAAGGGGGAAGCCATGGAAGAAGCGAGAGAGAGAGAGTTATGTTGTTGCCTTGGGGGCCTGAGCAAGGGTGGGTGGGGAACGAACAGAAGCCGCGGTGGGCGGCGAAGAGAGAGAGAGAGAGAGGGCGGAGAGTGAAGCGACGGGCACGGGGCAGAGGAGAGAGGCGAACAGTGAGAGAGGGGGCGACGGCGAAGAGAGAAAGAAAGAAAGAAAGAAAGATATATTAACGTCTACGAGAGGCCAAAGTCGGCCTATGAGACAGGAAGAGAGAGAGGGCGGAGAGTGAAGCGACGGGCGAAGAGAGAGAGAGAGAGAGAGAGCAGGGCGGCGCAGAAGCGAAGGGGGGATTTGAAGCGGGTTGGGCGGGCGAAGGGGGGATTTGAAGCGGGCGGGAGGGAGGGAGGGAGGGAGGGAGGGGGAGAGAGAGAGAGAGAGAGAGAGAAGCGACGAGCACACGGCAGAGGAGAGAGGTGAACAGTGAGAGAGGGAGCGGCGGCGAACAAAGAGAGCAGGGCGGCGCAGAAGCGAAGGGGGGATTTGAAGCGGGTTGGGCGGGCAGAGGCAGAGAGAGAGAGAGAGAGAGAGAGAGAGAGAGAGAGAGAGAGAGAGAGAGGCTGTATGGGGTATCCTCTGTCATCCCAACAAAATGAAAAAGTATTGAATAAAAAAGCTGAATCTGGGTGTGCAGGGGATGGAGCTCTACTACTAGGAGAGAGAGAGAGAGAGAGAGAGAGAGAGAGAGAGAGAGAGAGAGAGAGAGAGAGAGAGATGTCCTAAGAAAGAACAAGTTGTTGCTACCAAGGATATCGTTGATGGGCAGTTGCTCGTGGAAGATGAGCATGATGCTCCTTTACATGATGCCCAGCACATGGATGTACACGTGGATGTTCAAAATGAGGTTGAGTAGCCATGGGTGAAAGTACGTGGTAAAAAGACACGATTTGTTGCCCCGCGGGGGGATTTCTCAGATGCTGTTGGGCGGGGGCCTTTGCGTACTCATCAGGGGCCAGCACAACCTTGTTGATTCCTTTTCTGGGAAGGCTTATGAAAATTGTACAATGGAATGTAAAGGTTCCTCGCGCCAAAAGCAGCTCAGGCTTTGGCGTACAACCTTTTGTCATGGTTGGGATGTTTTGTGTGCAGTTGAACATAAGCAGCATAAGTTGGGTGGCAAAGCCTATGTATATAAGGGGTTTCATGTTTTCTGCAGGCAGACATCCTGCTTCGCAATCAGGTGTTATGTTTGCTATTCGTTCGCAGTTTCAGCCTTCTCTTGTGATTCAAGATGTTCATGGAAGATTTCTAGTGATACAGATTGTTTGGGATGATACGCCTTTATGGTTGTTAGGGGTGTATGCTCCAAATAATGCTCGTGCACGCCGTTTGCTGTGGAATGACTTGTGGTGTGCTCTTTCAATCTCTCATCTTGGCTTTGTGATGGGAGACTTTAATATGTGTGTCTCCAGGGAGCAAGCCACGTCGCCTCATTCTGTAATGGATAGCGCGGAGAGAATGGCGTGGGAAGCTTTTGCAGCAAGGTCGCTAAAACAAGACATGTGGTCTTGGTTGCATCCAGATGAAAGGGGTTACACTTATGCCTCACAACAGTTTCGGGGTACTTATGCTAGATTGGATAGGATGTATATTTTACATCAAGATCTCTTTTTGCCAGAGGTTCTTACTATGATGGTTGATCAGCAACAAGTTTTCTCGGATCATTGGCCGCTTGTGTTTGAAATGGTCTATCATCCTGTGGATGCATATAAAGGCTTGTTGGGATGCTTGCCTTTGCGCTTAAATCACACTTTTTTGGAGCATGAAGTTTTTGATGTTTATATGCGTCAGTTGATACGACATTTCTCCACAAGAGTGTCCATGGCTGATTATCATGCTTGGCCAGTGTTCCTTACCAACACTCGGAAATTAGCGCGGCATTATGGTCTTGCTAATGCCTCTACACAAAAACAGCATGTGGCTCTTCTTGAGTCGCTTTTAAAGGGCTTGCAGGCGTTCATGTTTACTGACTCTATGGATGCTGAAGTTGTGGATGCCATAGAATGGCTGAAAAAGGAGCTATCTAGGGTGCAGGAAGCACAATATGTTCGCTTTAAACTACTTGCACGTCTTGATGCTTTGCGGGATGCTAACTGTCAATCTCATCGCTTCTATGATAAGTTGCATCAAAAACATATGCGTGAGAATATTGTTAGGCTGATGGATGCCCAAGGCAACCTTGTTACTCAACCTTCTGAGGTTATTCAGCATTGCATCAGGTTTTATGAAGATTTGCTTGCCCCTCGAGAGGATGTCTCGCCGGCTGTCCTGGCTGCAAGGGAGTCATTGTTTGCTGAAGTACGATATCAAGTTGACCCTGATGTGGCGGTTCAGCTTGATGCTCCTGTTACTCAAGGGGAAGTGGAAGCTATTCTCTCCAAACTTCCCATGGGAAAGAGCCCTGGTTGGGATGGTTTGACAAATGAGTTTTTCCGAAAATATGCTGATCAGCTTGCAGAGCCTTTGACGCTTATTTGTCAAAGGGTTTGGGATGAGGGATATATGCCTGCCGATTGGAAGTTGGGCATGGGCATACTTCGTTTGTTGCCCAAAGTCCCTTCGCCTACTTCTTTGGCTCAATGGCGCCCGATCTCACTTATGGGTATTATGTATAAAATCTTTACAAAGATTTTTGCCAATCGCTTGCAGAAGGTGCTTCCTACTCTTATTCATCCATATCAATATGGATTTGTGCATGGCATGAATATTTTGCATAATATTCTTAATGTTCAAATTGGAGTGGATTATGCCAAGGCAAAGAAGCAAGAGAATGTGATGGTGCAGCCGGATCTTGAAAAAGCTTTTGATCATGTCAGCTGGTCTTTCCTTTCTCAGTTAATGACAGCCATGGGCTTTGGTCCCAAAATGGCTAATTTGGTGCATTTACTTGGCTCTGGCTCTATCACGCGGGTTATGCTCAATGGAGGACTTTCGGATGGTATTTCTGTCACCCGTTATCTCCGGCAGGGTTGTCCTCTTAGCCCTCTTTTCTTTGCCATTGCCACTCATCCTATGTTATCTCGCCTAGATGCTATGGCACCGCATGGTGAAGTGGTTGGTTTGCATCTCCCTCATGGCAAGCAATTGGTTGCTCAAGCCCTTGCAGATGACACTTTTATGTTTCTCAGGGCCGAAAAAGCCAATATAGATCGAGCAATGGAAGCTTGGAATAATTTTGCATTGGCTTCTGGGCGGAAAATATGCACGGAATTTGATCTTGAGGCATTAGGGTGGCAAGGCCATGTGGTGCATACAGGAGACATTGTTCGTCATCTTGGGTATCTGGTGGGTGTGGATGTTGTTGGGTTTTATGCTGTGTATGCACCCAGAGGAGTGCTAGTGATCATCAGTAGATTACTGGGACACTTTTTACTTCAGTTAGTGGAGGTTTTTTCCCCCAGTTTAGCTTAGTTTCACTTATAAGCAGTTTATAAGTGTTTTGGTCCACCCGACACATTTTATGGCCGGACATGTGAACACATCTCTTTAGGTCACTTATTATGTGGCTATTGTACTTTGCATTTGATTATCTGAATACACAAGCAGTCAAGTTCTCTCTCTGTTGCTCTCCACGCCTGTGTTTGCAGCATCTCCAAACCCTAACCCTAATAGTCATTAGGCCTTCATTTGGTATCAGAGCAAAGTAGGCTTGCCTTTGCCCAGCCCGTACACAGTCGCCTTCAGGTTCTGTCCGTACTGCACTGACCGTATAGCCTCGCCAGCAACAGCTTCGCCTGCAGCTTCCGTACCAGTTCGCCGCCGTCAGCAGGTGTACTGCAGCTTTCCGTACCAGGTACCTGTTCGCCGACAGTACCTGCTGTTCCGTACATTTGTGCCTGCTCCGTACCTGTCAGTGCCCGTCATCTGGCATCGTATTGTACCTGCCTGCCTGCCTGCCTACAGTCGACTGCACCAACATACGAAGTGTACCAGTTGTACCTGGTCGCCTTGCTCCGTACTGTGCTCAGTACGGTAAACGTACCTGCACAGTACTTGCTACGCATATCTGCCAACAGTCGCCTCCTGTTCCGTACTGTACTTGCACGCCCTGCTTCAGTACTACTTTCGTACAGTACCAGTCGATTGTACCTGCACAGTACAGTCAATTGTACTTGTTCATTTGGTGGACTGTACCTGCATATGTTCATTTGGTACCACAACCTACTCAGTACAACTGTGGTAAGCATTACAAATTTTGATTTTTGGGCATTTCTATTTTCTCTGTGAAAATCTACAGGCATTATAGGCAGACTTTCTTGCAAAGAAGTCTACAGGCTTTTTGCACAGTTTTGGGTGTAGTAATTTGGGCTTTTTTGGGGCATTTTGGCATTGTGTACGCCATTTTTGTTGCTCTACTCAGTCATTGGTGCATTGAGCTGCACATTCAGAGGATTGAGAGTGCAGGCATATTTGGGTGAACTGTATTTAGTGAAGTACAGTTGTTTTCAGGGTTCTTGCTATTGGGTTTTTTGATACACAGGTACAACATTGTGCATAGCCATAATGGCAAATCAACAGCAGAGTGATGTATTCACGTATTTGTCTAAGGAAGACAAATTGGACGGCACGAACTACTCCTTGTGGAGTTTTATGCTGAAAAATGTGCTTGTGGCAAAAGGTCTTTGGGATTTTGTTAGTGGTGATGAACCACGTCCAGGTCCATTGGCTCCAGAGACTCCTCCCCAAGGGGGTGCTCGTGGACGAGGACAACAGGTACAGGCTCCAGGGCAGCCATTGCCTGTTCAAAGAACAAATGGTCAGAAGACATGGGATGCCAGGGATGCACAAGCTTTGTCACTCATTGCATTGTCAGTACAGAGGTCTATTATACCTCATATTCGTTTAGCTGGCTCTTCACAGAATGCATGGGTGACTTTGGAGCAGATGTATGCTGCTCGTAATGAGGCTCGGATCTCATTTTTGAAAAGAGAGCTGGAAAATCAGAAAATGCATGAAGGAGATGATATGTCTAGCCACTTAAACAAGTTGCAGGATTTGAGAGAGCAACTCATCAATGTGGATGAGATTATTCCTGAGACACAGCTTGTGTCCACCATCTTGCACTCTTTGCCAAGATCTTACTTGGCTTTTCATACCTCTTTGAACCTCAGCATGAGGAATGCTGCTGAACCTCTTAAGTATCAGGAACTTGTTGCTCTCTTGCTACAAGAAGAGCAAATGAGGAAGAATATGAATATGAACACAAGTGCTGAACAAGCATTTACTACAGGTCAAAAGGGGAAAGGAAAAACTCAGAAGGGCAAATGTCATTACTGTAAGAAGCCAGGTCACTACATAACAGAATGTAGAAAGAGGATTGCCAAAGAGAAGGCAAAGGAAGCTGGGATGTCTGTAAATGATGCCTCCAAAGCTCCTCCAGAGATTGCTTCTTTTGTTGAGGACAGAGATTACTGTTTCTATACATGCAGCTATGATGCCTCTTGGTCTTCACAGGCACTCAGTATGACAGAGCATATATGTACTTGGTATTTTGATAGTGGTGCCTCAAAGCATATCACATCTCGCAGGGATTTGTTTTGTCATGTAGGCCTTGCCCCTGTTGGCAAAACTGTTCAGTGTGCCAACAATGCTTCATATCCAGTTCGTGGCATTGGGGAGATTCAGCTCACAGCCATTGATGGCTCCATTCTCCGCCTTACAGATGCCTTATATGTACCAGGGATAAAGAAGAATTTGTTGTCCATTTCTTCTTTAGCACATTGTGGTATGCAAGTCCACTTTGATGATGATAAATGCATGGTCAGAGACAAAGCTAATGCTTTGACCTTGATGCTTATTGGTACATTATGTCATGGACTTTATCAGTTGGATGCATTTCAGCCGGTGGATCAGTCTGCTTATAATGTATTCACTCTTACTCCAGCTATGGTTGATGCGGAGTTATGGCATGCTCGCATGGGGCATGTAAATTTTGGTAGCCTTATGCTTATGCAGCGACATAACATGTTTACAGATCTACCTCTCATGGAGAAGCCTCCATATCACATTTGTGAAGGATGTATTTTGGGAAAAATGCATAGGTTTTCCTTCCCACGTGATCAGGCTCTACGAGCAACTGCAAAGTTGCAGCTTATACACAGTGATCTTTGTGGTCCCATGCAGACGAAGTCATTAGGTGGTTGCTTCTATTTTGCAACATTTATTGATGACTTCTCTCGTATATGCTGGGTCTATCCTTTGACACAGAAATCACAGGTATATGATGCATTTTTGGCCTTTGTAGCACTTGCTGAGACAGAGTCAGGATGCAAGGTTAAGACTCTCCGTTCTGACCGAGGGGGGGAATATATGTCACACATGTTGAATTCCTTTCTTGAGAGTAGAGGTATAAAACATCAGTTTACTACTCCTTATACTCCACAGCAAAATGGAGTTGCAGAAAGGAAGAATCGGTCACTCATGGAGATGGCCAGATGAATGCTAAAGGCAAAGAGGCTACCACATATCTTTTGGGTGGAAGCTGTCATGTGTGCTTGTCATATTTTGAATCGATTTCCCACAAAGGCATTGGTTTCCATTACTCCTTTTGAGGCTTGGCATGGCCGCAAGCCTTCTGTATCACATTTTCGTATCTTTGGGTGTCTTGCATATGCACACATACCCAAAGAGTTGAGGAGGAAGTTGGATGATAAAGCCACAAAATGCATTTTTGTTGGGTATAGCCGTGAGAGCAAGGGCTACCGGTTATATGACCCACTATCCAGGAAGATATTCACTAGTCGGGATGTGATTTTTGATGAAAAATCAGAAATATCCATGGCTGGTTATGATGCAAATCAGGCTGAAAATGATGTGTTTGAAGGTCTACTACCTATGGAGTTTCATTCCACAGTTGGTGATCCAACTCATGAGGGTACAGGACAGCCAGCAAATGATGAAGGTGGTGCAGAAATTCAGCAGCAAATTGAGCCAGAAGCTGAACCAAATATGGGGCAGCAGGCACCACAGGTCAGACACATACCTAGATGGTATTTGAGGACATTACAGGACAGCCATTTAGAGGGTCCTCTTGCTGGTCGTACTCGTAGGGAGACACGGACCAATGAGCATGCACACATCATGGATTTGAATCTGGTTATGGCAGCCAGTTTACAGGATGATGATGAACCTGATTCATTTGTGGATGCACGAGATAATGTGCATTGGAACAAAGCCATGCAGGATGAGCTTGATTCTATTAAAAGGAATCAAACATGGGATTTGGTTGATCTGCCCAAAGGCAAGAAAGCAATTGGTACTAAATGGATCTATAAGTTGAAAAGACATGCAGATGGATCCATTGACAGGTACAAAGCCCGTCTAGTTGCTAGGGGCTATGCACAGAAGAAGGGCATTGATTATGAGGAGACATTTGCCCCTACATCCCGTATGTCGACACTTAGGTGTGTCATTGCATTGGCTGCACATCGTGGTTGGGTTGTTCACCAGTTGGACATAAAGACTGCTTTCCTACATGGGGACCTCGAGGAGGAAGTTTATGTATATCAGCCCATGGGTTTTGCAGAACATGGTGATGAAAGGAAAGTATGCAAGCTAAAAAAGGCCTTGTATGGTTTGAAACAAGCTCCACGAGCTTGGTATGCAAAGATAGATGCTTTCCTACTCACTCAGGGATTTGTGAACAATCCATCAGAAGCCACTCTGTATGTAAAGAAAGAAGAGATAGATCTACTGGTCATTAGTCTTTATGTAGATGATCTCTTGCTCATGGGATCAAATGATGACAAAATTGCAGCTTTTAAAGAGATACTGCAACAGACATTTGACATGTCTGACTTGGGGCTTGTACACTACTATTTGGGCATACAGTTTGTGCAGGATAACAGAGGCATTGGGTTGTTGCAATCTCGGTATGTTACTAAACTTCTGGAGAAGTTTAAATTTCAGGATTGCAAGCCTATTAGTATTCCTATGGAGCCTGGGATGAAATTGTCACTACAAGATGACAGTATTTTCTTTGATGCCACTACATATGCTCAGGCTGTTGGGTGCCTTATTTACTTGTGTACTACACGGCCAGATATTCAGTATGCAGTCTCTCAGTTGAGCAGATTCATGCACAGCCCGTGGTTGTCACATTGGCAAGCTGTGAAGCGTGTATTCCGTTATTTGCAGGGTACCTTGTCTCTTGGATTGCTTTATCCTGAGGGGGGTGACATGCAGTTATACGCTTACAGTGATTCAGATTGGGCTAGTGATTTTGATACCAGACATTCCACTAGTGGAAATTGTTTCTTTCTTGGCTAAGCAAGAAACAGACCACAGTGGCCACTTCGTCTTGTGAGGCAGAGTACAGAGCAGTCTACACTACTACTGTTGAGTGTGTTTGGTTGCGTCGTCTCATGACTGATATGGATATTTCAATGGAGGAGCCTACACCTATCTATATTGATAGTCAGAGTGCCATTGCTGTGGCCAGGAATCCTGTGTTTCATGCTCGCACGAAACACATTGAGATTCACTATCATTTTGTTCGGGAGAGACTCCAGGCAGGAGATATCAGTCTGATCTACTGTCCTACAGATCAGAATGTGGCAAACATCTTCACCAAGGCATTACCACGTCCGAAATTCGAAGCATTCCGCACTGCTTTGAATTTGTTTTCTTTTGGTGGATGATGTACAGTGATCACATATCACTCCAGGGGGGTTTGTTGGGTTTTATGCTGTGTATGCACCCAGAGGAGTGCTAGTGATCATCAATAGATTACTGGGGCACTTTTTACTTTAGTTAGTGGAGTTTTTTTCCCCAGTTTAGCTTAGTTTCACTTATAAGCAGTTTATAAGTGTTTTGGTCCACCTGGCACATTTTATGGCCGGACATGTGAACACATCTCTTTAGGTCACTTATTATGTGGCTATTGTACTTTACATTTGATTATTTGAATACATAAGCAGTCGAGTTCTCTCTTTGTTGCTCTCCACGCCTGGGTTTGCAGCATCTCCAAACCCTAACCCTAACAGTCATTAGGCCTTCAGATGTGGACCCCCAAGCGCTTCTTGCTTGGATTTCTGCTCGGATCTCGAATAAATTTGTGTATTGGAAAGCTCAAGGGTGGCCTATGCACGTGAGGGTTAAGGTAGCTCAGGTTATTATGCTTAGCATGATTTCCTATTTTTTGCCTTTGCTACCTTGGACGCACAAATCTCTTCTCCGTTTGGTTGCTCCCATTCGGTTTATGCTGTGGAAGAGGCAAGGAAATATTATGGGTCAAACATGGATAGCTTGGAATCACATTACGACGCCCAAAAGAATGGGTGGGGTTGCTTTACTGGATGTCCGCTTGCATATGGTGGCGCGTAGGTGGGCGCTTTTTTAGGATATGTGTTTGCAGGAGCAGCCTTGGGTATTCATGGCTCGTGACTTGATTGAGTTGGAGGGATTGTCACATGGAAGGACACGTGTGCAGGCTTCATGGTGGGACATTGTGAATGCGGCTCATCTTGTCCGTATTCGCTCATCTCACATTTTATCGCATATTCTCCTTTCTTGGCATGAAGTTCTACTATTGGCTCGGTGGGATCTTGGTCATGAAAGACTACTTTTGAACTCTTTGCAGTTCGAAACATTTGTGGAGTCACGTGTCATTGTTTGGCCAGACAGTGATGCTTCACGCATACGACTCAACCGCATGGTCAAGTTAGGCTTGGTTAGAATCCGAGATGCTGCGATACCTGGTCGTGACAGGTCATATTCGTTTCGACGTATTCGGGAGCACTTTAAGGTTCCTCGGACATTTCAACCACTATGGGTTGACATCATGCATGCAGTTGAGCCTTTTACTCCATTGCCTCGGCCATTTGCAGATCAACCTTGGCTTGATTGGGCACTATGTAAATTTGGTGACTTGATATCACTTTCAGCTAACCAGGTCTATCATAAGCTCGTATCAGAGAAAGATTGGGTTTCAGCCAAGGCCAATAAGGTGTGGGGATTGCACAAGTCTAAATCATGGTGGCAAAAAACTCTTATGCGTGGTTGGCAGTCTAAACTCCCTTACCAAGGTAAGGTTTTCATTTGGAGGATGTTGGTGGGAGGGTTACCTACACGGGATCGGCTCAGCCGTCGTAAAATTACATTGGCCTCTTGCTTCTTCTGCACGACATGCACTGAAACAGTTATGCATCTGTTCATGAGTTGTCCAGTGGCCCGTCAGATTTGGTCCTTTGTCTCTCGTGTTTGGGAGGCAGTAGAGAGGTCTACTGTTTCGGCTCATCAGTGGATATTTGGGATTTGTCCTCAAGTCATTACTTCGGACAGTCACCTTGTGATATTCCATTTCCTTAGATGGACAAGACTTTGGCATATTTGGACTACACGGAATGGGTTCATCTTTGATTCCTTGTCTGGAATACATGGGCACATTCTACGTATCCGCGGTTTGCTGCTTTGGCAGTTTTCTTCTCTTCTCTCAGCTCAACTACTGGATGTAGATGTTATTTTGTTATGGTCTACGGCGGCTCGGCTGGCTCATCTTTGATGCTTTTATCTGGGATGCTTATTTGGCTTGGAGGCTTTCTTATTAGTGTATAGGTTTGCATGGTCATGATCCTTTAGAGGATCTTTTGTGGGGGTTTTTTTGGGGCCATAGGTTCTGTGTGAGCCATGTGGCTGATGTACATTTTTACATATAATATAAAACACCATTTCACGAGAGAGAGAGAGAGAGAGAGAGAGAGAGAGAGAGAGAGAGAGAGAGAGAGAGAGAGAGAGAGAGAGAGAGAGAGATTATTTACGCCTTCCAAAAGACCGAACTCGGCCTATGAGACAAATCAGTGTACCTGTATGGGGTATCCTCTGTCATCCCAACAAAATGAAAAAGTACTGAACTAAAAAGCTGAATCTGGGTGTGCAATAAGTACAATGAGTGGAGGGGATGGAGCTCTACTACTATGAGAATGCAAAGCTATATGCATGGAGTATACAATCATGATATGCAACCTAGCTAGCTCCATCCTGAACCATACTGGGGGTATAAAATGGTATACATCAATGAAGGGGATGTCCTCAGCTCCCTGAAGAACATGCCTGGGTAGCTCCCTAAAGAACATGCCTGGGTTTGCTCTGAAGCGAGCCAGTCGCTCCGCACCCTCTTTGTGAAACTGAGCTCTGATCTCTGTCATCTCTCTCTGGTATAGGCGTGGTGTCTGAAAGCTAGGTGTCCTTTGTCTCCTGCGGGCTCTGAGTGTCTCTGCTCTCTGGAGAGTAATTCCCTGTCGTGTAGGGACTGGGAGTGGGATGGATCTCTGAAAAAATGTAGTAATCTGTGTTTGTCGTCCCCCCTCTGGAGCTGTCTGAGCCTGTAATGATGTCTCTCTGTGACGTTGTATGTCTAGAATGAATCTCCCCAATATGCGCTGGTCTGTTGCATCAAAGATCTGGCGTAGGGAGTGTGGCTCTTTGAATAAAATGGGATATCTCTCTCTGATGGCTGTATATGCTTTGCATCTGCATACATAATGCTCCTCACTCTCCACCTCCTCTCTGCACAATCTGCATACCCTCTCCTCTCGGGGGATCCGTGCTGCTGTGCCAGTCTCGATCTCCAATCGATGTGATGAAACTCTAAGCTGACCAATAGCTACTCGCGAGCCGTGTGGTAAAAAGCCCTCCATGTATCTAGGCCTCTCTATAAATCCATCATCAGTGATACTCATGAAGTGATCTGTGTAGTATAGCATCTTCGGTGGAAGAGGCTGTGTAGGCGATATCCATGTCTCTCGTGTATAGAGCTGCCATAGGTGTTGTCTCAATACTCTGTTCCTCTCACTATGAGAGAGACGGATATGTGGTGCATCCCTGTCATACTGGAATGGTGGTAGATGATCCATGTCTAGGCCATGGTGTGAGAACCAATGTGTGACATGTGCATACCATGATCCTCTGTCTCCTGCCTCAGCCAGCTGTCGAGATGCCTCAAAAGCTCTGTATGACAATCTGTCCTGTGGCATCTCTCTGAATCTTTCTAGCAGGCATATGGTCTGGAATATGGACTCTACCATCATAGGAGGCGCAGCAAACTTTGCACGGATAATGTCATGAGGTACCGACGGTTTGCTGCGTATCATGCGTGCCATCATGAGGGCCTGTGGTCTCTCTATCTGTGTCCACCAATGGGTAGCAAGGCCTGGCGCCCATACCGCTGCTCCATACATGAGTGCCAGTGTGACTAATGTGTCAAATAGCCACCCCTTCGTGCGGGGCTCCTGAAAATACACCTGGTGGCACTGTCTCTCTAGCATAGCCAATGCTACATATCCCCGTGTCAATCTAGCTCTGGTTGCTGAACCCATGGTGAAGCGTGTGGTTGCTGTAGAGAAGGTAGCCCCTAGGTACACGTATGATGTCACCACCTCCACCTGGCGTCCTGTGAGTGTGAATGTCAGCTGACTCCTGCCCTGTCTCGATGTATGAAAGACCATAACCTTGGTTTTCCCAAGGTTCACAGTAAGACCCCTCTGTGTGTAGAAATCATTGAGTGCATGTAGATGCTGCTGTAGACCTCCTGGAGACTCAGACACTAATACAATATCATCAGCATAAAGCATAATATGTACTGAGGTATCTGCTAAATCAACTCCATCTCTGCCTCCCCGTGTAATGAAGTCAGCCACCTCATCAATGTATAACCCAAATAGCGTGGGGGAAAGTGGGCATCCTTGCTTCACACCAATGGTGCTTCACACCAATGGTGCTAGCAATAGTCTCGGACATACCTCCTGGGCATCTGACTTGCCCAAAAACTTGCTCATATAATGCATAAATGCCCCATGTCATATCTGCTGGTATGCCAAGAGACTGCAGGCGCTGAAAGAGCCTCTCTTGTGGTACTGTGTCAAATGCCTTGCGGAAATCCACAAAGCAGCAATAGAGCTTTCTCTTCCTCACTCTGGCCTGATCAATCATACATCTCAAAGTGAATACATGGGCAATGGTAGAGAAAGCTCTCCTGAAGCCTGCCTGCCCTGATGAGCGTAAACCTGCTCGCTCAGCATATAAGCTAAGCTCTTGCTCCAACACTGCACCATAGAGTTTGGCCAACACGTGGCCGACCATAACCGTCCTGTAGTTGCTCGGATTGAGCATATCCCCTATTTTGTGAATCGGCACAATGGTACTCCGCAGGCAAACCCTCTGCTAGTGCCTTGTTAAACAGGTGTGCAAGAAAAGGAGCCAAAGAATCTACTGCATATATGAGATGCTCACCTTGCAGGCCCATATGGTCGGCGGCCTGTCCATGCTGTAGGCGGCGGATAGGTTCCTTTACAATCGAGTGGGTAAAGAAGCTAGCTGTGGTAGGTCGAGGCTCCTGTGGCTGAGGTATAGGTGGTTGCTGTGGGGCATCGTATAGGCCCTCTGCATATGTGTGCCATGTCTGTGGGTCTGCAATAGGTGTCGGTGTTCGGGGCTCTCTGAAGTGTTGCCATGAGATAGGGCTATCTCTACTCATGAAGAAATGAAAGATCTCTAGCTCCTGTATCTCTGCGAAGGCCCGCCTTTTGCGGAGAGAGAGAGAGAGAGAGGGAGCGAGGGAGAGAGGGAGTTGTATTAACGTCTTCAAAAGGTCAAAATGACCTATGAGACCGAAAGGTTACATCATATCCATGAGGTACATCATCCTGGGTACAAAATAGTAATAAAGAAAGATAATAAAAATCTAGAACTAGGTACATGAGGAGAGCTCTCATATCACCCTAATACATCCCTCATGGGCCGTTGTAACATGGTGCTCAAGGTGGTAAAACTGAGCTGGCGCGAGAAAGTCCTGTGATGATGGGAGATGATGGCCTGGATCCTCCTATGGTGGCGTGGGCGAGGGTCATGGGGTTTGGGGCGTCCAGCTCTGCATAACTCAGTGGCTCTGTTGAGTGTCACATCTCTCGGCCGAGCTCTTGCACTTTGTGGTCTGGGTATGATGGGTGGATCGTTCCTCGGAGTGCTGGTATGGAAGAAGTCGGTGAGAGCTCTCTGTGTTGGTCCTCGAGCAAGTACAACTGATTTGGATGTCACTAAGGACTCCCTATGTCTACGGAGCTCTAGAAGAAAAAGTCCCAGGCATCTTTGATCCGGGAAGTCCATGATCCTGGAAAGTGGTCCGAACCTAGCTCGTAAGAGGGAGTAGAACCTCCCCCGAATCTCATAGTATACAAGGCATCGACATATGTAATGATCCTTTGTCTCGGGCTCTATGAGAGAGAGAGAGAGAGAGAGAGAGAGAGAGAGAGAGAGAGGGGGGGGGGGTCTACTAAAGACCCAATGGGCCTATGAGACCAAAGTGATACAATAATGTCCATGGCATATCTCATCATGGAATGGAAAATAAAACAGGAAAAAAACATAAACATAGCTATCTCACTGGGGTGATACAAAGCTGTCTAAGGAAACTCATCATGGAATACGAAGATTATGAAAACATGGGAGCAACATTAGCTCTGAGTAGATGGTATACCACTCTCCAAGATATCAAGCATGGGGCTGATGAGTATGGTCGAGAGGTCTGCCTCAGCTATGTGACGTGGAAAGGTAGCTTGATGGCGGTGGAGCATGTCCTGGATCTGGAGCTGATGAGAGAGAGAGAGAGATAAAATGATATATTAACGTCTCTAAGAGGCCATAATGGCCTATGAGACCAAAACTGAGAGCACATTTGAAGTTGGTGTCTCATCAAAGAGAAAACCAAATGAAACTAAAAAGTTGATCAGTTGAAGTGCTGCCGTCTCCTCAGATCAAATATCTCCGCCATGGGGCTGTCTAGAGTGGAGAGGTCGTAGAAGTGAGGTAGGCGCCTCCGATGTCGAGCAATAATGGCTCTGATTTGGCGATGGTGAGGATGCCGTGGTCAGGATCTTGGTGGGTGTGGCCGACGAGCATGACATAAGATGACTGCTCTATCAATGGTGACTCCTTGGGAGCGTGGTTGGTGTCCTGATGGCCCAATGGAGAAGGTATCAAGAGGTGTGGGCTGGCCTGCTGGTGCTGGTGCTGGTGCTGTTGCTGGTGCTGGAGAAATCTGTCAGGATCCTCTGTGTAGGTACATCATCCCTCCGTCTACTGTCTGCCAAGAGGGTCTCTCTGTGTCTCCTGAGCTCAAGTAGGAATAATCCCAGGCATCTTTGATCCTCAAACTCCATGACCTTGCGTAACGGCCCAAAACCCTCTTGGAAGAGGCAGTGATATCTCCCTCGGATCTCATAATAGACTATACATCGACAAATGTAGCGCTCCTCTATCTCTGCCTCATGGTAGCATAGCTGACAAATGTGGTCATCTGAGATCTGATGCACACATCACCATGTCTCAATCTGTAGTTGGTGTGATGAGGCTCGGATATGTCCAATGGCACAACGTATCCCATGTGATAGGTGTACATCCATATACGCCGGGCGGCGGGTGATAAAACCATCTAGTGAGAGGTGCAGAAAATGGCTCTTGTAATGAGCCATTTTCGTGCCCAAGGGCTGAAGGGGAGTAGTCCATGTCCTCTGAGAGAGAGAGAGAGAGAGAGAGAGAGAGAGAGAGAGCGCGTCTACTAAAGACCCAATGGGCCTATGAGACTCAAGACCCAATGGGCCTATGAGACTAAAGTGATACAATAATGTCCATGGCATATCTCATCATGGAATGGAAAATAAAATAGAATGAAAACATAAATATATTAACGTCTACAAGAGGCCAAAATGGCCTATGAGACTAAAGTACCAATACATCCAAGACTCAAGGAAACTAAATAGAAAATGAAAAGCATAAACTGAAAATCAACTAGGCTTGATGGTTGAGAAAGAAAAGATATATCAATGTCTACGGAAGGCCAGATTGGCCTATGAGACAACTCTGTATACAACAAGTCCATGTCCTGAGTATCATGGAAAGAAAAACTGAAATGAAAAGCTAATCCTAGTCACATGCAGCTCACTATGCAGTCATTGTCCAGCATGCTATAAATGTACAATCATGATAGGTGGTATACTACTAATTCCACCTAGTGGAGATGGTGGGGTGTAGTACATCATACATGGGGCATGGGGGGAGGAGGACTCACATTTGTTGTGCCTTGGTGTAGCCTCTGGACTCTCTGCTCCATAGCTTTGCGGTATCGTGCTTGGTTTTGGGCAGACTAGGCTTGATGGAGTAGTGGTGGTTTGCGTTCGGGTAGTCACGGTCTCCGGGCAGCTCTGATCTTCGAGGCTCTCTGTAGTGTGAGCCTTCGTTAGGAGGTAGATGATACATGGGGAGGGGGATGTGGCTCTTTAGGAGGTAGATGATACATGGGGAGGGGGATGTGGCTCGTTGATAGGTGGCTTTGCACCTGTAGAAGCCTCTCTCTCTATGTTGGTGTAGCTCAAGGAGGAAAAGGCCTAAGCATCTCTGATGAGGATACTCCATCACCCGGCTAAGTGGGCCAAAACCCTCTCTGAACAAGCAGTGGTATCTACCTCTGATCTCATAATATACAGGGCATCTGCATGTGTAATGCTCCTGTGTCTCTACCTCTCTGTGGCATAATTTGCACTCTATCCTCTCTAGGGGTGCATGTTGCTCTCCCTGCCTCAATCTCTAGTGAGAGGAAACTCTGATCTGACCAATAGTCACCCTCGTAGCGTGAGACATGTGTTGGAATTTGAATGTGAGGGAAGGTGGGGAGGGGGGGGGGGGGGCACTTTAAAGGAGTTGAGCAATGAGGCTCAAGAGTTCAAGCCTATAGGCCACTACAAGCCAAAAAAGAAAAAAGAAAAAAAAACCGATAAAGAATGGTCATAAACGGCCACTTTTGCAAACGGTCAGAAACTACGGTCAATTTGTGCCCTACGAGATTGTATGATATCGCGTAATCTTACCGCACGAACCGTACCGTACGAACAGGTTCGTACTAGTACGAGAAACAACTATGCTTTTTAGGATGCCCTTCTCTGAGACTGAGATTAATTGCATCATTCAGGCGCTGGAACACGCAGGGGGGGCAGCTGCGCGACCAAAGGGAGAGGGGGGTGGGCTGAGGTGTGCAACAGGAGGGGGGGAGCTCAGAAGCTCTTCGCTGACTTGGAGACCTTCTTGCTGTTTTTCTGGAAACACTGCTGGCCGCTGTGATCAAGACCTCTACCTTGCGTTTGGCTATGCACAAGCCTCACCAACTTGTGACATTCAGGCCCGCTCATGGGACTAAGAGTAGCAACATGATCTAACTACAAATTTTCTTGATCCTCCTTACATGATAGATGGAAGGGGCATATACGATGGCATCAAAGGGATCATGAGGAGCGGGATCGATGCACCAAACCATGTCAAATGCTAGCATTGAAGACAACTCCCTAGTGCACCCGAAGGCTTACCATGGAATGGATCACAACTTCAGAGGCCTAGAAGATCCTACCCATAAGGACTTTGGGTGTCATCATTATGTCAGCTGGAGATGAGAGATCGTCCATTGGCACAAGACATGTACATATCTAGTATATGATTGGGAAACTTGACTCGGCCGGGTTTGTAAGACTACTAGTGCAGTGAATGTTTGAACAGAGGTTGATCCACAGCATAACACACATCCAGAAGTACGAAAGGTTGATCAATCTCTGTTGATCTCAACCCAAGTTTCTGTAAACTTTATTATCTGGATGCAAACGCTATAAGTGCATATTCTCTCCCCTGTTCTTTCTTATGTGGACTGCTTGTTGGAGAAGTACGGGTGCAGAATACTTTGATTCTTTTGGTTGTTGGGGTGGGGGGCGGTGGGTAGGTGGGTTGGGGGCATCCTTTTACAGGATCCCCAGGAGCTGGTCAGACCGTAGCAGGGGGTTGGTATGTTGCATGGCCTAGGTCAAAATCTCCTCCAACTGATGCTTTAGCTGAATTAACGTGAGGCAATTCATCCTACAGGGAGCTCACGAAGGAGGCTTAGCACCTGGAAAGAGCCCAATACAATGATCCTCAGGCCTGGACCGCGGCGACTCATCTGGTAAGTTGGAGCTGAAAAGGTGATCATATGGAGCCTTGAAGGTGTCCACTCTAGCACACACGGTGGATAAGGAGGTTTTGGGTGAATATGTCATTGCCAGTGGCAATGTTGTCTTCTCTCGCCAAATGTGTAAGAAATCTTAGAACTCCAGAATACATGAAGTATCTATTGCATTTGTCCTTTAGCTGCAGTTTTCATCTAGCTAAGTTTCCAGTCACTTTGGAAAAACACAGGCAAGTGCTTCATGCAAAGATGTGAAAACTCAAGGGAACACGTCAATGCTTAATGCATAGATGTGAATACCTGCTCCCATAACTGTTGCATGCTGATAACATCACAGATGGTGTGACAACATGCACTCTACAATATGCTGTATAATGTTGCATAGTCTAGGAAGAAATGAACACATAAATTAATGTATGAATAATTATGGAATTGGTGTTGGGAGGGGATATTGGAAATTGTCATCAATTCGATATTGTCAACCGTTGTGGTTTACAAATTTCTTGCAGTTTGAGCTAGCAGATTTTCTGGAAGCTTAATGGTGGCTATCCATTACAGACAGGGACAACTATGGCCGATCAAATGGATCTTCTGAGAGAGCAAGTGAAGATGCTCGCTGGTGAGGTTGCGCTATGCACTAGCTCACTAAAAAGATTATCAGAACAAGCTGCATCAAATTCAGAGGATATCCAGCTTCAAGTAAGTCAACTTTCTGGTGTTCTGTGGGAACAGCAAGTGTTCACTGCTTTGGTGATTGTGGTTTCATTGAGTCTCCCTTTTTGTGCTCTAGGCACAGATGAAAAACTTGAAGGATGAGATTCAGGAGAAGAAAAGACAAATGCGCATTCTTGAACGGCGCATAGTTGGAAGTGGGGAATCTGCACCCAATAATACTGCCATTTTGGAGCTCTCCCAGGTATGAAGGGGTCTTCCTATGTAGGTAAGGAGCATTTACAGCTATGGCACTGCATTTTCTCTAAGTTCTTCGAATGCGCAATATGGATCTGCAAGTATAGTATATACGATGTTCAAAATTCTGAGTGAGTGAGTGTGTGTGCTCAGCACCCATGTATATTGCTTTTTGGCAATAGAGGATTGGTTTTTACCAAAAAAAGTGTGCTGAGCAAGTCGAAATGAATGGTTTTGTGTGTTCTTACTAATGGTAAAACTGAATGGGAATAGTAACTAAGTTGCCGTCCAGCTCCGTACACAACACTTATGCTAATTGAAAGGTCCTAAATGTGGGATATCCAGACGATTTCTAAAGTGACAAATCAGCTCAATGAGAAGACATTTGAACTTGAGGTACGGTGGACTCAAACACTAGGGTTGTTTGTTTATTGATTTCTGAAACTGCAAAAGGAAAACTTAATGACCAAATTCTTTCATTTCTGCCACCACTGAATATATTCAGTTCTTTTTTGAAGATCAAAAGTGCAGACAACAGGATTCTTCAAGAGCAGTTGCAAGTGAAGGTTTGTCCGATAAACCAATCTTCACATACTGCTCTGCCTTTAAAAGTGCACTTTACATATATCTGTCCATTCAAAACATGCCAAAAAGATTATTGCATCACAGTCCAAATGTGAAGAGAGGAGCTAGTATTACATGCACATGATTATACAGGCATGAAGCTCTGCAAGGCTTTCTGAAGTATTCATGGTACATTGACGATGATGCTAGGTCTGTGGAATCAAGTCTTGAGTGTCAAGATTGTTACATCTCTAGCTCAGAACAGGTTAACATGTCTAGCTTGGGACTAGTTAACCTAGGGGGTTTGGGTTAAGGCATCTAAAGGAGGTGAGGATAGAGGTATTGGACTAAATATGGCATCTGGTTATTGGGTAACAATATAAGTTAGTTGAAGACTCACTTATGGGGATCAATCATTCCATCTTGGACTTGTGGCCTTGCAGAGACTACTCCGTGTGAAGTCACTCTCGGGATGTGTCCTGGTGGTATGGGTCTCTAACGTTTACTTATGTGTGAGTTATGCGTAATGCCTCTAGATGTCCACCAACTTGGGTTTCCAGGTTGACGGTGAGGCTGAGGGTCTCTTTGGTTGGGAGATGAGGTAGATGCCGGTTTCCTTAGTTAAAAAGCTAACCCCAGGTGGTTCAGCTGGGGGTGTCCTAACATTGGTATCAAAGCTAGTCTCTTTTCTTGAGCATACATATCAACAATGCTCTTTCTTATCTTCACATTCTTCCCTAGTGGCATAAATCGATTTGATGAAGAAGAAGCTCGTCTAGGATAATCCCGTTGATAAGGATTCCTCTCTTGACACCCATGCAAGTAATGCTCAAAATTTCATGAGGGTTATGATTTCTTACCATATTTCTTGAATTTGCATGTCCTTTGGGAGACCTTTTACGAGCTTGCAGAAGGTGAAGTTACTATTGGTTCATCTTTGTTGTGAGTTGCAATACAACCCCATGAAGTGTATTGGAGGTATGTATACTTTGTTGATGATCATAAAAGGATAACCTTTTTAGGAGCATTAGATGTTGGTGAAATAATTGGTGGTGATGAAAGTGAGACTTTTTTTTTGATCTTCATCCTCAAGGCTCTTGGCATGTTGCTACCTTCAAAGCTCTTGCCAAGTCTTGAGCACCTTCATACTCCACCGTTTTCTTTATCCTTGGTCTCAAACCAATGATAATGTGTTGCAAATCAACCCATCTATCCTAACCTTGATTGATGTGGCTTCTTTGACTGCGGCTTTATGCAAATGGTGTTGGATGTGCTCCCTCCACTTAGTAGTTCTCTCATTATGGACCTTCACTTGATCAAATCCTTGCGAAAGTCGTAAAATCTCAATCAAAAGATACGATACTTCTCTTCCTGAAGAAACTTATCCAAGATAACTAATTATTATCATTATTATCATTATTATTATTATTATTATTATTCTCTCTCTCTCTCTCTCTCTCTCTCTCTCTCTCTCTCTCTCTCTCTCTCTCTCTCTCTCTCTCTCGATTTGAGAGCTCTATCTTTCAAAAAGAAAGTCAATAACTTCGTTTACTCTTCTGGCTTGGCATCATTATTACTTTTTTTTTTTTTTGCAGGCAACAGAAAATAAGGACTTACAAAAAACTATTGTGGCTCTTCGTGAGCAACTTGCCGTAGTAAGAAAGGACTCTGCACAGCAAGAGGGTGCAGCTGCACATGTCGAGGATTGTTACAGGACAACTGCTTCTCAGGACATTGGGTATGCAGAGGTATCTGAACTGCAGTCTCAAGTTCTTCAACAGGTGGGTGTTGTAATTTCTCACGTCGGAGGTGTATTCCTGGACATCCGATGGTTCTGTTGAATCTTTGACTTTTTTAGATATACTGTTAAAAAATAATCTTTTGTACCTGAGTTTTGTTACTCCAGAAAAAAGCTTGAGCCTTTAATCAATGGGCTAATGTTTGCAAGAAAGGAGACCCATTAAAGGTAATGAAGGTGGTTGCTAGTGTACTTGGCCGTAAGGGCTAGAAAACTGACTCCATCGCAAGGCCCTGTAGAGGTTTGGTTTGTGAATTGTGGGTTCCTCATGTATTGTAAAAAAGCTATTGCGAGGAGCTTGACTATAGTTGGGGGTTTGATTAAGCCAAGAAGAAGAGAGGCAGTCAAGGTTGGTGGACTTGTGACAGAAGGAGACGGGGTGAATCTGGGAGGTTATTCCAGACGGTGCTTTGGCATAACTTCATTTGAAAGGCTTATGCCATGTAAATATGGAAAATTTGAAGCAAGATTTGAATAATTAGCGTCTATATATAGACTAAATAATCCTACTGGATGACCGCTGAGAAGTAGGGTTCAGGATCATAATTTCTCCACTTGCATCTTTGGTGCAGATTCTGTCTTCATACCAGTTGCCATGTCTCATAGTTGCCAAGATGTGAGGATTGCCTTCACATTGGGCTTTTAAAGTGGGTAGTTGTGAAATGGGGAAGATAAATGTTCATGACCAAGCCATTCCTCCTAAATTTGGTTCTGGACAGAAACCACTTGCAAAAAGCCAAAGATATGACTGCGTAAGAAAACAATAGCTGCCTTGTCTACAGCACAACACTTAATAAAACAGCACGATCCATGACCAAGACTAGTGTGCAAACGAGGATTGGGGTGTTTGGGTTGCTCAAACTAGCTTCCTTCCACTTTGTGGGCCTCATAAACAGACCGAGCTTACACAGATAATCGAGGGTAGAGCATTAACACGATGTTGGTTGAGTAGTAGCTTCTTTCACGAGTCCATTGGTTCAAGGTTCTTCTCTTGCAAGGAGGGTTATCCTCTACATTTCTGAATCTTTGATCCCAAAGGGCCCCCCACCCACCCCACCCCACCCACCTCACATCTGCTGGCATCTCCTCCTTTAAAGGAAAATGCAGCCAAACTCTTTTGTTCCAGCTCAGGGCATGAAGAGGAGGTAATACTGCATGATGGTAAGCTGGGCTTAGTTAATCTGTAGTGTCAGCAAAAAATCATCCTTTTTGCCTGCTTTGGCATTTGTGATGTGAGCAGTAATTATTTATTACATGGTGCGTATGAGTCATGATGGCTTGAGCTATTTTTTTTTGGTTATGCTGATTTTTTTTTTTTCAGGCGATGGAGATTGAAAAGCTTGAACTGGAGAGGGATCAGTTGCTAGAGGAAAAGGATGCTGTTCAAGTTCAAAGCTGTAAACTGGCAGAGGAAGCATCTTATGCCAAGGAACTAGCTTCTGCTGCTGCAGTGGAGCTTAAGAACCTAGCTGAAGAGGTGACAAAGCTTTCTTATCAAAATACAAAGCTGGCTGCTGAGCTTGCAACTGCTCAAGAGCTGGCTTATGCTCGAGTGGGATCAAAGTCTGTGTCAAATGGGGCTCACATCCCATTGAGTGCACCTGGAAGATCTGAAAGGCATCGAACAAGTACAAGAAAGTCAGAAGAAGTGATATCTGAGGATCTGAGGAGAGAGCTACTGGCAAGCAAGGAGAGAGAGGCTTCCCTTGAAGCCTTGCTAGCAGAGAGAGAGCTAAAAGAGACAGAGATATCGAAAAAGATGGAAGAAGCTAAGAGACGGGAAGCGGATTTGGAAAATGATCTTGCTGGAATGTGGGTGCTTGTTGCAAAGCTTAAGAAAGGGAAAATCAATGATGACATGAGTGCATTGGACTCCGAAGACTTGTCAGGACTTTCTGAGCATTTGATGAATATTGAGTGTGCTAGACGTGGGGATAGACTGGTAGCTGAGAAGATGCCAGATATCATGGACTTGAAAGCATTGGAAGACTGTCTGGAGGAAGAGAGGCATCATAGTGCAGAACTTGAAACACTTGTCTCACAGTTGAAGGTAAGAAATAACCATCACCGTTGAACATGCATTCATGATATAAACTGCTAGACTATTATCAAACACTGGTGATCACTGTTTTGGTGTTTTCCCCTGTACAGAGTGAGGATCTAGATGGTTTAGATATTGCTGCTTTGGAAGATCTAAGCGCTCTTCATGTTGAAGCATTGACCCGATTGTGCCATGCCAAGGTATGTTCCACATATTTTACATCTTTGAAGACCATAGGGCTGTTTAATGGTGTTGTTCTGATGTGGGTAATTCTTTGCAGGCTAGAGTGCAGGAAAAGTTTGAGAAGCAGAAGGAGAATGGATCCTTGCTACCAGTGGCTGAGCCCAGTGAAGAGGACAGGGAAGACAGGAATGGCCATGTCTGTAAAGTCTGTTTTGAAGCACCCACAGCAGCAGTTCTCCTTCCTTGCCGCCATTTTTCTTGTAAGACCTTTTACTTTATTGCAACTTGCAGTTTCTGAGGGTTGATACTAGACACCATTTCTTTGACTTATGGCATGTTGTTTGTGGGGTCAATGCAGTGTGTAAATCATGTGCAGTAGCATGTACAGAGTGCCCACTTTGTAGAGCTACAATTCAGGATAGGATCATCACATACACGTCCTGACATTGACCCCCCTCATTGATCGGAGTTCACCCTCTGCCTGGAAAGTCACAGGCTGAGAATAGTTCAGTTTTTTCCCATATATGTGGCATTTTTCCAGTCCTTGCAAATTGCAAAATACACATGAGATTGTGACAAGGAGTTGTGGACAATATCCTCTGCAGCAACTATTTTTAACGGCATTATCAATCAATATATGGAAAAGAGTAGTAATAGATGTTTACTGGATGCCATAAGCAGCTCAAATTCAAGCTTCAAATCTCACATTGCCATTGCCTCAGCAATGGACAAAAAACACAGATGGTATTACTTCCAACTCAGAATCCTTGGAAAATGTAGTATTATGTGACAGGTCTAACTACTGTAAAAGCTTCCATCTTGCTCATTATCTGTCTCATCATGAGAGAGGTCAGTGTTTTCTCACAAAAATCATCCTTCTCTCAGGTACTGATGTGTGCGTGAGCATGTGCTTGTTAATGCTGAGCTTGCTTCATGGTTGTTATTGCAGATAGATTTCTTGAACCTGTCTGCAAGTTGTGAAGTTGCAGAAGGATGTCAATAACCTTGCATTCTTATCTTATTACTACGTCCGAACTGTTCTCTTGTAAGATGATGTGGGGAGCTTCACTCAGAGACAACCTCTGCTGAAGTCAAAAGCTCATCTGTTCCTCTTTTTGCTCAACAGAATCATGTCTTGTCTCTTTTATAGTTTGTTGCCCAAAAAAGATGGCTCAAGCTATTTGGAAAGGGGCATCCATGTAGAATCTTAGCCCAAGCGAAAGCATCTCAATGTGAGTTAATGCAGCTCGTATTGTCCTTTCTGGCTTCTATTACCATTGTAGTTTCAAGTGATATTCTATGTGAAGTTCGTGCTTGCCCAAAGAGCATGTTGTATGACCATGCACATATGGATAAGGATTTTATATTTTAAAGCAGTCACGACGTTACTAGTCAAGCCTGTGTCCTTTTGGGCGATGAGACCCCCCTGATTTTTTCGCCGCTCATGCATGCATATTTTTATTTATTATGCCACAAGCAAATTGAGAGAGAGAGAGAGAGAGAGAGAGAGAGAGAGAGAGAGAGATCTTAATGTCTACAAAGGACCAAAAAGTTGAGACCAAGAGTGTTATGATATATGCATGAAGTAATTGTGTCGTGGAATAAGATATACCATCTAGCTAAAGAGAAACAAAGAACACCAGGGAATGACAATGTTACAGAATAGCCTTGCAATGGTTGAAGCATTTGGTGGCAGGAAACTGAATAGCTAAGAAGAGGGGAGGACTTATTAGCCTCTTAGATACAAGCCCTCAATTTGGCAAAGGGGAGATCAATGTACTCGTGTCTTTCGAGTATCTCTCAGATCTGCATTTGCTGTGTGGTGGATCGCCTCATCCGAGTGGGTCTTGGGCTTTTGGCCTGCTGCAATAGGAGTTGCTCTATAACATGACACTTGGAAGGCTAGGAGGGCAGGATGGCTGTAAGTGTCACCAACGTGCTGCTTAGTGCATTGGGTGAGGTCATTCAAGTCTGGGCCCTGGCGATCGTTGTTGGAGGCCTCCGCATCTTATGTGGCATGAGAAGCCGGTGATGGGTAGCTGTGAGGTATCTGAGGTCTGCACTTGTGCTTCTTGCCATAGTCAATCTTTGTGTCGGTGCAGCACCATCGGATAAATTCTAAAGCAGTAATAGTTTGGGAAGCAAATGACTGACTTTATGGCGAAAGAGGTAGTTGAACTTCCCTGGTATTCCTTAGTACATTGGGCATTTGAAAAGATAGTGCTCTGTCTCAGCCTCTGGAGAGCAATCTACAAATCTTGTCCTCCCTCACGATGCCCTCTGCCCTCTGAAGTGCTACTTTCGAACAACGCAATAAAATTAATGTGGTCGATCGCTATTTGCATGGCATGTGACATGTCTATGAAAATAGCTACGGTTTTGAATGAAACTATCATCTCTGATACTCAGAATGATCTTGATAAAATTGTATCTTTGTGGTAAGCTGCGATAGGTCCAGCTATCTGATGTGAGTCATAGAGGAGGTCAGAGTGGATGAGTGGGTTAATGTCTTGCTTGGTAAGACGTAAGAGTGGTGCATCCAGAATAGTAAGAGAGGAACCACTGTGTGATCTTGGCATACCACCCCATGTCCTTGTCTGGCTAGTTGTGTAGACAACTTACAATGCTATCTTTGGGAGCCGATGTCTGTTAAAGGTGTGGATGCGCTAATGAAACATCGGCCACCAAGGGTGCTGCTCCAAATTCAGCAAGAACGATGGGGTGGGTCACTGAGGGCTTTCTTATGTGAGAAAACATCATCACCTGAAGTCCCCATCCTTGTCGAGATATCCTCTGCGAGGTTTGGTCCCCAAAAGGGGGCCTCATGCATCATAGTAGATGTCATGAGCCGATGTATTTGTTACATGAAAGTCACTATTTAAAAAAGTGCAGCACTTGCGAAGGCTGCTGCTCCCAACTCTGCAAGAATGTTTGTGTGGGGCACTGAGGGCTTACTCATGTGAGAAAGCATCACTTGACGTCTCCATCCTCCACCAGGCATCCTATGCAAGGCTCATACATCATAATAGTGTCATGATTGCATTAACAAGCCACCTCTTTGAGCCACCCTCTCCTAGAAATGGGCCAAATAAGGTCCACGGGAGCAAATACAACCAATGGGCCATAAAGACCTCAAACATGGTCTTGAAAGAAAAATGAAAAAGAAGAATATTGCCCCTTGTGGGCTGCTTTAACCTTGGCAAGTTCTACTCCCTTAACGTTCAAGTTGCAATGGTGCGGGCGCTTCAAATGTCCATAACTTGGTGACCTTCAGGGTTTTGATTGCTTGAAGATTTTGAGCCTGTCTTGGTTTTGGTGGTTCTTATTTTGTCAATGCTTGTTATAGTTGATACCGTCCACTACATAGTTGGTGTGCCTCGATTGCTTTCTCCTATGTTTTCTCAACTTACCTCATCCCAGTACACTAAGTGACCTTGAGGTTCTGATTTTTCTCTTGCAAGTTGGCTTCGTCAAGGTTTCCTTTGCCGGTGGGTCTCAGTTCTCGACTGAACTGATAATTTAGTACTAAACGTATGTTGTCCTAAGAAAAATACACCAAAATAGTAGACAATTATAAAATGTAAAATAATTATTAAAGATTGTGCTGGCCATAGTGCGCTATCTTCACCTCTGCGTGCGAGAGAGAGAAGAGGGACTTGGCCAAGGCGTTTCCGTAGGCCTTCTGCTACGCACGAGAGGGATATAGAAGATTCATGCACAGGCTACAGAAAAAGACACGATGTAGTAGTCATAGCTTGAAAAAAATCCGTGAGACCTCGTACATTCCTTTTTGCCCATAGGAAAATAATGTTAAAAAAAGAGGTTCTTGTGCAAAGGTTAGGGTAACCCTTCCAATAAGCATGCACGTGTTCCATTTCCCGCTCACATGTCCCCCCATTTTAAGGGCACAAGCCATCCAGTGATACAATATTGGTGATAGAGTGAGTCTTTCATTGCCACAAAGCAAAAGCACCCTTCAATGCTTTCTACTACTTAAGCTTCTAAAATTTACATCTACACACGCACGCACGCATGCATGCACGCATGCACACACACGCTCTCTCTCTCTCTCTCTCACACACACACACACACACACACACACGCGCGCACGTACAACGCACCTATCTTGAGATCCTCTAACTAGGATCTAATTTTTTATATGCATATTGATGCTTCCTCATTCGCGATTGGATGTATGTTAGCACAATTGTGAGAGCAGCACATGTACTTCATTGTTGTTGAGATAGCAAGCTCAACTGGTGTGCGAAGATGGATGACATGTCGGAAAACGCCTCCATAACTATGATGCCACTAACATGGTGAGAGTATGGTTGATATGTTGCTAGTGGTTTACAGGCCGCATGACAACGAATTTTTCTTACTAATTATGACAACCACTTTTGCTTACTAGAGTTATGGTTGATATGTCGCAAGTGGTTTACAGGCTATATGATAGTGGCTTTTGCTTATTGAAGTTATGGTTGATATGCTACTAGTGATTTACAGGTTGTATAATAGTCACCTTGGTCTATAGCGTTATGGCTTAGTTATAGCGTCCGCTCATATAATTGGGTTCACATTATGAACCATGTATGTTTGAATATTAGAGCACCTTTTCTATCCAGTATAAACTCTTATCTTTATGCTATGGATGTTGAGAAGAAAAACAAAGAAGAATGTTTCGCCATTATCTCTAGTGTGTGCTTGTCTACTTGTATGTGTGCATGTGAAGAAGTTTGCTTGCAAGGAGCCGAAGCTTACCCTCTTCCTCGCATTCTTCTCACATCTAACCTTGCTAGCCTTTAACTCAATAATGCTGAACGTAATTATACCACCACCAAGAGACATGGTTTAGCCATAGTGCATGCTAAGAAAGTACAAAGTTTATTTTCTTTGCATTTTATGATCATCAAGCATTGCTTTATTTAGTGATCCCAAGAAGGGTCAAGATGGAATCATGATGAAATACGTTCATGACTTTGTCTTAGTTCTTGAGTATGTCCATTTTGGCTTGGGTGGATGACGCTAAGTCGAGAGTATGGTGGCCTACACTCTTTGGAGATGCATCTAAATTTGTCAAATGTTGCAATAAATACGAAAGGTTCTCTATGGTTCAAGAGAAGGATCGTGGTACATCCCTAGCCCTTGTAATTTTGAAACAACCATTTGAAAAATAGAGCTGGATTTCATGGGTTCCATTAGCCAAGTTGCAAGCTGCTAAGAGAACCTAGGTATGCTTCATCATGGTCACCATTGATTACTTCATGAAGTGGGATGAGGCCAAAGCTACAACGAAAGTTGACATGCGAGATATACCACAATTTCTTTTCATAAGAATGAGATTACTCATTTTGGTTGTCTCCACTAGAAGTAGTGAGTGATCATGTATGCATTTTATAAACAAGTGGAGTTCTTGCTCAAAGAATTTCTTGTGGTGCACAAAAGTCTACACCTTACTATCCACAAACGAACGGCCAAGTTGAGAGCATTAAAAAGAGTTTGTGCATTATTCTAACAAAAATGGTAAAGGTATCCAAAAGCGATTAGGAGCATAAGTTGCACTCTGCGCTATGGGCCTCTTGTCATACTTTGTCTACAAGGTGACTATCAATATCTCCATTCAGGCTAGGTGCAGTTATGCCAATGGAACACTTGGTTCCAAAAATTCTAATTATAGTGAGGTATAGTCTCAAGGGAAATCCTCTCACCAGCGAGAGGTTAGTTGCCTTAGTAACTAAGCAAGCAAAGATTGCGATTTGATGGTTGAGAAACTATGGAGGATAAATGTATGAAGGTAGGAAACATGGTACTTATGTAGAATGTCAAGAACACCAAAAGGAAACTCAAGTATAGAGGCTAAGGTCCCTACCATGTCTCCGAAATTGCTCGACCAAGATGCAGTGAAAATAGACTCTTGATGGGGCAGAGATGGAGGGTTATCTCAATGGTAGCAAGCTAAAATGCCACTATAGACCTCTCACCTAGGACAAGCGCTATCAAATTCATATAAAATAGGAGGAGAAATGAGCGGTAGATAATGAAAAATGGAGGGCATGCCTTGAGGCAATTTCTTGACAAAAAATAACTAAAGAGGTTGTAGCCTCCAAGCGTGCATATCTCTATTCATGTAACCGACCTTCAAGATATGGTTGAACGGAAACAACGATGAAATCTACTTGCTTTGAGCTAGAAATTTTCCAAAAAGACCACCTAGGTGAGGTGCATGACGAGCCTTGCTTGAGATCGACACTAGGCCTAATGCTTTGTCTTGGGAGATGTGGAATTCATTAGACCACTGTATCCTCGAATCCATGACTACTATTAGTTGTTTTGAAGCATATTTTTTTAAGGGAACTAGACTTGTGTATTGTTGAGTTTTATTTACAAATTTTATGTGACTCTTATAGGTATAATGAAAGTGTCCATGATCCTTGAAAAAGAAGGATGCATTGTGACCACTAATGCATAGCTAGCTGGTGAAAAAGTACACCAAAATACTTGCGCGTTCCCATGGAATAGTCGTACACTTGGTAGACAAGGACATCCTAGACCTTTAATATCCCAAGCATTGTTGTCTAATTACATGCCAATACCTTAGGTAAAACACCTAATACTCAACACTACTCCCGCTTGAGATAACACTAATACTCAACACTACTCTCATCTTGATGGCTCCCCTCATTACAGAAACATAAGATACAAATAGGTGATAAGATAGCTAGTAGGCATGGAAATAAAGGTATTGTGTCAAAGATCTTACCCAAACAAGATATGCCTTATTTACAAGATGGTACACCAGTTGATATGATATTAAGTCCCTTAGGAGTACCTTCATGAATGAATGTAGGATAGATTTTTGAGTGTTTACTCGAGCTAGCTGGGGAGTTTTTGAAAACCCATTATCAGATAGTATCTTTTGATGAAAGATATGAGCGGGATGCTTCTAGAAAACTAGTATTTTCAGAGCTTTGTGGTCCGAGTATAGGGACTCATAATCCATGGTTATTTGAGCTCGAGCATCCCGGAAAGAGTCGATTGATCGACGGATGCGGGTGATTCTTTTGAGCAACCAATTACGATTAGAAAGGCCTATATAATGAAATTGATTCATCAGGTTGATGATAAAATTCATGCACGATCCACTGGGCCGGCCCTATGCGCTTGTTGCGCAACAACCCCTCAAGGGTAGATCTAGACAACGACCAACGAGTAGATATCTCCTCAAACCATTATGGAGATCCAAAACCTTGCCAATAGGGGACGAAGACTATCCCCCTCAAATGTCAACTTTAACGGACCTTCAAAGCAGTCTCACGAACAAAGAGTTGATACATGATAACCACTTCGTATGTTAACACGGTTTGTAAGGTGCCTTGCCATCTTACCCACTCGAACACGTAGTTATCTTTTATAAGATGGTAAGACCGATTTCGAACATAGAATGATCTTACCTTGAGCTTAATGTCAAATAGGAAAAGTACATACTTGCTAAAGACTAGCTATAGTGATTGTACAATTTTTAAGTTTGTGTACATACTTGCTTAAGACTAGTAATAGTGATAGTATCATTTTTAAGTTTGTCTACATACTCGGCTTAGTTGAAAACTAGTCACTTGTAAATAAGTCAAATTTGACATAAGAAATACATATTCATTTCCTTGTAATAGAGTACTTGTGAGCTCTACTCTTGCTTGCATGTGTTTTATTGGATGCTTTGCATGGCTAGGATAGTTTGTATGCTTGAATAGGTTGCTTGTAGGTTTCTCCCTTCCGTTAGCTTATTCTTCATCCATCTTTTGTGAGAGCGGAATGCCATAAAGAGCCCCCATCTAGGCATAGAGAGCGCTACCTTCATCCCCTTGGCAAAGGTGCATCTTGGTGGAAGGCCACAGTTGCGAGAGCTAGCGTACTCACATCGATGAGTTGTATTAAGGCTAAAAGGTAAGACCCAACGATAGATGATTCAGCAAGGCTAAGGAAGCTCTTGAGTTGGACATATTTGGTGCCACCTTGGGATTAGCTCCATTCTTCCATCCATTCCAAGCTATTGGGACGACCCAATATTGCATGGTGTGGATTAGAAGGTGACATTCTAAAAAACATATGGTTTTGGAGCCTTGGATATGTTTAGTTTATTTTTTTGTTTTTTTTTTGAATCTTATTTGTATTAGGACATTCTAGTTTCATAGATTAGAAGGGAAACCTTGTTTTCTTGATGATTTGCATGATTTTAGAGCTTACAAGGCTAAAATTCATTGTATAAAATCAAGAAATGCTTAGCAATTGTGATCAAGAAATCCACTTTGAAAACAGAAGCATTGAGCTCCATTAGCTGTGGATTAGAGTGGGATAGTGATTTTTGTTAATGCATTTCATAATTTTTCTTGCATTATTGGAATTGTAACCTAGAAGCATACAAAATCAACAAAAAATAATTAAAAAACACTTATCACTTGCATAACCACTATCATTAACTAGGATTAAAAAATCTAAATCATGTTAGTACACAATTGATGCTCGCCTCTTCGCGCATGTATCTCACACCGATGTTTGGTGCACATTTGTGAAGGTCCCCATTATGAGAAGCCATTGGTGCACGTGTCTTTGGTGGGAACCTCGACTTAGTTGTTGAATGGTCATTGATTGTTAGGAGATGGTCAGAGGTTTGAGCGTTAGTTGGGTTCCAAGAGGGATAGTGGTTCCCCTTGGCGATTAGTGGTGGGAGTCCCCGGTCTAACGGTATGGATTCATTATTGCTAGACGGTGTTTGGTTGGCCGTGTTGTTGAGGGCAGTGTGACCATGTTTATGCTAGGTAACTACCCGTGTTGTATGCGTGCCTACCACACTACCTATAGCACTATGTATGAACATAGTTATCACAAGCTAAAAAAAATACATTGCTTGTGAGTATCCACACTCTATACACTTAGTATATTCTCCATCCATAGTTTATCTAAATTGCCATCTAAGCTTTACTTAAGAGCGCACATGTGGTGGATAATACACCATCACATTGCATCTATCTCATAATATTAACTTCTCTCCATTCTCTATCTATTGCATTGTCTATTGTACTTTGTTATGTTATCTATCTTTCTGCTATTTTATATTCTTATAAATAATCCTCCATCAAGTCCAAAAAACCTCAAAAACTAAAAAAACTAGGTTAAACTAGTACTTAATTTGGAAGATGTGTGCGTTGAAATTTTGATAATTAAAAATTAGTCGAGAGAGATCAATCACAAGGTGGAGTAAATGGCCAACTTGTAGGCTCATGACTTGAAGATATGGGTTCAAATCTTACTCTCGCACGTAATGTTGTTATCAATAAAAAAACAAACAATGATTATTGTATAATAATCCACAATCCCATGAAAAAAGACGCGACTCAACACACGTGAGCCAAGGATATCAGTAGCATGCGAGAGCCTAGAGACGTGTGCCATGAATATGGACATGTGAACCGTGAGTTTGGACATGTGATTCGGGAGTCAATATATGTGAGTCTAGAGGTAGGTATACCTAATATTATATTAACCAATTAAAATTACCTTGAGAAGACTTGTAAGGACATATCCACTTATGTCCTTTAACGATTTCCTTATCATATAATATGTAGTATCTATAATTTTTAAGAAATGTTCATATCCTTAGTAATTATTGGGCACTACGTATAATTATTATTCAATATTTGCACATCAATCTTGTTCATAAGTTTATTTCGTCCTTTTTTATTTAAAAAATTTGTGAGTCTAATTATTCCAAAAAAATGTGAGCTTATAGACGTGAGTCTACAAGCATGAGATTGTAGGCATGAGCTTATAGACGTAAGTCTAGGAAGCCTATAGACGTGAATCTATAGGTGTGAGCCCATCAGGTTCATGACATGAGTCTAGCTCACCACGAGACCTACGTGAGTCTAAATATGTGAGTCTAGAGGCATGAAGCTAGAGACATGAGTCTATAGAGGTGAGCCTGTATACATGAGCCTAGAGACATGAGTCTACACATGAGCCTAAGAGAAAAAGCTAAAAAAAACAAGCATGTCTAAAATCAGTTTCAAACGTACTTCAGGAAGCACTAGAGACTATTTCATTAGAGTGAAATATTTGATGCAAACTTGATCCGGACTAATTGTTAGAAATGATAATACAATCGAATATAGTGTATTAAACCACACCTCCTTAAACCCACTAAGCCTTTTGTCCTAGTAAATAAATAGTACTTAACAAAGTGCTCCCATATTAACAAGGCAAGACTCCTTTGGATCCACGTTCGGTGAGACGACGAGCTTTGGGGTGAGATGAGGTGAGATGAGCCAACTCAACATAGAAGTGAGAAGAGGAACACTAGAACCTTGGAAATACGTACTGTCATGGAGTTTGAGATTCACTAAAATGGCTACCATAAACTTCATGCAAATGGCATTAAACCACACTATCATTGGGCAAAGCCAAGTATCCCACTAAGTGCTCCTACTGTGAATCGAGACATGTCTTGTTTTTGCTGTACCATTAGAGACCAAGTGTTCCATAAAAAACACAAACAACACATGGAAAGGATAAAGCGCCAATGTTTGGAACTACATTAAACCTAAGGGATCCATAAAGGTATTCACATAATGCCCCCAGAATGGGCCTTTGACCTGAAAGCCATGTCGACATAGGACAAGTGCCATTGGAAACCGCATATCCCAACCACATGGGGCAAGGAATCTTAAACTTTGAAACATAGGGTTTTCTACAATGATTCTCTTATGTTCCACCACCACATGAATATGTAGAAGAAATTCTTAGAATGTCATTTGAAATAGAAGGGGGTTGCCACAAGCATAGCACCTACAGAATCAAAGTTGGGCAACACAAAGCCAATCCACATCTCAAGGATGATGACTGAATTTGATAAAATTAGAGATCCCATTCAGTACCTAGAGAGGCTCAGTCAAGTTTGCAAAGCCATGGATAGGATTGACACAATCCCACCAAGATGTGTTCATTCGGAATTTGCCTTGAATGCAAAGTAGGCCAATGGTTTAGTAGGTCTCTAATCCCACTTGAAAAGGCCACCTACAAAGTAGGCCAATGGTTTAGTAGGTCTCTAATCCCACTTGAGATAGTTCATAGTGATGTATGGGGTCCTGCTCAAAACCCATCCATTAAAGGTAGCTTGTATTATGTGACATTCATTGATGATTTCAGCAAAATGACTTGGATTTACTTTCTCAGAGAGAAAAGTGAAGTGTTGGGAAAGTTTATGGACTTCAAAGCTTTTGCAGAGAAGCAATATGGCTCTTGGATAAAATGTTTGAGGACAGATGGAGGTGGTGAATACACCTCACATGCTTTTGAGAATTTCTTGAGAAAGCATGGCATAAGAAGGCAGCTAACTTGCAGGTACACACCTCAGCAAAATGGTGTTGCTAAGAGGAAAAATAGAGTCATTGGTGATGTGGCTAGGGCAATGCTCAATGAAAAGAGCATGCCACACTATTAATGGGCAGAAGCGTGTGCCACAGTGGTGTATGTACTTAATAAGATACCCACAGCTGCTATACATGGAAGTACGCCAAAGATGCGTCTTACAGGTTTTAGGCCCAGACATTGGACACCTCCACCTACAAGCCTTAAGACACACATCCGTGGTGGGATTTTTACTGAATGGGCTCCCATTGTATGGATTTATAGCCTTAAGCAAGGAGAGGGGGAGACAATGCAAGACTACATGCTAGACTGATGTATCTCCACATGAGATGCAACCCCCACTGAAGGCTAGATGACTTATCACTCATCGATCATTTTATCAGTCTCAAGAGCAAGAGGTTTCATGGCCATCTCTACACTATCTTTGATGAGTGTTACCATGATGCAATAGACCTAGAAGATAATTTACAAGACAAGGATATAAAAATCGTCCACCCAAACCAAGAGATAGGGCACACAATGCCTTATAGATTTAGCAAGAGGTTTCATGGCCATCTCTACACTACATCTTTGATGAGTGTTACCATGATGCAATAGACCTAGAAGAAAATTTACAAGACAAGGATATAAAAGTCGTCCACCCAAACCAAGAGATAGGGCACACAATCAGGGATTTCATTAACGTCTTCACAATTTTCTGATCACGTTAACAAAACCTGTTATTAACATATTAAAACTTGTGATCACATTGTATATTCACATGACCTGAGCAATGACCTACCAAAACCTACTAGTCCCGTATCCCCGCCGGCTTCTTTTGTTTTCCCGACGGGCCTGTCGGGAGTTCTGTCATGTTTATAAACATTACCCGACACCCATCATGCAACTTTTGGGGAGGTAGTCCTTGTTTTGGGGGCATGATATCTCTCCTCAAAGTACTTGTAGAGCTCTTGAGTTGCTAGAAGTATCCTCTTGGGAAGAACGTCCTTATCTTAGGGGGGCTGTCGTCTTTCCTTGTAGGCACTCCTAAGGCTATTGAGCCACTCGTCCTTAGTTCTTTGAATTGGGGGCAGGGTGTGGTTCGTAGCTAATACTTGCGGAGATTTAGGGACAAAGTTGGAGTCATTCAGCTTTGCATTTGAGCTACTTAGGTAATCTACCTCATTCTGCTTTATGAATGGTTTGATGGAGCCAAGAATCTTGCTTAGGGGCGTGTATTGGTTCTTGATACTTGATATAGTTTAGAGTAGACAAGGGTCTATTGTCCTATACTAGAGTATTGGGCAAGCATAGATCTTTGATTTTCTTTGTGAATGTTAGAGAAGGTCTATTTTCCTATACTAGAATATTGGGCAAGCATAGATCTTTGATTGTGTAAAGTATCCTTAATTGGGTACAAAAGGAATCCTTCATTGGGGGTGCAATGTGCATGATAGTTTTCGAAGTAGTTTTGTAGTCAGACCTTGCAAGATAGTTTCGAAGTAGTTTTGTGTTATGTGATGATCTTTTGTGTTTGTCAAGATAGTTTCGAAGTAGTTTGTCTGCTGATGTATGTTTTGTAATACGTGAGTGACTTTGTTGTTTTTTCCTTTGTGTATTCATTGTTATATGCTTGCTTGAATAGGTTATTTGAGATGGAGGACAATGTTGGATCCAGTGATACCTCCAATAGTGTCCAAATTCCAAATAGTAGGAAAAAAAAGGCACCTGGGATAGAGTGCCAATATGCAATTAACGTCGGTGATTGATTCATAGATTGGGAGTGTAAGCTATGCCATGCAGTAAAATCAGGTGGGGCGCCTCGACTAAGAGAACACTTTTTAGGCGGAGCGAAGAAAAAGTCATGTACCCACCCCTCTGCACCTGCAGTGGCCAAACGTATAAGAGAAGAAATTCAAAAGAAAGATTCAAGAAAACATTACACTCCTACCATTAATGTATCAAGGCAGCAAGAACACTGTTGTTCTAATCATCAAACTCTGGCTACATCGCCTGCTTGTACTCCGAACGTCAATGTGCAACCAGAAAGTAATCTACCCAGTGCATCTTCCTGCAAGCGGAACTTTGACGTAGGAAATATACCCATGCGTCAAACTTCATTGCAAGAAAGCCTACGTCAAGGTCGGCTCGATGATGCACAACTCGCCCTTGTTGAAGCGATTTACTTTTCTGGGAGTGCTATGATGATGGTGGACAGTGAGCATTGGAAGAGAGCATGGAAGAAAATTGGTGAGTTTGGACTAGTGTATTCACCGCCTACGTACCATATGCTATGCGAAATGATCGATTAGAGAAATGTTATGCGCAAGTAAAAGAACGTGTACAAAGAATAATTCTTAGCAATATAGAGCTTTCTGGATGTAGTATAGTAAGTGATGGATGGTCCAATGTACAAAGAAAACCATTAATTAATATAATAGTTATTTCACCGAGAGGTGAGACTTTCATCCGTGCCGTGGATTCTACTGGTTCAATCAAAACTGGGGCTTACATTGCTCAAGTCATTGGCTCTGTGAGATAGAGGAAGTGGGTGCCAAAAATATAGTCCAAATCGTCATGGACAATGCAAAGAATTGCAAGAATGCATCTAAAATCCTAAAGCGGCACTATCCACATGTTTTTTCGGTAGGCTGTAATACTCATAGTTTGAATCTTGTATTAAAAGATTGGTATAAAAGTGATGATACCAAATGGTTTGCCTCAATCGTCGACACTGCTCGCCAGCTTGTGAGATTCATGCTCAAGAGACAGAGAGTGTTAGATATTTTTCGACCTTGCATGTTAGTTATGTTAAAGCTTCCAGCGGAGACTAGGTTTTGCACTCACTTTTACACTTTTGAGTCTCTTCTTCGAAATAAAGATGCAGTTTGCGAAACATTTACATGCATGACATTTCATGATGACTGGGAGAGCACTCAACCTGAAAAAGTGAAAGAGAAAATCAAAGTCTTGAAGGTAGTGCTTACGAGAAGAAGTTGGTGGAACAGTGTGATAGATGCATACCATGTAATGATGCCTGTTATGTATGCCGTACGAAGTCTTGATCAAAGAGCGCCTAATCTCGGGAAAGCATGGATGCAATGGTGGACTGTCCAATGAAGTTTGGAGTGTCCTGAGAAATTAGAGCATTCAGTGGTGGAAAAGCTTTGGCGTGTACCATTCTCCAGTAGACAAAGAAAAGTCCTATTGAAGTACTTCCATGCTAGATGGATTGGAGTGCATTCACCACTACCCAGTGCTGCTTACATGCTAGATCCTGAATACTGGAATATGGATTTGATGTCCAACGTTGAGGTGGTTCAAGATTTTTATAAAGTGGTAAACACTTTTTATAATAATGTTGATGATCGTGTAAAGTGCATAAAGGAGATGACCTCATTTCGATTGAAAGAGGGTTTATTTTTCAACTCCCTTGTTCAACAAATGGCTAAAGAGCAACCTGCATGGAAGTGGTGGATGATGAATGGTGGTGAAACTATGCTTTATTGCGCAACCTTGCGATGAAGGTTCTAAGTCAGTGCTCTTCAAACTCAGGCTCAGAAAGAAACTGGAGCATGTACAAATATATTCACAGTACTATTCGTAATCGACTTCTTGCAAATCGAGCAGATAAACTTGTTTACATGTATTGCAATGAAAAGATCTTGCGAGACATTGAAAGCGAAGAGTATGAAGAAGATATGCCCAGATGGATGTACGATTGTGATGATGTAGGAGACGAGAACTTTGATGTTGGACGTACATCGTGCACTAGCCTTGAGAAAGAAGATAATTTGGACATTGACTTAGATGAGCTTCATTCAGCAGACGAGAGGGTTAACAGCGGTGAAAGAATTTTGGAGCAAGATACTGACATAGAGGAAGAAGACATTTCATTAATTTCATAAAAAATACTTGTACAAATGATTGTATTTGGAGAAATTATCAATACAAAAGTAGGATCTATGTCTTTCTTAGCTTTCATCTTGAAATAAATTGCGAATCGCACTAGGAGTTGCATCTAAAGGTCCTGGTGGTTTATATTCGCTAGCCATGCTGAACACTGTATAAATACCTTGATTTATTGGGACACTGCACAATGCACATGTGGAAGTACTTTGCATTTGCCTCACTAAACATATTAAGTGGTAGTAGTGTCCACAAACAAGGCAGTATATACTGGCCGCTCCACCCATCGAATACTTTGTAACATATAGGACATTGGGGGGTGGAGGAACTAGTAGTGTGAGATCCCTGTTCCCCACCGATCAACGGATTCGGGGTACTAGCAGCGGAAGTAGCACATCATGCGTGGGTAGGGGTCTCACACTCGGGGCCTCGCCCACGGATATCCGGACAAGAGACTAATCCGTCGGTTTGTCCAAAACCGAAACTGGAAAAACTTCCTTTACTCGGAAAGCATGGGCGATTCCACCAGGATAACTCTTTACTCTAACGTAGTCAAGATCATTACGGATCAACTGATCTGACTGCACCTTTAACGGTACTTGGTCAAATCAAGGTAGAAACTTGCACTTGGATCATTGGGATCAACGCTTTTTTCCCCATCAAGAGGCACAGCCGTTGATTCCTATCCACAGAACAATTTCTATCCGGGATTTACTTTATCTATCGTAAAAACAAAGTTGAGTCTCGATTTATGGATCCATCAGTCCAGCCTAACCCCATCCGATCCCATGGGTTAGCCAACCGCCCAACCACTGTAGTGATGGGATCCAATTTGGAATTTGGTTAGGTTTTGTCCCGGGTACCAAGGAAAAGAGTTCCAAGGCCCCCTAGCCGGAATTTCATGCAAACATAAAACTAGCCACACTACTTACACACCCAATATGAAAATTGCCTTTTTCTTAGCATCATCTAACTTTAAAACAATCCTTTAATGAAACCATAGTACCACTGATCACAATCTCCCAATTTATCCAGTTGATTCATAATTTCCCATCATTCCTTCATCAGAGTATCTATGGCATCATTGGCAACTAGAACGCTCACCACATGTCCACACAGAGGCCGTTTCCATAGTTCCTAGCCCATAATACTCGGCAATATAATCACTTATCAAGATGGACTCTCGTTGAAGATCAGCAAGATCAACCAACAGATCCATATAAAAGAGCCATGGACTCATCCGTTGAGGACCAGCAAGGTCAGTCAACCAGATCCATGCCCGGTTTCACAAAACAACTCTTACTCCTTGTTCCAATATCTTCCTCGACGCACGCGTGGGTATCCTAGGCGACCCAGAGCCCGAGCACCGTATGGTCAGCACCCTCTAGGATCCTTCGCAGGTGACCTAGCGCTTCACTCATAGGCCGCTTCCTTGGTCCCTCATCCACCGTACCGGAAGCTCACCATTTTAATCGAACCGAGGCTGGTCAAGACCTCGGTCGACCTTGCTACGCGAGACGTCCTCCATTGACTCTCCGTCAGCAGTTGCAACTTTATCAGTTAGGTCTCCACGACCTTAATCACAAGACGGTCAAAATGCTTCCCCAGCATTCTTGACATAAAACAGCCATTTACAAACAGCATTTACAAACAGTTTACAAATACAGTTTCTATATTAACTCTCATTTTTCCACATTATCCCTCATTAATCCACATTACTTATTCCACATTCCATGTATATGTGTACTCATCCAATCACCTCCTTTCCATCTCTTCACTTCAGATTCCTTCACATCACATATCATATATTCACATCCATATCCACATCCATACATCCACATCCACATCCACATCCACATTCACATCCATACATCCACATCTACATGCTTATCTCCATTTTCACATCCTCATTTATACATCCACATCCCATATCCACATTCATACATACACATCCATATATCCACATCTACATCCACATACATACATACATCCACATCCACATTCCACATTCACATCTATACATCCACATCTACATTCACATTCACATACATCCACATCCACATTCCCATACATCCACATCTATACATCCACATTCCACATTCACATCTACATTCACATTCACATACATGCATCCACATCTACATGCTTACCTCCATTTTCACATCCTCATTTATACATCCACATCCCATATCCACATTCATACATACACATCCATACATCCACATCTACATCCACATACATACATACATCCACATCCACATCCACATTCCACATTCACATCTATACATCCACATCTACATTCACATTCACATACATCCACATCCACATTCCCATACATCCACATCTATACATCCACATTCCACATTCACATCTACATTCACATTCACATACATCCACATCTACATTCACATTCACATACATCCACATCCCCATTCCCATTCATATCTATACATCCACATCTACATCCACATACATACATACATCCACATCCACATTCCACATTCACATCTATACATCCACATCTACATCCACATTCACATACATCCACATCCACATTTCCATTCACATCTATACATCCACATCCATTCACATCTATACATCCACATCTACATCCACATTTACATCTATGCATATACATCTTCATGCATATATCCATTTTCATGTTCATACATCCACACTCCCATCTCCATATCCACACATCCACATACATACATCCATTTTCACATTCCCATTTATATAACCCCATATACCTTCACATCTAATCTTTTACATCACATCCATTCTCGCCCTATCACAACCCATATACATCTTATCCTATCACATACACTTCTTACCTCATCCCCCCATACACATCTTAATTCATCTTATCACATCGTAACTTATTTCATAAGCATCTTATCACCTCTTAACACACCTCTTATCACATCCTATCACTTTCCATACGCATCTTATCAATTCTTATCACATCTCATACACCTCTTATCACATCTTATCACATTTCATATCTTTTTTTAAAAAAAAAGAGAATTCTTTTATTTGATATAAGATTTCTCTACACATTTATTTATACATAAATTCCATTTAAGGAGACTAATACTTTCGAAATTAAAATCAATCTTTTATGCATCTTCTTATGCATGATTTCAATTTGGTAGGGAATTATACTTTTAGAATAAAAGAATTTCTCTTATGCATCTAAGTTAAGCATAAAATCCATTTATGAGGAAAATCATACTTTTAGTATAAAAAGAATATCTTTTATGCATACCTATATGCATGAAATCCAATATGATAAAAGTAACACTTTTGATATAAATTTTTTTCCTTTATGCATACTTCTATGCATGAAAATTAAAAATGATAAAAGTAACACTTTTGATATAAAAATTTTCCTTTATGCATACTTCTATGCATGAAAATTAAAAATGATAAAAGTAACACTTTTGATATAAAAATTTTCTTTTATGCATACTTTTATGTATGAAATAAAAATGATAAAAGTAACACTTTTGATATAAAAATTTATCCATTATGCATACTTTGCATGAAAATAAAAATGGTAAAAATAACACTTTTGATATAAAAATTTATCCTTTATGCATACTTCTATGCATGAAAGTAAAAATGATAAAAGTAACACTTTTGATATAAAAATTTATCCATTATGCATACTTCTATGCATGAAAATAAAAATGGTAAAAAGAACACTTTTGATATAAAAATTTATCCTTTATGCATAATATTAAAATTCAATTTCTCCATGATTATAATGAAATTCTTTCAATTAATCTAGGATGATGATTCCTAGAATATGGTAGGAAGTCCTCTTTTTATGCTTTGAATGAAAATTTTTTATGCATAATTTTTATAAAAATTTTGCCATAGCTCCGCTGCTATGACTGATAAATCTCAATTTTTCTAAGGGATAAAGCTTATCATTAAGGAAATAATTAAAATGATTCTCTAATTGGATCCTTAATCCATAATGGATTGAATCATCAATATACATAAACTAAAAGCATAAGAAAAAGCCATTAATTTGGCCTCAAGCATAGCTTTATCTTGGGTTAAGGAAAAGCTTTATGAAAAGCTTGATTTGGATTGAGAATGGGTCATGAGTATGACCATTTCTTGAGTGAGAGAGAGAATTTACATAAGAATCATTAGAATTTAAACATAAATGAAAATTAACTTCAATAGCATTTATTAAATTATGTAACTCTTCACTACTATTCAAACTTCAATAGCATTTAAGAAAAACCATACCAATTAAACTTCTCAAGCTTGAGAGGGGTTGAGAAGAGAGAAACATTGAGAAATTATAGAAAGATGAATATTCACTAATTACGTTACAACTTGCTTGATTCTTTGTTCACGGTAGAGGCCCCCAACCAATCAATTGGTTAAGTATGTTGATGGAGCCACTAATGGGGATTGAAGAAAGAGGGAAGCTCCAAAAACTAGTGAATTATTAAATGAATTCACAGTTCTTGGCTTAGGTGGAGTAGAGTAACGATGCATAAACACTATATATTTTTCAACAAGGGTGAGGCTTCTATTTATAGGAAAAATTGAGTTCCTAACCAAACAAACTGATTCTAGAATTTTCTAAATCAGTTTGGTCAATATTTGACCATTTTTAGGTCAGTTAAGCTAACTTTTTGGAACTAGACTTGAATGAGGAGAGAGGAGAGATGAAATATCTCAATTTTTATGAGTTTAAAACTCATTTAAGCATGTGAAATATGCACCTCCTTTAAAGAACTCCCCTTCCTTACATATGTCATATTTTTAATATTGCTCATAGTTTTTTACTAATAAACCTTGTACATTTTCAACTCTTCATCTTATGTGAAATATGCACCTCCTTTAAAGAACTCCCCTTCCTAGGGTAATTTCGCAAAATGCACGAATATGAGACTTAGAGAAAAATTTTAATCAAGATTAACCACCAAGAAAAGTCTCAAAGAGAGCAAGATAAGAACAAGATTTAAACTCTATTCATTCTCGGAACTTATACAGTAAAGATAGAAGAACTCTTTACACTTCCATAAGCCCGTCCATCATATGGTCACAAAAGCAGCACTCACAAGCTGCGCATGTATAAGGTAACTCATCTATGGGAATAATTCTATTGGTTATTGCTGCACCTATCTCAGTGGTATGAGGTGATCTAACAAAAGGACCTCTGAGAGGCAAGCCAAAAACGGGGTAAAGGCATATCTTCTCATGAGGAAGAAAACACGCCAGTAAGAAGACCCGCTCAGAAAACCCAAGATGCCTTGATCTCATGACGCAGTAGTATCGGGGACCCAAACCCAAAGCTTCAATAACCATGGCCAAGCGGACATTATTACGAAAATGTTGTTGACCCCAGGGTGTTACCCTAGTTATGTCTTGATAGGTCCCCCATTTGGTCTGCGCTACAGAAGTTCCCAAGTGAGGGAAAAGTGAGCGCTCATACTGTTCTATAAAATCCTTCTTCACAGACTCACTTGCGTCTTGAAGGTGAGGAATCATTATGGATAAAACTAGTTCTTGTTGCCAAGCCATGAAGGAGATTAAGAAAGAAAGGAGATCGATGGAAGTAAGATTACTGTGAGCGATAAGAACTTTCCAATGTGCAATTGGAATTAATTGGAAATGTGTATTGAGGACATCTCGCATTTTTTTTAAGTGGGGTAGAATGTAAGATTCCTCCCCCACCCCCTTTTTGATGTCTAGTATCTTTCCCTGTAATCAATCCCTCTTCAGAAATATAAAGACCTTGTTTCTATCTGTTTTAGCCTAGAGAGAGAAAAATATTCTAGAGAGAGAATATTCAGATTTTGAATATTTTTGGATAGAAAAATATCTCTTCTAATTCAGATGAGTTCCCCTGAAACAGAAATTCAAAAAGAATTTTCCAATGTGCAATTGGAATTAATTGAAAATAGCTATAAAGAACCTTAGCCTAAGGGTCTAGATTTTCAGAAATCTTTAGACTATGGTCCAATTAAGGTTCCTATGGACCAATAGCATCAATCCATGTGTAGGGAGGAGATAAATCCAACTTGTAAAAAGAAAATACCCAAAAATGAGTAAATGCTCACATGAGGTGAAGAGTTGAAAATGTACAAGGTTTATTAGTAAAAAAACTATGAGCAATATTAAAAGTATGACATATGTAAGGAAGAGGAGTTCTTTAAAGGAGGTGCATATTTCACATAAGATGAAGAGTTGAAAATGTACAAGGTTTATTAATAAAAAATTATGAGCAATATTATAAGTATGACATATGTAAGGAAGAGGAGTTCTTTAAAGGAGGTGCATATTTCACATAAGATGAAGAGTTGAAAATGTACAAGGTTTATTAATAAAAAATTATGAGCAATATTAAAAATATGACATATGTAAGGAAGGGGAGTTCTTTAAAGGAGGTGCATATTTCACATGCTTGAATGAGTTTTAAACTCATAAAAATTGAGATATTTCATCTCTCCTCTCTCCTCATTCAAGTCTAGTTCCAAAAAGTTAGCTTAACTGACCTAAAAATGGTCAAATATTGACCAAACTGATTTAGAAAATTCTAGAATCAGTTTGTTTGGTTAGGAGCTCAATTTTTCCTATAAATAGAAGCCTCACCCTTGTTGAAAAATATATAGTGTTTATGCATCGTTACTCTACTCCACCTAAGCCAAGAACTGTGAATTCATTTAATAATTCACTAGTTTTTGGAGCTTCCCTCTTTCTTCAATCCCCATTAGTGGCTCCATCAACATACTTAACCAATTGATTGGTTGGGGGCCTCTACCGTGAATAAAGAATCAAGCAAGTTGTAACGTAATTAGTGAATATTCATCTTTCTATAATTTCTCAATGTTTCTCTCTTCTCAACCCCTCTCAAGCTTGAGAAGTTTAATTGGTATGGTTTTTTTTTAAAATGCTATTGAAGTTTGAATAGTAGTGAAGAGTTACATAATTTAATAAATGCTATTGAAGTTAATTTTTATTTATGTTTAAATTCTAATGATTCTTATGTAAATTCTCTCTCTCACTCAAGAAATGGTCATACTCATGACCCATTCTCAATCCAAATCAAGCTTTTCATAAAGCTTTTCCTTAACCCAAGATAAAGCTATGCTTGAGGCCAAATTAATGGCTTTTTCTTATGCTTTTAGTTTATGTATATTGATGATTCAATCCATTATGGATTAAGGATCCAATTAGAGAATCATTTTAATTATTTCCTTAATGATAAGCTTTATCCCTTAGAAAAATTGAGATTTATCAGTCATAGCAGCGGAGCTATGGCAAAATTTTTATAAAAATTATGCATAAAAATTTTTCATTCAAAGCATAAAAAGAGGACTTCCTACCATATTCTAGGAATCATCATCCTAGATTAATTGAAAGAATTTCATTATAATCATGGAGAAATTGAATTTTAATATTATGCATAAAGGATAAATTTTTATATCAAAAGTGTTATTTTTACCATTTTTATTTTCATGCATAGAAGTATGCATAATGGATAAATTTTTATATCAAAAGTGTTACTTTTATCATTTTTACTTTCATGCATAGAAGTATGCATAAAGGATAAATTTTTATATCAAAAGTGTTATTTTTACCATTTTTATTTTCATGCATAGAAGTAAGCATAATGGATAAATTTTTATATCAAAAGTGTTACTTTTATCATTTTTATTTCATACATAAAAGTATGCATAAAAGAAAATTTTTATATCAAAAGTGTTACTTTTATCATTTTTAATTTTCATGCATAGAAGCATAAAGGAAAATTTTTATATCAAAAGTGTTACTTTTATCATTTTTAATTTTCATGCATAGAAGTATAAAGGAAAATTTTTATATCAAAAGTGTTACTTTTATCATTTTTAATTTTCATGCATAGAAGTATGCATAAAGGAAAAATTTTTATATCAAAAGTGTTACTTTTATCATATTGGATTTCATGCATATAGGTATGCATAAAAGATATTCTTTTTATACTAAAAGTATGATTTTCCTCATAAATGGATTTTATGCTTAACTTAGATGCATAAGAGAAATTCTTTTATTCTAAAAGTATAATTCCCTACCAAATTGAAATCATGCATAAGAAGATGCATAAAAGATTGATTTTAATTTCGAAAGTGTTAGTCTCCTTAAATGGAATTTATGTATAAATAAATGTGTAGAGAAATCTTATATCAAATAAAAGAATTCTCTAAAAAAAAAAAAAGAGATATGAATTGTGATAAGATGTGATAAGAGGTGTATGAGATGTGATAAGAATTGATAAGATGCGTATGGAAAGTGATAGGATGTGATAAGAGGTGTGATAAGAGGTGATAAGATGCTTATGAAATAAGTTAGGATGTGATAAGATGAATTAAGATATGTATGGGGGGATGAGGTAAGAAGTGTATGTGATAGGATAAGATGTATATGAGTTGTGATAGGGCGAGAATGGATGTGATGTAAAAGATTAGATGTGAAAGTATATGGGGTTATATAAATGGGAATGTGAAAATGGATGTATATATGTGGATGTGTGGATATGGAGATGGGAGTGTGGATGTATGAACATGAAAATGGATATATGCATGAAGATGTATATGCATAGATGAATGTGGATGTAGATGTGGATGTATAGATGTGAATGTGGAATGTGGATGTGGATGTATGTATGTATGTGGATGTAGATGTGGATGTATAGATGTGAATGGGAATGGGGATGTGGATGTATGTGAATGTGAATGTAGATGTGGATGTATGTGAATGTGAATGTAGATGTGAATGTGGAATGTGGATGTATAGATGTGGATGTATGGGAATGTGGATGTGGATGTATGTGAATGTGAATGTAGATGTGGATGTATAGATGTGAATGTGGAATGTGGATGTGGATGTATGTATGTATGTGGATGTAGATGTGGATGTATGGATGTGTATGTATGAATGTGGATATGGGATGTGGATGTATAAATGAGGATGTGAAAATGGAGATAAGCATGTAGATGTGGATGTATGGATGTGAATGTGGATGTGGATGTGGATGTATGGATGTGGATATGGATGTGAATATATGATATGTGATGTGAAGGAATCTGAAGTGAAGAGATGGAAAAGGAGGTGATTGGATGAGTACACATATACATGGAATGTGGAATAAGTAATGTGGATTAATGAGGGATAATGTGGAATAATGAGAGTTAATATAGAAACTGTATTTGTAAACTGTTTGTAAATGCTGTTTGTAAATGGCTGTTTTATGTCAAGAATGCTGGGGAAGCATTTTGACCGTCTTGTGATTAAGGTCGTGGAGACCTAACTGATAAAGTTGCAACTGCTGACGGAGAGTCAATGGAGGACGTCTCGCGTAGCAAGGTCGACCGAGGTCTTGACCAGCCTCGGTTCGATTAAAATGGTGAGCTTCCGGTACGGTGGATGAGGGACCAAGGAAGCGGCCTATGAGTGAAGCGCTAGGTCACCTGCGAAGGATCCTAGAGGGTGCTGACCATACGGTGCTCGGGCTCTGGGTCGCCTAGGATACCCACGCGTGCGTCGAGGAAGATATTGGAACAAGGAGTAAGAGTTGTTTTGTGAAACCGGGCATGGATCTGGTTGACTGACCTTGCTGGTCCTCAACGGATAAGTCCATGGCTCTTTTATATGGATCTGTTGGTTGATCTTGCTGATCTTCAACGAGAGTCCATCTTGATAAGTGATTATATTGCCGAGTATTATGGGCTAGGAACTATGGAAACGGCCTCTGTGTGGACAGGTGGTGAGCGTTCTAGTTGCCAATGATGCCATAGATACTCTGATGAAGGAATGATGGGAAATTATGAATCAACTGGATAAATTGGGAGATTGTGATCAGTGGTACTATGGTTTCATTAAAGGATTGTTTTAAAGTTAGCTGATGCTAAGAAAAAGGCAATTCTCATATTGGGTGTGTAAGTGGTGTGGCTAGTTTTATGTTTGCATGAAATTCCGGCTAGGGGGCCTTGGAACTCTTTTCCTTGGTACCCGGGACAAAACCTAACCAAATTCCAAATTGGATCCCATCACTACAGTGGTTGGGCGGTTGGCTAACCCATGGGATCGGATGGGGTTAGGCTGGACTGATGGATCCATAAATCGAGACTCAACTTTGTTTTTATGATAGATAAAGTAAATCCCGGATAGAGATTGTTCTATGGATAGGAATCAACGGCTGTGCCTCTTGATGGGAAAAAAAGCGTTGATCCCAATGATCCAAGTGCAAGTTTCTACCTTGATTTGACCAAGTACCGTTAAAGGTACAGTCAGATCAGTTGATCCGTAATGATCTTGACTACGTTAGAGTAAAGAGTTATCCTGGTGGAATCGCCCATGCTTTCCGAGTAAAGGAAGTTTTTCCAGTTTCGGTTTTGGACAAACCGACGGATTAGTCTCTTGTCCGGATATCCGTGGGCAAGGCCCCGAGTGTGAGACCCCTACCCACGCATGATGTGCTACTTCCGCTGCTAGTACCCCGAATCCGTTGATTGGTGGGGAACAGGGATCTCACAGTTGGTATCTCAATTTTTCTAAGGAATAAAGCTTATCATTAAGGAAATAATTAAAATGATTCTCTAATTGGATCCTTAATCCATAATGGATTGAATCATCAATATACATAAACTAAAAGCATAAGAAAAAGCCATTAATTTGGCCTCAAGCATAGCTTTATCTTGGGTTAAGGAAAAGCTTTATGAAAAGCTTGATTTGGATTGAGAATGGGTCATGAGTATGACCATTTCTTGAGTGAGAGAGAGAATTTACATAAGAATCATTAGAATTTAAACATAAATGAAAATTAACTTCAATAGCATTTATTAAATTATGTAACTCTTCACTACTATTCAAACTTCAATAGCATTTAAAAAAAAACCATACCAATTAAACTTCTCAAGCTTGAGAGGGGTTGAGAAGAGAGAAACATTGAGAAATTATAGAAAGATGAATATTCACTAATTACCTTACAACTTGCTTGATTCTTTATTCACGGTAGAGGCCCCCAACCAATCAATTGGTTAAGTATGTTGATGGAGCCACTAATGGGGATTGAAGAAAGAGGGAAGCTCCAAAAACTAGTGAATTATTAAATGAATTCACAGTTCTTGGCTTAGGTGGAGTAGAGTAACGATGCATAAACACTATATATTTTTCAACAAGGGTGAGGCTTCTATTTATAGGAAAAATTGAGCTCCTAACCAAACAAACTGATTCTAGAATTTTCTAAATCAGTTTGGTCAATATTTGACCATTTTTAGGTCAGTTAAGCTAACTTTTTGGAACTAGACTTGAATGAGGAGAGAGGAGAGATGAAATATCTCAATTTTTATGAGTTTAAAACTCATTTAAGCATGTGAAATATGCACCTCCTTTAAAGAACTCCCCTTCCTTACATATGTCATATTTTTAATATTGCTCATAGTTTTTTACTAATAAACCTTGTACATTTTCAACTCTTCATCTTATGTGAAATATGCACCTCCTTTAAAGAACTCCCCTTCCTTACATATGTCATACTTTTAATATTGCTCATAATTTTTTATTAATAAACCTTGTACATTTTCAACTCTTCATCTTATGTGAAATATGCACCTCCTTTAAAGAACTCCTCTTCCTTACATATGTCATACTTTTAATATTGCTCATAATTTTTTACTAATAAACCTTGTACATTTTCAACTCTTCATCTTATGTGAAATATGCACCTCCTTTAAAGAACTCCTCTTCCTTACATATGTCATACTTTTAATATTGCTCATAGTTTTTTTACTAATAAACCTTGTACATTTTCAACTCTTCACCTCATGTGAGCATTTACTCATTTTTGGGTATTTTCTTTTTACAAGTTGGATTTATCTCCTCCCTACTCATGGATTGATGCTATTGGTCCATAGGAACCTTAATTGGACCATAGTCTAAAGATTTCTGAAAATCTAGACCCTTAGGCTAAGGTTCTTTATAGCTATTTTCAATTAATTCCAATTGCACATTGGAAAATTCTTTTTGAATTTCTGTTTCAGGGGAACTCATCTGAATTAGAAGAGATATTTTTCTATCCAAAAATATTCAAAATCTGAATATTCTCTCTCTAGAATATTTTTCTCTCTCTAGGCTAAAACAGATAGAAACAAGGTCTTTATATTTCTGAAGAGGGATTGATTACAGGGAAAGATACTAGACATCAAAAAGGGGGTGGGGGAGGAATCTTACATTCTACCCCACTTAAAAAAATGCGAGATGTCCTCATCTCGCAAACTGGGATAATTTCGCAAGATGCACGAATATGAGACTTAGAGAAAAATTTTAATCAAGATTAACCACCAAGATAAGTCTTAAAGAGAGCAAGATTCAAAATACGAACAAGATTTAAACTTTATTCATTCTCGGAACTTATACAGTAAAGATAGAGGAACTCTTTACACTTCCATAAGCCCGTCCATCATATGGTCACAAAAGCAGTCCTCACAAGCTGCACAAGTATAAGGTAACTCATCTATGGGAATGATTCTGTGGGTTATTGCTGCGCCTATCTCAGTGGTATGAGGTGTTCTAAGAAAAGGACCTCTGAGAGGCAAGCCAAAAACGGGGTAAAGGCATATCTTCTCATGAGGAAGAAAACACGCCAGTAAGAAGACCCGCTCAGAAAACCCAGGATGCCTTGATCTCATGACGCAGTAGTATCGGGGACCCAAACCCAAAGCTTCAATAACCATGGCCAAGCGGACATTGTTACGAAAGTGCTGCTGACCCCAGGGTGTTACCCTAGTTATGTCTTGATAGGTCCGCCATTTTGTCTGCGCTACAGAAGTTCCCAAGTGAGGGAAAAGTGAGCGCTCATACTGTTCTATAAAATCTTTCTTCACAGACTCCCTTGCGTCTTGAAGGTGAGAAATCATCATGGATAAAACTAATTCTTGTTGCCAAGCCATGAAGGAGATTAAGAAAGAAAGGAGATCGATGGAAGTAAGATTATTGTGAACGACAAGTAAAAGTTACGACTTATATAAAGGAAGGAGCTAGCGTAACTTAGAAGCCAACGGTAACTTGCCACTGAAGTTTTACCGTCTTTCCATGATTTGAGTTTGGCACATTTTTCTATAGAAGGCATTCAAACTTTGAGATGAGGAGATAAAAGAAGTTCGTAAGCTAAATCACCTACTTTCTTTGGTCCACAATATCTGGGAGATAACTTCTTCCCAAGAGATAAAGAACTTCTTTTGGGCCGTACTCGAATGAAGACCAAAACCTTGATATCCAAAACATCGATTCTCACTTCTGAACTCATTGTTCTGAATCTTAAAACAGGTGGGACTCTTGAGAAGTATTCAAGAAAAAGGTTCTTCCTTTTTTAAACAGAATCTTTCTTTTATTTTAGAGAGAGAATAATTATAAGATCAGAAAGGGAGATTCTTACTCCTGTATACCTCTAAGGCTGGGGGAGAATCTTACAAGTAGCCTCAGCAGAAACTCCCACAAGATCAGGATGTATCAAAAAATGAGAGATGTGGTTCCCTTTGGCGCACAGGAGCTATACGTGAAGAGATGGTCTGTACATCTTGGCTGATCTTGAATCCCTCTATTGGCCGGGGGAGGAGTTGACGCTTGAGACAATCGTACAGCTTCTTTCTCCTTCTCTGCTAGTTGTGCCCGTAAGCTTTTTTTGACTTTGTTTAACTCCAATCCAGCGCCCTCCACCATGAGAGAAAGTTCCTCCCTTGTGAATGTCACTGTCTCTTCACGTATGTCGTGGGTGTTGACAGTGGCCTCTCTAGAGGCGAAGTCCACTGGAGTTTTTAGGGTAAATTGTGCATATAGCATCTTAGCAAAATAGAGTGGAGCGTCGGCGTTATGGAGAGGATGACCGTACACCTCCAAGAAAATGCACTCGGCATTAATTTTGATATGATTATGAGTGCAACGCGAAACCTTCTATCTTCCCTTCTTAATCTCGCCATCTGGACATGGCCATATTTCCTTGATCATCTCTGTGGTACGCGTTTATTTGTCTTTCCATTGGGCATAAGTAGGATTTGTCCATTTCGACAACCTGCATGCTGTTCTCGTAGCTTTGCGGGCTGTCAGTCCATGTGCAAGGGCCTTCATTCGCTCATATGCCTTCTTGGCTAACTCTTGATGCTCGTTTGCTTGTGCTTCTGCCATATCTGCATGAACGTAAATGACTTTAGGATTTTAATGAACTATAAAGATCAACATAAGATAAATTGACCATTACCCTCATAAAAACTTAAAGTTTAACACCACGAGATGAGATATGAATTGCAAAGACTCAATGATAAATATCCACTTGACTCAAAGAAAATTTCAAACAATGCACGGACATCAAATTTTGAAGAGAAAACATAAACTTAAACACAAGAGGAGAGAGATATTGCAAAGACTCAATGAGAAAATATTTCAAACAATGCGCACATATCAAATTTTGAAGAGACACAAACAAAGAGCCATTCTTGAAACTAAATCTCCTGATACTATTAAATTACAAAATTGGGGTGAATGACACCGATAGCTCTACAAGAGGACGTTGTGCCCTCGTTGGGTCAGTATTTAGTGATCTAAAAAATTCCACTACTTGCAAAACAGATTAAGTTATATAAAATTTGTAATAAATACCCTAAAGCAAAATCATCAGATGCAGAAGTGTATGCATCTGCCAAAAACGGATCATAAATTTTCGAGGCTATCCACGGCCATTTATTTCGCTCTCTGTCTGCGTAGGAGACCGCCTGTGCCACCTTCTCAGGATTTTTGTCTGCTTCAAATACAAAATTGAGAGACATCTGTTTTTTGGGCACTCTCAACAGTAACCCCCAATCGATAATACCTACGCGTGGCTTCAACTCTTTTGTAAAATCCAACACTACATTGAATGGATGTAGGTCGGTATGTACAATTCCTGCCAAATGTGTTGCCGTGCTAGGCCTTCCACCAGGGCATGCATAATATGTGGCATGGTTATTACTATTTGTTTTATTTTAGAAAGTTCTAGATGACTTAAAGGAATATTATCGGGTGGGGGTTTTCTCCATCCTCGATCCAAACGAAAAATTGCTCTGGTGAACTCACTGAATCTGAAAGGGACCTTCAGAAGAGTATCACCAAGCGAGCCGCCATTATAGTATGGAAAAATAGTGATCCAAGGAGATTCTTTTGTGAAGACAATACACTTGACAATTGATGGGTGTAGAACCTGCATGCCCTGCTCTGCCTGGAAGCTCTCAAAATTGGCGCTGCCTTCTCCTTTGTAGTGCTTTTCGTAAAAAGTTATGTGCTCTGGCAAAAATTATATACCTCTAATTGTATACTCTTTTACTGTGCCAAAAACACAAGAGCCTATTGTTCGCCCTTCGAGCAGAGCCTTGTGCGGGACGCCAATGAGGTGTGTGCACATAGAATTGTAGATTGTGCGATTAATGGCACCCGTCCCACTCGCATCTGGCTGGCTAGACGTTGCAGCGACGTCCTGGGCAATGCGCACTCTTTTGGGGAGTGACTCTGCATCCAGCGCCTTCATGCACTTGCTCTTGGCTCTTTGCTCGCTCCATACAACGTCCCATAACTATAGACGATGCATATTAGCTTCAGGCGGGGCAGCATCTCTAAGATCATTGCATGCTACACGCATGCTCCCCAAAATAGTTCCTGTTATATGTTGATGGTTGAAGTCTATTATCTTTTGTCTATCAAGCAACTCAATGTTGCCTCCGCTTCTCTTAGACTCATTGATCTTTTTGACGCTGTCTTTTGAACATTGTGACACTGTGATGACTGCTTCAATGTGAATTGCTCGTAGAACGATTTTATGCTCTTCAGGGGAAAGCATGGTAGTCGTCTTCGCAAATCTAGCAAATATCACTAAACATAACATACCGAATATTAAACAACATTACTGAAATCAACATCAAGCAATACATCATCAAACGTGAGAGAACAGCAACAAGTGTATTATTACTTATCAATGATCAAACAAAAACGGAATATCAAATAAGATTACTGAAATCAACATTATCCAATACATCATCAAACGTGAGACAACTGCACAACAAGTGTATCATTACTTTTCAATGATCAAACAAAAACAGAACATCAAACAATATTACTAAACTCAACATCATGCAATACATTATCGAACGTGAGACAACCGCAATAAGTGCATCATTACTTATCATTACTTATCAAGTGCATACATGTTGCACTCCTTATCTACACACCTCATCCACACACCTACCGTGAGAGAGAGAGAGAGAGAGAGAGAGAGAGAGAGAGAGAGAGAGAGAGAGAGAGAGAGAGAGAGAGAGAGAGGGAGAAAGAGAGAGAGGCGTGACAGATAGAGAGAGAGGGAACATTAGATGACATTTTTAATAGTTTTGTGAGTTCCTAAAGAGAGTAAAATAATGTTTAGTATTGTTTTATATTTTAAGAAAATAGAGGGAGAAAAGGAAATTTATTAGGGATTATGTAAATTTTAAGAGAAAAAAAAAGAACTCCTCATCTACACACCTATCGTGACACACAGAGATAGAGAGAGAGAGAGAGAGAGAGAGAGAGAGAGAGAGAGAGAGAGAGAGAGAGAGAGAGAGAGAGTTGTGAAGTGTATCGAGAGAGAGAGAGAGAGTTGTGAACTGTATCATGAGAGAGAGAGAGGGGGGAGGAAGAGAGAGAGAGAGAGAGTTGTGAAGTATATCGAGAGAGAGAGAGAGTTGTGAAGTGTATCATGAGAGAGAGAGAGGGGGGGAGGAAGAGAGAGAGAGAGAGAGATTCATTTTTACGAGTCACGATATCATGAAATTAAACTTAAAGACAATATGATGTAAACTTTGATCCATGAAATACTCATGCCGCGTTACTGACCAAGTATCGCATAGATCATACACAGTAAAAACAAAATACAAGCCGTATCAAGCAAATTTACGACATTTTTACAACCGCGTTGTCGTGATGTGTGCGGTGTCGCTGGGAAAGTGCGAGACTTCTGGCTGTGAGAGTAGCTTCAAATCCCAGCAAAGAAACAGAATATATATCTCTTCAAGGGGCACCACCAGCAGAAGCTGGAACCATCATAGATCCAATACCCAGCTATTGCCAAAATCACATGAAATTATATCCTCAAGTATGGAGCTCCAAAGGCTCAAACACCCAACACATAACTTAAACCATAGCCAACATAAGCTACATACTGACATCACTTACTTTGTCTTCATAAGATTCCAAAGCCCAAGAAAAACCATAACATTGTGACCCATCAAAAACATCATTGACTATAGTAGTTTGCAGCATGACAGCAATAGTAAACTGGAGTGGAAAATGCCTTCCATAAAAGAGAACTGTTTCACCACTATGTTACTTCTTCCAATTCAACAAAGCAGCACAGCTTCTGGTATCAGAGCCCCCAGCAGCTCTTCAGACTCACGATCACCCGGCTCTCCTTTTTTTCAGAGCGCCCTCCATCATCGCCAGCCCCCACGGTCTCTCCTCTCGCTTCCAGCTTCTCCCGCCTGTAAAACAAACCAAGGCCACTTCTCTATCCTCGCCTGCACACCCAGAGGCCGCCCCTTCACAACCTCTCTCCCTCTTTGCTCTTCGTTCGTCTTCCAACTTTGTCTCCTTCCTGAAGCTTGTTCATCATTTCCAAGTGCTCTCTTAGCTGCTGTGTAGAAGACTCTGACTGGCGTTTCAGCTCCTCTGAGGCTTTAGAGCGAACTCTCTCTCTTCTCTGCTAGCAGTCACAGTGCCACACTCTTCGCTTCCTCTCTAGCCACTACCAGTCGACTGCGCCAACACCCCTTCTACCCAAAACTCCTTCTGTGTCCAGAGGCGGCTCCCTCCATTTCCAGCTCCTCTTGGCTGCAGTTGCTACCAGCCATCATAGCGCTCCACATATTTCCCAGCTTTCAGAAACCTAGCGATCCGACCCACAGGGAATTAAAGGCCAACCTTATTCGATCAGAACACAGACTTCGTGGAAGGCTTCTTGCCGCGACCTCCAGAACTCATGGTGAAAATTAGCAGAGATCGTCCCCCTGAAACACGAAGAGCCCCCCCTGATCCAAAGGGAATGCAGCCGACAGTTGCATCTTCGCCAGCCTTCTCGATGGTGCGTTGGCCAACGTATAAACCCTCCACGTCTCCCCTCAAGCTGGCCACCTTTATTTAGTGTATATATATTTTTAATTTCTTCCAAAAGCCACACTAATGGCCACAACTAATGCTAAAAGACCCCCTCCATTTTCTCCAATTCCCACGCATTGACCAAAGATTCTTGACATCCTCTTTCACATGTCTCCGTCACCATGTAGTCATGACCATGGCCATATCCATGCCATTTTGAACCTCAATCAAATGCCACTATCATCTCAAGCATGATTTCTGAGTATTTTACCATCTCGTGGGGCCAAGAAAAGCTGTTAAATACTCAAGCAAAATCCAAACCTATGTACATAGGCACAGGGACTTCTGCTAGCCCCCCAGGTTCACCATAAGCATAAAAACTCCACGATTCACACCACACTCATGTAATGAGGCTTCAAGACCTGGCTCAGCTTCAGCTCGTCTTATAGAACCTCATTTACAATATGAACATATGTACATGGGCATCATATAATGACTCAAGTCATGGCACTTAATCCCATGCATCTGAATTTGTATTTAATGGCCTCACATGCATGGTTTCACACCATAGATGTGCCATGGCAATAAGACCTTATAGAGTATACAAAAACATAATGCATGATCAATTGTCAAGGAAAACAATATCATGAACGATCGAAGTTTGGATGAGATCTCCCTTGTGGGAGATAGCAAGCAATCTCCCACTCTTAAACCTACACTTCCCAAAGACTATGAAAACTCCCAAAGACTATGAAAAGAAGCTTGAGGCTATGAAAACTTCCAAAGAAACTCAAGGCCGTGGGAATTTCTCATTCCTAGTCTTCGTATTGCTACTCAAGAGGGTTGGGATGGTAATCCCTTAGCAGAGCGTCTAAATATCCTTGAGCGGCTAAACGAAGAAAGACAATTGGCTGTATACAATGCCCTTGTGGAGAAGGATAGAAGGAAAAAATAGTTTGATTGCCACCTAAAGGACAAGGACATCAAGGTTGGGGATAAAGTCCTGATGTATGGAGTGCAAAACGAAAAGAAGAAGCTCAAATATGCTGGTAAGGGATCGTATAGAGTATGTGAAATTACCCCATAAGGTACCATCAGAGTGGAGACTCTCGACGGAGTTGAAACCATTGGATTCCTTAATGGGAGTAAATTCAAAAGATACTATGACCCCCTAAGCCAAAAGGAGTTATATGCAATCCATCAAAAAGAAGGCAGCTAAAGAACAAGCTGAGCTTAAGAAAATACAAGCGAGAGTTAAAGCCAAAGAACGTCAACAGCGTGCTAGGCGCTAACGAGAAGCCAACTTGGGAATTACGCAAGCATTTTTCGAGGAGGCAGACGAGGATTCATTGGAATCTGACCCGCCTCTAAGATACCCAATTGAGTTACAGAGTCCTTACGGGGAGGTGCTGTATAATGCATTATTGGATACAGGAGCTCAACACAATTTGCTATCATATGGCGTGTGGTGTCAACTTGGAAAACCACCTTTATCCAAGAGTGCTATCCAAGTTCAAGGAATCAACAAGAAGAAAATCCCTGTCTCAGGAATTTTGCACACTCCGGTTGCCTATGACAAGGGGATCGTAATTCAAAGCTTTTTGGTTATGCCTGTTGGTACCATGGAAGGCACTGTAAACTTAGGGCGCAAATGGATGTTGGCCACCAAGTGTAATATCGATTGGGCAACCAGACGAGTCACAACACAAGAACCAACACTCAGTATGACCGCTCAAAATCCCGCTCCTAACGCCATCGACTCTGGACAAAATGCTGGATAACGAAAAATCACAAAGTCCAGTGGCAAAACCATCTTTGATTGTTTGCCACCCCTTAATGCTTCAACGCCAAGAGTGGAAACATGCAGGGTGGTCTCTAAAGCTCCGCTTACTATGCCAAAAAATACATACAAATGGGTCCCTAAAGCTTTGTTAACAGCTACTTCCCCAGCTCAATCTCGTTCAGACAAGAAGCCTCGTAGGAAGAAAGCAGCTACCCACCCGAGAAAGGGCAATGTAACATCACGGTGGATCCCTAAAAAATTATTAGTAGCCCAAGGGTACTACGAGGGGAATGACCAGATTTGGGTCCCTAAACATAAGCTGAATCCCTCTACATCACCTGTAAAACCTTGCAAACCAATTGTTGCCATCCCAACGACAATTCAAGACTGTGGTAAGGGAAAGGTAACAGAGTGCTCCGTACCACTTCTTCTAGAGTTAGTTTGGATTCCCAAACGATATCGATCATTACCACCTAGCTCAGGAAGGGGGGAGCCACATGAAGCTTCTAGCTCCTCATGCCAGGCACACGCTGATATAGAAGTTTCTACATGCTTTACACTTACTCTTGTCAACACCCAACAAGAGACCAATGAGTCTATGTCTCCCTTTGTAAAAGTATCGTCGGAAACCATTTCCTCCATTCATCAATGGGAGCGTACACTAACATCTCTGCAATTGGATGTGGCCACAAGGGTCATAAAAAGCTATCTGCCCACATCACAACCTATGACCCGCTGGACAAATTGGTTCCAAGAGGCTGCAACATCATTGCAGAAAATATGATCTACCCAAGGAAAGGGGGAGCATGTACTCGTGCGCTCGACATTCTATTGCTTCCTCCCTAATCTTCTCCCCTGACCATGTAATTGCCAAATTCAAGGGAATGTATATATATAGCTTCATACATAGAAAAGAAAAGAGAAAAACAAAAAATAGTAAAAAGAGCAAGAGCACAAAAAGAGGAGAAATATCCGTATACAATCAGGAACTAGATTGACCTGTCATAAACCTACTGATGCTATATCTGTGTTTGCAGATATGGCAAATGCAAGAGCATCGCACACGTCATCCACCTTTGGTGAGAGGTATCATCTGTACCTTTCTCAGATATTCCACATGTGCTATCCTGTAATTGAAACTGAATGGGATCATATAGATGTACTAGCCAGAGACGAAAATGTTGAGAAATTAGAATGGCTAATTCGCCTATTGACCATGACTGACCCCTACTCCATAGAGGACATATCCCCATTAGCCCAATGGGATCATATAGATGTACCAGAGAGGAAAATGTTAAGGAATTAGAATGGCTAATTTGCCTATTCACCATGACTGACCCTTACTCCGTAGAGGACATATCCCCATTAGCCCAATGCTTTCCTTTTCCACAAGATGACTATCCTCGTATGGTTACATTCTTGATGAGTTTATGTGGATGGGAAAATGAAAAGGAAATATCTGACAATGATGAATGGACGGATGAAACTCATGGCACTACTGAGGTTGACTTTATTTATTTGGATGATGCGGATAGAGGCTTAGCCTTAGGGCTAGAGCCAGGACTCTACAACATCCTCTTACTGTATCCTCAGTAGTGGTGTGGTGACTGGTAGGTAGGTTAGTGTTTTCAAGTTTTTTCTAATTTGGATTCCTTAAACAAGTCTTTAATTTTTCACACTGATGTGCCTCTCGAGGTATAGTGCTTGTTAGTTGGTTGTACAGGTGAAAAAGTTTGAGGTGGGTTCGCTTTCAAGTCTTGAGATAGCCGCAACGCTCATACATAAATATCTCATCAAATTGCAGGCATTTTTCTCATCGAATCAAGGAGATCTCCAAAATATAGGTGTAATTCTTCCATACCCACTCTCTTTCGTTTTTACTATTCAATTAATTGCATGAACTATAATGCATGACCACATGGAAATTGTCAATGTACTACTTAGTTTTTGAAGTTGCCTGACGTGCTAGTGTAAATCATTAATGAGTTTAACGTTATTGGATATATTCTTGAGAATGCATGTAGTCTTTAGTTAACCTTGGAATACAATTGTCTTAGGTCTAGGGTCAAACCATCTTAATGTTTGACACCTGGCCATGTGTGTGTTGACCTCTAGGACATAGCTTTTACCCCTTTGTCAAAAGGATGCAAGACAAATTATAGTTTAGGAGCGAAGATCAAAAGAAATTAATTTTAAAAAAAAATCCTACAATAAATGGCAATACAAGTCTATGATGTGCTTTAATATTGGCCTATCGCCTTATTGATACTTGGTAGTAGGCGAGGAGTATTCTACTCCAGACCGATGCCTTGATTGGTAGGGGGTAGCCTTGCATAAGGCGAACTAATAGATTCCTGGATAATGCCTTGTGTTAAACATGGTACCAGGATTGATGTTAGTTTTACCTTAGGAAGGTCGCCATTGTGTGTAAAAATCGTCACGTGCATAAAAAAATAAAGGCAAAAGGCTCCTGTAACTCTGATGTTTCTTGTGTCCCTAGGCTCGCGATATTAACTTGTTCTTAGAGTAGACACAGTGTGGTCATCTGTTTATTTATTAAGCTTGGTTATTTTCCTTGACTTAGGCCAGTTATAAACCTTGATTAACCTTTGACACCTTGCTAAATCTTGATTTACTTTCAATAATTTTACACTCTTGTTAATTTGCTACACTAGCTCATTCATGTGACCCCTTAAACTAAGTCTCATAGCAACATCCATTGTGGTCTAACATGCTTGAATTTATACACTTTATATCTTTTGAATTCCAGCATACTTTCACTCTACTTTCGTGTTTTGCAGACGGTGTACCACAACAACCCTATCGAGCTTACCATACCATAGCTTCCGAGGACGGAATCTACATCAAGAAGGGGGGCATGTTAACCTATGAAGACGGACATTGAGACGTACTATGTTTTACGTCATTAATTTAAATATTCTGAGTCATGGGCCGGGCTTGTCGGTACCATATGTTAAGGATAAAGGGATTGGGTGATCGCCGATGAGAGGCGCACCTTGAATATCAGCAAGGTAAGGGTTAGGATCGGCCGGCCATGTATGGACGCCCATGTGTGAACGACCAAGTCACCTATAAGAGCCAAATGTAACCCTGAAACTCTCATTCTCATGTGTTGAATACAAGAGTGCTCTTGCCTTATCTCCTTGGTTTCCTTCTCCTGCGTGAGAGAGAGAGAGAGAGAGAGAGAGAGAGTGAGAGAGCGATCGAGCACTGTGTAGCGGCACGGCGGCGGCGAGGCGATAGAGCGGTGACGGCGGCTCCTCCTTCACTGTTGCGATGCAGGAATCCTTCACGGCGGCGGTTAGAGCGGTGAGTGACACACCCTTGCATTCTGTTTGAGCTTGCTTTCCTGGTTGTATGCTTGCAGCCATTCGTGGCTCGCATACAGTGTTCGGCAAGTCCCCAGCTACGACAACTTGTGCGGCAAAAGCGCACATGGGCGGTCGTCGATATAGACAATTAATGAATAGTCGCAACTAGCCTAATTGGAACGTCAAGCAATGCTTGTACACTTGCTATAAATTGTAAGAAGCACATGAATAAACTAGTGGCATTATCTTGTCTATGATTTCTGTGTGTGCAAATCTTTGCCATGTTCTGCATGTGTTGTGTATATGCAGCAGATTATATTCTTGACAATTGTTTCTATATAATCACATCTTAGTTAAGTTTATGTTTAGCATCGCTTATCCGTTATTAATCTTACCAATTAATTATGACAAATAACAATGGCCTCATAAACTAGTATAACTATAACATCCCGATTGAGTGGGAGATCTTGAATTGTTTGAACCAATGAGAGCTCTCCTTAATGGGAAACTCAATGTCATTACCACCATTTGCTGACATGCATAAGGCACGTCCCCAATATACAATGGAGACACCTCAAGTTGTACTTAAATCGATAGTCCCAGTGGAAGAAGAAAATACCAAATCCATGGTTAAAATTTCACTTAATAAGCTGGGACAATATTTTGAAGGTGATGAGTCTAACGCACTACTACAAATTACGACCAAGGGCATCATAGTAATGGGAGTCCTAGATAGTGGTGCGAGAGTGAGCATAATCTTAAGAAATGCTAGGAGGAGAAAATGGCCAAACCACATCTTAAAGTCTCAGACATCATTGTCAAGATGGCCGACGGGACTATCGTCTCGGCGTCGCCAAACTTATTAGGATGTTATGAGATTTAAAGATCAAGGTTCTCAAACATCAAGTTAAACATACCTTCATTATTATGGACTTTTCTAAACATTAAGAATCATATGAAATGATCTTAGGATGCCCATTCATGAGAGAAGAAAAGATGGTACATGACTGGTCTAAGAACCATGACTACCTCCAATTCAATGATTCCATCATCAGGGTTGATCTTGTGACTAGCCACGTATATCCTATGGGTAGTGGAGGAATTTTTGAAAACCTTTCAGACAGCACCACTCATTCAGCTCCATTGTAATATTTCTATACTTGTAGAGAAGAGACTGAGATAGGGAAGGTTCCAACCCATAAGGATGCTAAAGAACAAGCTATTTAGCCTGAAGATGATCTAAACTGGATACATATGATGGCTACAATTGATAGCTGGGGAGCTAGAGGATCTACATGAGTTACACCTAATGGTGAGAGGAGCTCCCTAAGGTCGTTCCCCTACAAATGATTCATGCTCTACCTTCTAATACTAAGGGGATAGGTTATAGTGAACTTGAGTCCCCATGGGATGACTCAAGCTCAAGCACAAATAGTGATGAGTGGTCTGAAATAGAGACTAAAAGCAACACCAACTCCTTAGTCACCACACCACAAGGAAAACAGAGTTCACAACATCCAAAGAAACTTCAAGGAGTAGCTCCAAATCTAATACAGATTCCCAATCTGAGGAAAGGGATGAAATTTGTCAAGACACCAAGGAGAATCTCTAAAGATGGCAAAAACGTAAATATTATGTAGTGAATCATTATAAAAGGCTACAAGAAAGAATCACTACTGCACCCAATGGCTTAAGTACATGGGTACAATTGACTTACATCAAAAGTTTATAGACAATTGGGGAGAAGAGTTACAAAAGGTCGAGTATTGTAGACCACCCCCAATTGATATAGCTAAGGTGGAAGTCTCTGATGAATCAAAACCAAACCGCTCCGCTAGAAGCAAACAAAATTGTGAACTTGCACATAGAAGGAACGACAGGCTAAAGCAACTGATAAAGGAAAGGAAAGTTAGTGTTTGCTTCCTTCATCATTTACCTAAAGCAGCTGATGAAGGCAAGGAAAATGAGCCTAATTTGTGCCTAGCACCTAAGCATTACAAGTCATACACCATAGGGGAACACAAGTTAGTGTTTGTTAATGCCAAATGTAACCCACAAGTGAAAGTGGAGGAGCCTACGGACCTGCAGAGGTCAAGGAAGTGTACTTGGCTGAACCAAGGGAAGATCCTAAGCTTGTCTACATAGCCAAAGACTTAAATAAGGCTAAGGAGGCTGAACTTGTAGCTCTCTGCCAATGAGTATAGGGATTGCTTTTGTGTGGCCATACCATGATATGAATGAAATTCCCGCATAAGTGGTTCAATACACCATTCCCATGGTACCCGAAGTTAAACCAGTCTAACAATAACGACCCTATCTAATGAATCCCATATATGCAAGCATCATCAAGGGGAAGAGATTGATAAACTCATTGAGTGTGGATTCATCTATGAGATTAAACACTTAGAATAGGTCTCACCCATTGTGGTTATGCCAAAGAAGAATAGAAAACTTAGAGTGTGTGCTGATCTCAAGAAAATGAACAAGTTGTAGGCAAGGAGGCCTATAGCTTTTTGGATGGATACTTAGGCTATAATCAAATTTTGATCATGCTTGAGGACCAAGCCAAAATAGCCTTTGTCACTAAGCATGGTGTATATGCTTTTATAGAGTTATGCCATTTGGTCTAACCAATGTACCAGCCACATTCCAAAGACTTATGAATACTGCAGTATAATGGCATATTAAGTTGTGACCATAGCAAGCCACCTAGTTGTGACCAGGAGGACAATGCTTGGAACCCAATCTTGGACATTCCACTATGTCAAGTGCATGTGTGCACATTACATGCAAGACTCAGGATTTTGGATAAGCTATTGATGCTCCACATAAACTATGTCTAGAGGAACATGGAGCCCGAAGATCGACGAGAAGAGTCAATACGTGCACTAGAGGGTGTACTTTCCTCTATTGGACTACATGCTGGAGCAGTGGTCTTGACAAAGGACAGAAAATCAAACCCTACACAAGACAACCCTAATAAAATTTGCATGGGTGGATCAAAGGCAAGACACTTGCTATCAAACCACTTGGGTTCTCATAGCCACACTAACTTTGAAATTTGGAAGAAGATATGTGATGTTACAACATATCGAGGAAATGATGCCAGCCTTGGCCTAAAACGTGCACGTGTATGGGAGGCATGTGATAAAATGGTCGATCTTCTAGAGTGACCTCACTTGGATGACCATGGTATTGAGACACTTAAACAAGCCACTTGTAGATTTATAGAAGAAATGGTCGAGGCATGGGGAGAAACACACATTTCTCACTACATGGTAATGTTATATTTCTTGTGTCCTTGTAGTATGTTCTTCATACTAAGCAGCATATATTGTATGCACATGGGCCATACTTTCTCGATAGATATGGCTCTTTAGCACTTTGGAACAATCAAGGCATGGAGAAATCACATTACCAAGCAAAGGCCGTGTATTTTAAGGGCACTCGCCATGGTGGTGGCAAAGTCAAGAGTAATGCGCTCCATGAAATGTTCAACTGGTTCTATCGCGTTCTGGATGGCAAAAAAAGGCAAAAATCTCGCGGTAATTTGTCTCTTAGGCGTCAAATAATGAAAACTGTTAATGCAAGAAGAACTGAAGGATACAACCGATCAAATGCTAGGGAGAGACTACGACAGTGGGTTGCAAGCAAGCGTCGATGCGGTTCCTCATGGGCTTAAACTCTCTGATTATAATCTTTTTGTGTTTTTAAATTTTCTAAAAGTTTTAAAAAAATATATTTATAGACATATTTAAGTCATTTTTCATTTATAACCACCACATTTCATTTTCTTCTTTGTGCTCTACTCTCTCTTGCTCTCCCACTATCTCTCACACACGTACATACCTAGGCCATGCCAGAAAAACAGGAGTAAGACGAGCGGTTTTTCGATCAACTTGGCCCACTACCTACTATAGAAAAAAGACAAATCTACCTATAGTAATAGAGCAAGAGGCAAAGGAGATGAGAGAAGAAGAGGAGCGCAGGGGAAGGAGGCCGAAGAAGCGCATCACAGGAAGGAAGCTGAAGAAGCAAAGCGTAGTAGAGAAGCGGAAGAAGAGCGGCATCGAAAAGAAGCCGAGGAAGGTCAAGGGCAACCACCCGAGATTGTTATTGAGGCCGACACCCTAGAGCAGCTAGAGGTTATCCTACAGAACAGGGAGGTCGAGCTCTTGTCCTATGGCATCACAAAAGATATCATTGACAAAGAGTTTGCTCTTGTGAGGGCGGCTTGGGAGAGAAAGAAATGCAGAAGAGACAGCAGCCCAAAGAGGACGCAAGGAGGGCAAGCCAAGCACAGCCGCAAGCAGCCACAACATTCAGACGTCTAGTCAAGACGTGTGGCAAAAGAAAGGAGGGCAAGTTTCGAGACCAGCTAGAAGAGCAAGAGCATACACAAAAGAAAAAGAAGTTCAGGTCTGAACAACCACCGTGGGAGAATCAAAGACCACCGCCGCCTCCACCGGTTACAAAGATGAAGAGAAAATGAAGGCCAGGGACAGTCGCGCTACGAGAGATTAGGAAACATCAGAAAAGCACAGATCTTCTCATCCCCAAGGCACCCTTCTCTCGACTGGTGGAGAAACAATGGAAAAATTTACTGACAGGGCTGACCGCATACAGAGCACAGCTCTTGAAGCTCTTCAAGAAGCTGCTGAAGATATTGTAGTTTCCATTTTTGAAGACTCCAGTGCTGTGTATGGCACATGCCAAGAGAGTCACTTTGAAGCCTGTAGATATGGCCCTAGCCCTACACCTACGTTTAGAGCATAGCCTTCTACCTCAATAGGCTAACCCACTTTGTAATTCTCCCTACAAACTTTTGTAATGTTCCCAAAATCTTTTGTAACATTTTCAAACATTAATGGAAGCCTTTTGAGTTGTGTTAAATTCTTTGTTGAGTCCAGTTTTTTTTGTATGCTCAGTGCCAATGAACATTTCATTAAAAAAAATATAAAAGCACTATACACACAGGAAAAAAAAACACACACACACACACACATATATATATATACACACATATATATATATATACACACACACACATATATATATATACACATATATACACACACACACACACACACACACACACACACACACACACACATGCACATATATATATATACATACACACACACATATATATATATATACACACACACACACATATACACACACACACACACACACACACACATATATACACACACACACACACACACACACACACACACACACACACACACACATATACAAAAAAGGCAGAGTCTATAAAGTCACCTAGAGACCCTTATTGAGGGCCTTATGAGCTTCACAAGACACCAAAAAAAAAGGCCATGTGCGCTACGGCATGGTAATCGCCTGTTTGATCAGGTTAAAATGCAAATTTCTACGCTGTAGCACACATGGCTATTTTTTAATATTTTTTTATATTTTCTTTTGGTCTTGGGATGCTTATATGGCCCTTTAGATGCCCTAATAGCCCCAAAATCTTATATATATATATATATATATATATATATATATATATATCTTATAATAGCCCCAAAATCTTATAATATCTTTATATATATATATATATATATATATATATATATATATATATATCTTATATATCTTATATATATATATATATATATATCTTATAAATATATATATATATATATATCTTTTAATAGCCCCAACATCTTATATATATATAGGTACACACACACACACACACACACGCATATATACATATATGTGAGTGTGTATACATCTATAAATACAACATTTTTTTGAACCGCTCTAACCCAATCCCGAATACGATCATATTTAGAATGAATCCTAAACAATATTTTCTATTAACACATGAACAAAAGCTTGAAATTGCAAGGTTTGAAATGGTATATCACAAGTACGCCAGGAAAAATCACAACTTACAATGCACAACAAATTTTTTTTTATTAAACTTGGAAGAGAAGTTTGCATGACATCTTTTTAATAAGCTCTTGGAAGAGCTCAGGAGAGAGAGAGTTCTAGAGGCTGGTTTCTGGCCTAAGCTTTGGAATATATCACTCGGCTCGTTGATTCCTTGAGCCTGAGAAAGGGCACAATAGCTTAAAACTGAGCCGAGATGCTTGCTCATAAAGCAATGCAAGGCAGCTTCCCTAGCTACCAAAATACATTTATTTATGTTTGAGGCTAAGGGGTCCTCTGACAAGACTGCACTAAGTGCTTTACATTTTAGGAGCTCGACATAGGCGATCTCTGAATAGTCTAAATCACTTCAAAAGCAGTCTATCAACATGTCAATATAGAAGTTAGGAAGCGTGAAATGATACAACTAAAAATCATTTGCTTTATAACTAAGAAGTTAGGACATACCTCAGTTGCATCGTCACTTGCAACTCATTTGTCAAGTTTATGCTTCCTTGGTCTTGAGCATCGCCAGCAATCAAGGGCATGTGTGGTTCAAAGGCAGGTACGCTCTCATAGAATTGCACATCTTGCTTTATTTCAACGAGCACTTTGGCCACTACATCTTCCAAGAAGGAACTGCTACCAATATCGTATGCAAGCGCTTTTGTGAGGTTGTCATCTTCAAAAGAGATTTTCACTTTCCCTTTGTCTTGACCCCCAACATTCATGGCAATAATAGACAGTGCCTCATCCTCGCCGCGAAACCCGAGTGTCTTTGCAATGTCATCCAGAAACAAAAATTCTTTTCCATCAATAATGATTGGATGTAAAGACATGACAACCAGGTCTGGGACCTCCTCAAGTACTTCATCGCCCTCTAGAAGTAGGTTCGAAACCTCCGTGGGGACATTCTCTTGTAGAGCCACGAATGCCATTGAGGCCTCCCACTGTTCTGTAACATTCTCTTCCTCAGCACGGGCCTCTTGGACCTGCTCCATTAGCTTTTCTTTGCCCTTTTCTTTTTCCTTGCCGCTTTCTTTCGCCACACCCTCTTGTAACAGAAGGACCAAAACCATGTCCCAGCTCATGAAGGAAGTGCCGATGTTGCCCATTTGTAGATCCAAGAGCAAGTCTTCCTCCTCATTCCTGTAGTCCTTTTCTGTGAGGGATTTTAAAAACCTTGATAGGCGGAATCTAAAATTCTTATCTTCCCTAAATATGTACTTGTGATGAGGTCAACCGGAACCCATAGGCCCTCATCACCCTCAAACATGATGGAGTACATGTTGACGTGTTGATCCATATACTCAATAACATTTGTAAAAGCATCCGTGTGTAGATGCATTGTTGCACGCACATCAATTGCTCCCTCAAACATAGGGACGATCTCGTCAACCCTATGAAGTAGCTCAAGCTTTCCTAGCTGTGCAATAAGTGCGTCAAGTAGAGGTGCCATGACTATGAGTGATTGCAAGAAAGAGAGAGTGTGTGATACAGAAAGGTGTGCAAAATTGAGAGCAAGTGTTAGGAGAGAACGGTAATTGTCAATTGATGAAAATGACTGAAGTATCGTTTATAAATGGGCGACCTTGTTATAAAATTTTTAAAAACTTTTAAAATTTTAAAGTATAAAAAAATTTAAAAAAAATAGAATGCGAAAGCAAGAACGTATCCTTCCATCACAAGGTCATTTCTAATTTACTAGTGGCTCAAGCCCACAGATGCTTCCATCACAAGGTCATTTCTAATTTACTAGTGGCTCAAGCCCATAGATGCTTGTGTGACCAACCTTACACTATCACAAAAAAATAAAACTTGCACAAGACAATTGAAAAACCTTAATAAGACAGTGAGGCAAAAAACTTGAAATTGTATTTACTTCAATCCAAGATTACATATCCAGTGGTTGTTTGATAGCTACACAGCCAGGGAAAGTAATTTCTCTATAAAGAAAAGATCGTTCCTGCCTTTTTTCTTCCATTGATTATCAAAGAAAAATCACCACTCAGTGAGAATCGAAGAACTAAGTAGTCACGTAAGTTGGCAAGGGACCAATCATCATTCACAACAACAACATCTTCTACATCCCCACCTTGCATGGATATATGTAGCACAACCTATTCTGTAGAGGTTATGTCAGAGTCTAATGCCTCCCATTCTCCATTTGTAAGCTTCCATCGCCTGTAAGGAAATGCAATGGACAACTGTTGCTTGGCAATATGGTAGCGCATCACAACCTTCTCAATTATTACTATTACTCCACATCTGATTGTGTTGAACAACTTTTTTATCCCATGCAGGTGATAAGAAACAAGTGAGAGCTCTCTCCCCCTTTGCAATCCATAAAGTTGGGATGCGATGTGTGTCACTTGTACTACGGAACAGGTACACAAAGAGGTGTAGAGGTATAAAACAGGTTATGGTTGCTTTGTGAGATCCATATGTGCACTTCATAGCATTTTGCACCTTGCTTTCGATCTGCAAAACAAGCCATGGCCACTGAAGCATTGACTGGAATTGGCCATTCAATAGATGTGAGAGTTGGTGTAGGTTCTGGAACTAATTTTTCAGTACCATTTGTTGTCGTGGGAACCACATATGTATCCTCATAGAAGAAGATGTTTCGTGCAAGAAGTTTTGCAGCTGGACACCCTCCAAAGATTAAACTACCAAGCTCCACATGGTATGCTTCAAAGGTTCCTGAAATTGCCTCCATAGGCTCCCACTCACCAAAGTTTGAGGGAAAAATATCTACGCAGAGGAACCCAAGAACAATCAAAGCAGTGCTCAGTATACCATTATTAGCACACAATTGATTTAAAAACAAGAATATAAAGTGGTGAAATGACTTACAATTTGTAGGAAATCGTTGACGTTGGTCATGGTCTGCTAGCGTCAGCTCTGCTGCCTCGTAAACATGTTGGACCTTGGCTAGCTTTTTTCCATCACGATCTTGTTTGAGCTCCAATATCCGCCCTTTTCAATGGTGGCTTTGTATATCAACGTATCGCTTTGACACCTTGTGGGTTCCTCTTGTACTAGGCTGCATCGTAATCCAATTCCACTTCTCGTACAGTTTGATGTTCCAGTGCCCATCCTCATCTTGACCACTGCTATAAGAGAGAGATTGAATACTGATCGGAGGCCTTCGAGCTTTAGAAGAAGACATCAGCAGATGTATATATTAGGGAGATTATAAACCTTGATGTGGCAAAGGGAAAATAGAATGGTGAGGAAAAAACTTAGACTAGGGAGATGCACATAAGAGAAGGAGCTATAGAGCAAGTTCCAAGGGCTTGGCTGTGCTATTACTGCACTTTGAAAGAGGATATTAGAGGGGGTGAGAAGAGACAATGAGTAAGATTATGAGAGCCAAAGCATTTGCAACTCAAGCTTCCATAGCTTGGCTCTGCTGTTACACTCTGTAAAAGGAGGTTGGATAAGGTAGAAGGATGAAGTAAGGAAATGTAAATGAGGATCAAACTTCCATAGCTTCTAAGAGGAGGTTGCAGATCAAGCTTCCATAGCTATAGATCTAGGTTTGTGAGTGAAGAGAGAGGTAGATCAAGAGGTAGATAGCTAAAAGAAGTAGTTTAGAGAGTGAAAAATGCCCTGCTATGAGAAAGGGGGAAGAGAGAGTGTTTTGGAGGGAAGATGGGAGAGAGGGATAGTGGAAAGTGAAGGGGAATGTGCATTGAATGCAAGATAATGATGGGAGCTCGTTTTTGGGCTTCTAACACTTTAGAGACCTTACTTAATGATGGCTATAGCTATCCTTTTCTATGAAAAATAGAGGAAAAATTCATATATATATAACTTTTTTGATTTTTAGGTGATTTTAAAAATTAAAAAAGAGCCTATTTAGCCTATTATTCTAAGTTTGACCACTACCTTCTAGGCTCTTACAAACCATTGGTTTCAGTCCACATGTAATTTCCCTATTTGTCTATTTCTTAATCACCTCCATTAGGCAATGGCAAATAAAAGGGCCCAAAAAGACTCCATTGAGTTCCTAATTGGCATAATACACTATGAGTGCTTACTCTTGGGTGTTTTGTGGAATGCATTATGTGTGGTTTTTGTGTTTTATGGAATGCATTGTGTGTGCTTACTGTGGCTATGGAATGCACAATGTGTGCTTGCTGTTGGGCATTTTGTGGAATGCATTGTGTGTGTTAATATGGCTATGGAATGCACTAGGTGTGATTGTTGTGGGGTGTTTTATGGAATGCATTATGTGTGCTTATTGTGGCTATAGAATACACTATGTGTGGTTGTCTTTGGGCATTTTGTGGAAATCTCATCCCCAATGATACAGTAAAAGAGACATGTCTTGTTGCTGGGCATTTTGTGGAATGCTTATCCCCAATGATACAATAAAAGAGACATGTGTTAATTGCCATAACTGTGGAATAAATTGTGTGTGCTTGCTACTATTAAGTATTTTATGGAATGCTCATCCTTAATGGTATGGAAAAAGAGACATATCATGATTGCCATAAATGTGGTTGTTGGGCTGCTTCGTGCAGCCTGGGACAAACCCAACTGAGGATGGTTGTAGCATTGTGGCATCGACATAGTTTGACCACTTCCTGAGGGATTAAACCTTGAGGCTCCTAGTCCTACTTCCGCCCTTTCACTAGAGCTTCATCCAAAGATAGGGTAGTTTTCACAAAGATAGGGATTAAACCTTGAGGCTCCTAGAGCTTCATCCAAAGATAAGGTAGTTTCACAAAGTTGATGGCATTGTTTCCAAGGTTAGGTAAATCTAGGTCTTGTTGGGGGACCATGATAGCTCCCATGTTCCTTACTTCTACATTTAATTAGCTTATATCATCCCAAAGATCCTTGCTTGAGGTGGATTGGAAGGAGTATTTCCTTTTCAACATGGGAGCATTCTATTGTGCTAGTCGTTTGCTCTAGGACCAAAGGCTTGGAGGGTTTGAGGAGGTGTGATTTGATGCACTATAATATATTATATTTTTGTTTCCAATAATTAATCTAGATTAGGTTCACATCAAAGGTTTCACTCTAGTAGAGCTATCTCTAGTATTTCCTGCCTAAAAAAGTAGGTCTAAAAATAAATGAAGACACTTGTGTTCTACTTAAGCTACAAAAAATAATTATTATTTTTATTATTTTAAGTTTTTATTTTATTTTTTGAACCCATGTCTCTAGGCTCATGCCTAGAGACTCATGGATTTAGGTTCATAGATATAGGCTCATGATGCTGGTAGACTTACGTCTATAGGCTCATGCTTTTTTTAACCTACGCACAATCTTTGTGTGTAATTAGTTACAAAGGATAAGACTTTTTTTTAGAAGTTTTAGCTAGTAATAATATAATGCTCCAATAATTATATAGGATAAGAATTTTTCTTAGAAGTTTTAGCTAGTAATAAGTATACTTAATGCTCTAATAATTACAAAGGATAAGACTTTTTCTTAGAAGTTTTAGCTAGTAACACCATATTGGGGAATATGGGAATTTCCCACAAGTTTGGGACACGTGGTCAAAAGTTTGGATTAACCATAACTTGAACACCACTAATCCAAAATGAGCGCTTTATAGCTCTTTAGATTCCATTTTCAAGCGCTTTCCAATGATAGGTCATATGATAGGGTTTTGAGAAACTTACAAACATGTTATCCATGTCCCCCTTTTTTAAGTATTCAAAAATGGGAATTGGGAAATTTCCAAATTCACTAATATGGTGTTTAGTAATAATTATACTTAATGCTCTGAGAATTACAAAGGATAAGACTTTTCCTTATAAGTTTTAGCTCGTAGTAATTATACTTATTAATGCTCCAATAATCATAAAGGATAAGACTTTTTCTTAGAAGTTTTAGCTGCCTAGTAATAATTATACTTAATGCTCTAATAATTATAAAGGACAATACTTTTTCTTAGAAGTTTTAGCTGGTAATAATTATACTTAATTAGGTAATAATTATACTAATTTCTCTAATAATAAAAAGGACAAGACTTTTTCTTAGAAGTTTTAGCTAGTACAAATTATACGAAAAGAAAATCCTTAAAGATATGAGTAGGTATATCCTTACAAGTCTTCAAGACAGTTTTTGCTAGTATAAATTGTATGACAGGAAAATCCTTAAAGATATGAGTAGGTATGTCTTTATAAGTCTTCAAGATAGTTTTAATTGGTTGGTAAAAATATTAGGTATACCTACTTCTAGACTCATGTATGTTGACTCACATTTGTCAACTCACACCTTTAAACTCACATCTCATATATCTAGACTCACGGCTTACGTGTGCAAGCTCACAGCTCATGTATCCAAACTCACGGTTCACATCTGTATAGGCAAGCTTACATCTGGATAGGCTCATGTCTTTTTTTCCATGGGGCTATGAACTCAATCGCCCAACCCAAGTGATGGTTTGCCCTAGTTTTTAGAGTTTTTAGAGATTTTTTAAACTTGATGGGAGGTGATAAAGGTTCTTATTCAAGTCAAGAGCTTACCTTAGCCTTGTCAAAGCATGTGTCAATTCACCACTTCATAGACATATTTGGTACCACACCTACTGGTTGTTGCTATTGTCGGGGCCTACACTATATCTTCTTCATCACCTTAGAGCCACAATCTGTAACTTCTCATATGGGTGTATTAGTTTGTTCGTCATGTCCTCACTCTGTTGTCACACCCGAATGCTCCTTTGTCAAAGGGGTGAAGGGAGAGATCTCAATGTCCAGATGGAGGACATGCATCCATTAAGTAAGCATGAATTCAAAAGCATACAAGCAAGCAAGAAGAGGAGATCTCACAAGTAAACTATTACAAGGAAATGATTGTCTATTACTTATTGTTGCATCATACTTTCCTTGGCTAGCTAGTGTACTCTTGGGTACACCATGCTTTCTTGGTGACCTCCCAAAAGGGTTGCTGAGGTTGAGATTTGGGAGGTGGTCTTCATCTTCGTTGGCAAGACTTTTGATCTCCATAATGGTTTGAGGAGGTTGACATGATGGCAAGGTGAGAGGTTTTTTAGTGTTAGTGATTACCACGGTGGTGGTTTTGCAAGTGGAGGATGAGGCTTAGGATGTTGACAAGTTCGGGATGCCCTCATCCACCAAGGGTACAATAACCATTCCAAAGTGGAGATTAAGAATTGTGGTCCTTCTGCCAACTAAGATGCAATTCATGATGGCAGCGATCTATCCCCTCCCGAGGACGATGCTCTCTTTCTCAATGTACTTGTGGGGGTCACATAAAACTTGCATGATACAAGTTAAGATCCAATTAAAAACTCCCACTTCAAAGTAACCATAATTATAGCTTGGGAATTATTTACCACCACGGGCAATGTTGTCTGATGGTGCGAGGGGCACTTGACCTAATGAGGTCCATGTCTCCCAAGATAACACATTATGGCTAGCCTTAGTAAACCAAGGTGGGCCATGTTTTTGGGGAAACTCTAACTTAGGGGGTGAGTCGGTTCAACTATGGATTCTATCTTGAATGCATCAAGCATGAATAAGGATATTATTTTAGCACCATCCAATCATGCAACCCTTATCCCATGCTTCTATTGGCCATGGTTATAAAAACGTGAATCCAGTTCTCAAAGTTGGCAGGCTTTAGGAGGGGCTCATATTCTTGGTCCTCATCTTCACCATCCAATATATTGTTTTACAAGCTCTACAAATATCAATTAACATGGTGTGGAATTCTGTGTTGCATGCTCTATGAATATTAACTGAACGATCCGACCAGTTGTGCCTGACTTGTTGGTGAGAATGCCTTGCCCCATGGGATGAGTCTTCCCTATTTTCAAATTTATCTTCAAGGACTAGTTACCCTTACATATGTAAATATGATCAGTTTCATAATCTCATGAACCAACCTTGCATCTCTTATCTAAGGCCTTCAAAAGATCATGGTGTACGACCCTCTTCTCTAAAAATCCATCACCACGAATCTGTTATGGAGGCTTAGCCCAAAGGTCTTAATATTTGCATCTTGAAAGACACCCAAAGGTTTAGCTCTGTTTTTATCTCAACAAGCTTGACCATTTCTCAACAAGCTTGACCATGAGGCTTGTGCCTATGAGTGGTAGACTTCTCCAAGTCTCCCAATAATCCTTAGTGCTGACACCAACACTACCATCTAAGATTTTAGAGATCATACTTCCTTTAGAAACGATAGGTAACACAATGTTCATTTCATGGTCACGCTGCTTTGAAAGTAGTGTCCTAGCTTGTTCATGGGCACTTTTGGCTATCCCCTTTGGTTTTGGCTAGGAAGAGAGGGTGCTCAATGAGGCACGATTTGGCTTCTTCATTCTTCGGCTCGATTCAGTTGTGTGGGCTCTTAAATTCTCATTCATCCAGTCTAATGAGTCTCTCCAAAGTTGAGAAATTCCTTATAAAAGAGAACTTCCTGGGACTCAAACTTTTTAGGATAAGAAGGTTGTGACACCTGCTATGTCCCTCATGTAATATTTATGCTCACTTAGCCCATACTCACTCGAAGGTGAAGGTATATGCATTGATCCTTCTCTAGAAGGTGGTCCCTCTGATGGGGGTAAAATGAAGTTATCACCTATCACATTGAAGAAAATATTATAGTGATTATGATGAGCTAGGGAAGGCCAACTTTCATCTCCCATAGAGTCCTGCTTTATTACATCTAGTAATGCAAAATCTGGTTGGATTGATTCCAAAGGCAGAGGCTTTGAAACTAGCTCTTTTCTTGACCACTTAATAATGGTTACGATCTTGGTCAAGGCCTTTGGCTAGCACAAAGGTTACTCCATTGGTTCTATGATATTGGCTTTGGGATGGGATCAAGGATAGGCTCAGGCAAGGTCAGTGGTTTGTTTTTGACCCATTAGGAGAATGTTGGACTCAATTTCAGGCCTTTTTCTTTTAGAGAGAGAGAGAGAGTCTAGATAATAGGAAGAGAGCTACCATATCAAAACTTTTGGTAATTATATGTTTTTCAAATATTCTTTTTAACCATTATTTAAAATACAATTTACATTTCTTTATTATTGATACTACACACTTACTATTGTCAATATGTATGAAAGCTAGAGTGTTGTTAGCTCATTTAATATAGGCGATTTTCCCTCTAAAATATTGAATCAAAGTTCCTAAAGCTGATTTAATGAATAGTTTTCCCTCTAAAAATTCCATATGCTTTAGAGGTTCTCTCCCCTTCTGTCTTGTTTTTGTAGCTTAGCTTAACTCTGTTCTTCCAACCGCTTTTCCTTTCTATTTGCTTCAATGGCAAAACCACACAACCTAGGTGTCCCTGCTTCTCTACTAGAGCTATTATAGTATACAACAATAATAGCTTTGATGTGGATAATAATAGCTTTGATGTGGATAATAATAGGTGAATTCTTACTACCATCGCTATTGGTAGTTGGGTTATGTTACAGACAACGAACATAAAAAAGCTTACGACCTCGACAAATGAGTTCATTGACACTTTCAAAGGCGGGGTTAAAGATTTCAAGCTCTTTGGCATAGGAATGAGCATTAAGGAAGTGCTTATGCAACATGCCTACATGCACTCAGAACTACATTTGCAATGTTGGTCCAATGACATCCCACTCCATAGACCAAACTATAAGTCATTGTGTCCTCACAGGGTTTTGCATTATGTTAATGCACTATGCTTCAATTTTATACTTACACTTGTCTTGTATTTCTCTGTACAAATATCCTTCAAACTTGGTAGACTAGCAGCCTACCGATAGTATATTAAGAATCTTTGATGTGTTTCATGATTTTATCGGTGTGAGCACATATATAAAGTAAGATGAAGCATGCCTTTGGTTAAGAGGGGAGTTTACTTTTATGATAAATTTTACATGGCACCTCATAGTGTTACAGGTTATGGATCTTTATAACCTTTTTCACCCTTCTTTTGACAGTCCAAAGTGACCAATACCCATTGTAGAAACAAGTGAGTGTTTTAGATTAAGGATTTACCAATACTTATAAAGATGCTTGAAACCAAATGTAGCAAGTCACCAGGTGAAAATCATTATCTTTATGCCATTGCATGTTTTTGTGGACTTATTTTATGAAGAGGAGGTCAAAAAACATTGTCAATGTTTATTTATAAATAAAAAAATGTCTGGATTTATTAGATCAAAACTGGGATGTAAAAGAGTTGAATGGGATTACTTGCAAAGTTCAACGAAAGTCTATTGTCTATAAATACATGATTGGCTCTTAGAATTTCATTTTAGTCTTTCATATTATATGAGATGGCATTATGTCAATGGAAATATTATAGTAATTGATCAAGACTTCGAGGATTACATTGAAAATTTGTTGATCTTACTAGAAGCATGGTTTGAACATGAGCTCTTGGTAGTACTTAATATACGATCAAACATCTCCTTACGTGAAGTGAGAAAATGGACCTAGAAATGAGGAGGACCTCAATATGCCTAATGATTATGTGTTTAAGTGCAACGACGATAATAAGGCGAGTCAATCACTCTAACCTTGATAATCTCTAATATGAACTATAAAGCGTAATCATTTTTACTTACAACATTACTTTGAATTCTGCATGTAGGTGCCACAAACAAAAGACCTCCTGGGTGATGGGCTCTAGAATTTCTAACAGATCTGCATGCCATCTTACATTTATCTATACCTCAAATTCCTCTCCCTTTCCCCCGCTCTCTCTTAGTTATTTCTATATTGATTTTGTGGATGTATTGTCTCACGGTGTCGTGATACCCACACTAGCTGAATTTGCCAAATAACATCGTTTTGCTTCCATATCATACGCAATCAAACCCCAATGTGAACTACACAAGACAATTAATACTATGAGAAGTAAGTGATTTGTGTCACAACACAAAGTAAAATTCAGGTCACATGTCTCTTACTCTTCATGGTGGGCCATTAACACAATCTTGGCTTGGTCAAAATTCACATCCCTAAACCATGGACATACATCCACGTAGGAGGTCTACTTTGAACTTAGCACTGAGGATAATAATGAATCGAATATATATACTTTATTATGAGACTCCTATGGGAGATTTGATAAAGTAAGGCTACACTATAAATATACATCGTATCACTTGCCCTGAGTAAGAAAAACACCTTACAAGCAAATTCATCATAGGAACATAGCATACCTTAAAACAACCATTATAACCCTATCGTTAACCTCCTTCTGTACTATGCATAGAACTTGAACATCCTCTATGTTGAAAGAAAGAATTGAGCAGCGCCTCACACCGGTAGTAGTAGCTTCACATTAAAGGAGGGGCCAAGCAGTTGCAATGTGTCAGTATTTGATTTCTCAAGTTTGCAAGTTTTCATGTGCTTGTGCACCCTATGTAACAGTCCTACATCATGACACACCTATGTTGTTTATACCTTCGATTTTGCATTGCATGGTAATTATATTCTTGCCCGGTCACATTTTCTAAGCTATCTTGGGATCTTTGGAAGAAGACACCCTTGCGGTCTTTTTTGTACATGCCATCTACAAGCAAAACCACTATAGTTTGTGGTGAATCTTCACATAAAAACCTTTGGGTTGATACTTTGAATTAAACTCACTACAAGGCAAGGAAGCTCTATGTAGGGCCCCTTCCTCATGCCAAATTGAACATCACCACACCGACTCTATACACCGCAAAAGGGGATCCCTTCGTGTGGAGGAGGAGCAGCCATCGACATCGACGCGGCCATCCTACCTGATTGGCTTCTTCCCCTAGAGGACCTCCCATGACTAAAATAAATGCCCTATACGTGGCTCTCAAGCATTTGATTGAGGATCATCAGACTCTTCCTCTCCTCTAACTCTCCTGTCAGCAGAGCTGGCCATTTTCACTTTGTTTAATCGAGCGCAACTTTATTTCAAGGTTAGTGATAATACCCTGAATGCTTTTTTCAGTTTTGTTTTCTTTTTTTGACTGATGTTGCAAATAACCATAACGTGATGAGCAAAGGATTATTTAATAGCATGCCCATCATCGCATTATAATGAAGAGATGATTCGGTTTACACGGTCATTTCTACATGAGAAAGGGCAGCACTACTAGGAGATCACATGGAATGATGGAGTCATGCTGTTGGACAATGTTTAGTATGTGCATACCAAAGGTCTTGCTACTTTAGTCCCCTTAAAGCAGAAATTAAACAAAGGTCTTGCAAAGGTGCCAGATCATATAAGAAGAAGACATGCATTATGTGCCCCATCCACGACCAAAAAAGTTGTCATCTTGTCAACTACCACTATACTGCTTTATTTGCTACTTGCATGTGCTGCTTGAGGATGAGAAAGATCGTAAATAGGTGTGTGAGGAGACAACAAAGGAACCTCTAACAACAGAGGATGAGGAACATGAGATTACAGAGGAGATAAACTTAGCCGTGGAGAGGAACTTAGTGCGCAAGTTGACATTTTGGTGCTTAGAGGTGAAGACACCCAGGTGGTGACATCTAACTATGAAGTCACTCTAACAAAGGAAGTAGAGCACATCCCGAAATCAGCCCTTCCCGCATTGCCTATAGACGACAAAACAATATATCTTACTAACTAATATTCAAGCTCTTTTTGACATTAGGGAGGACTATTGTCTAGCCATTATCGCACAAGAACTTGGAGAAGATGATGGTTTTGTTGACCCAGAGTTGGATAAATATCTTTTACTAGATTTGAATGTCAACGACAATGAGTTCTGTGCTCCTGCTGAGACATTAGCAATGATTTACAATAATGCACTACACTATGAATCCAACCTCCCCATTGAAAATGAATTTGAAGTAATACAACAGAGGTTGGAAATCTTGAATATGGGAAGAAAATCAGCGTCCTCATCCATCCAGGTCTCGAAGACAACAATAAACATAATGTCTAAACATCTCCACACGTTAGCTTTACCCAACCTCCCCATTGAAAATGAATTTGAAGTAATACAACAGAGGTTGGAAATCTTGAATATGGGAAGAAAATCAGCGTCCTCATCCATCCAGGTCTCGAAGACAACAATAAACATAATGTCTAAACATCTCCACACGTTAGCTTTACGTGTTCTTGCTTGATCATTGTCTGCTTGGTCTACTATTGCATTGTGAACACAATTCCATTGGGGTATTTTATGGTTTGCAATAATAGGTGTTGTCTTCTTCTACAACTATGCTTTTAACACAGGTCTCCAATGGAAGGTTGTCCCTAGTGTTTGTGGACATATCTTTGGAAGCATAGTAGAGAGTGTATTGGGTTTATTTCTCTTACTCATGGGTTCATATTAATGTTCAAGTTCGATGTGTAGGTGGTGGTAAGTGCCCCTCCTCTCTCTACTCCTCCTTGCTCTTGATTTTCTCTGTGAACCTCCTTGCTCGTGATCCTTTGTCATCCTCTTGAGCTTCTTTATGCACCTCGCTCTAGATCTCCTAGTAGCACAAATTGGAAAGGGAGCTTGCTCTATATCGTGCCAAGTAGCAAAAAATGGAAAGGCGCCAAAACAACAAAATGCAAAAGTGTGCAGGTTGAACTACTTTCGAGAGATTTTAAGATAGGAGCTGCTAAAAACTGACCAAATCATTAATGCCCCCTGATTCTTCACATACGTGAATAGAAAAAGGAATTGAAAATTTTGAGAGTTTTCAGTATTTTATAATTGAATAGGAAAATGTCTTTTATATCTTAAGAAAATGGAGAGAAAATATGTTAAAATGAATTTCACCTTAATTTTTAGATTTTTGGATTATCTCTCTCTAAGATGAGTTGGCATTTCTTAGAGGGCCCAAATTAAGTCCAAAATAAGCCTAATGACTTGCTCAAGTACTCGCTCTAGTTTAGCATGCACTTCCTCACAAGCTCTTGGGCTTGTTTCATTCGCAAGGTTGGGGTACTCTTTAAATTTCTTTAGAAGGTTTTGGTAGTTGATTGGTTTATTCTCTTTGGGAAGAGATGGTTTGATTGGGAGATAGCTCGTTTTCTTTATGAGGGAGGTAGCTTAGGAACCTATCGTGTGAACCACTTTTAGTGATCATGATATCAGTGCCCTTAAGACTATTGATTTTGCAAGCTTTTTGATTTCTTCTTCTTTTGGACCTTTAGGTCTAGTTTGTTAGCCTTTTTAGGTGCTAATGCACCCTTTAGGGCTTGTGCCTTTGGCTCTTGGGATGTTGTCTTCAAGGTCAAGGCTTGAGATTTTTTTTCTTTGTTACATTGGATTGCAAACTGCCCTCCTCAACTTAGTTACCTTGGATGTTTCCTCGACAAACTGTGACAAACTGCCCTTGACTTGGTTTTCTGCCTTCTTGTGAAGAGCATTAAGGAGGACTGTATGAATAATTTGACCTTGTATACTTAACAAGTTAAGGCTTGTAGATGTGGCTAATGCTTTAGCCACTAGGGTGATTGTCACTCTATTGGAACAATCTTTGAAAGTGTGCTAAAATTTGCACTTATAACATTTCAGATCGACAGAACCCTACCAAAATTCTATTAGGGTAGCAAATTGGCTTATCAAATCACATTCACATGCACTTGAGGTCTGGAAAACTCATCAGAGATGACCTTACTCCCAACAATAGTGCATCAAACCACCCAGGATCTTCCTATCAAAAGAATATGGGTTTAGGCCACTCAGCAAGCACTCAATTGAGTGTCTTAAGGAATCTGACCACCATTGATACAAGTAGTGAAGAATCCATAGAATAAGGGCTACGGTTCTTTGGGTTTGGAGAGTAGGAAAAACCACCTTGCCCTACACGATCCAGTGGTATCATTGATATAGCCCGATGATTTTTTGGTCTCCAAACCAGCAACAACGAGATGAGGAAGCGCAATCTACGGGTACAGGCCCATCAACCAATGTTGGACTAGGTCGAGGGAAAGAATTACCAACCCAACCTTTAAGTTCTAGGCTTTCTAACACTGGAACTCGCAGGATGAGGAGAGACATGGAAAGTGCAACCAAGACAGGTCAAGTCTTCTTCCCAACCTCCGAGGAAGTTGAATTAGACTTGAAAAGGGCTGAAGTAGAAAGACAATTATGAGAACTGAGCTTAAGGAAACAAGAGCTCAATACTCGAAGAGCGAGGGTTGAACAAAAGGAAATGGAAAATGTGAATCCATTTCAATCACATGGTAAGTGTTGGAATTAGGGTTGCAGGAAAGCACACAAAGCTTGGAGAAGAAGAAGCAAGAATGCACACAACACAAAGTGTATTAGATTGTGTCAATGTACAAAGATCAGTTAGCCCTAGAAGGATGGGCGTATATACAAGCCGAGGGAAAAAACCTCCTAAAGAGGGAAAAAGTGCCTCGGCGGTCCTAAGTGTGTTCACACACATCACTGCCTATATATATGGCAACAAATCCCCCCTGGGAGTGATGGTGTGAACGAGAGCTGGCACTCATGTATAGGGGAGTGCCATGCCCGAAGTAGATCAATCCACAAAGGGAAGCAAGCCCAAAGCTTTGCGGAAAGCTTCGAACTTCTCACGAGGAAGCGCCTTTGTGAAAAGATCGGCGAGGTTGTCCTGTGTTGGCACATAGGCCAAGCTGATCTCTCCTGCTGAGAGTCTCTCCTTGACATAGTGATAATGCACCTCAATGTGCTTTGTGCGAGCATGAAAAACTGGGTTTTTCGCAACTGCCAATGCGCTCTGACTGTCAGTGAAGATAGAGGTGGCAGACTCCTGTCCAACACCCAAGTCAGCCATAAGCCGTCTGAGCCACACACACTCAACCGTAGCTGTGAAAGCTGCCCTGTACTCAGCTTCACAACTAGAAGTGGCCACAGTAGGTTGCTTCTTGCTCAACCAAGATATGCATGAGCTACCGAGCATGAAACAAAAACCACTTGTGGACACTCTTGTGTCATAGCAACCAGCCCAATCTGAGTCCGAAAAAGCATGTAAATCTGGCGGCAACGATCCCCCCTTGGGATAAAACAACCCAAGATGTATGGTGCCACTCAAGTAGCGAAAGATGCGTTTAACTGCCTTCCAATGCTGAGACCCTGGGCTATGCATAAACCTGCTCACCTGTGAGACTGCAAACTGAATGTCCGGCCTCGTAATGCATACATAAATGAGGCAACCAACAGCTGTCTGATAGAGTGTGACATCAAAGTGATCTCCAGCATCATGAAGACTCAACTTCAAACCTGTCTCCATTGGAGTAGCAATAGGCTTGCAGTCTTCAAGGCCAAATCTCCGCAACAATGTCTCAATATACTTTGTCTGACACAAAGCAATACCTCCATCACACTGCTTAAACTGTATCCCCAAATAATGATGCAAATGTCCCAAATCTGACATTTCAAAAGAGGCATTCAAATCAGCCTTAAAATCAGCAATATGACTCTCATTTGGTCCTGTGAGCAGCATGTCATGGACATAGAGAGCAATGATTAGATGTACACCATCCACACGTTTAACATACAACGTGCTTTCTGTTGGACTATTCTGAAACCCATGTGCAGTCAAATATGCATGTATCTTTTCATACCAAGCTCGTGGAGCTTGCTTTAAACCATATAAAGCCTTTTTCAACCTGCACACTTTGTTTTCCTGCCCTCTTTGAACAAAACCACGAGGCTGCGATACATACACCTCCTCATGCAAATCTCCATTCAAGAACGCAGTCTTTATGTCCAACTGATGTACATTCCAACCATTATGAGCTGCCAATGCACAAATGCTACGAATGGTAGTCATACGACAAGTGGGAGCAAAGGTCTCATCAAAATCAATGCCCTTTTCTTGAGCATAACCCTTTGCAACAAGTCTAGCCTTATAGCGATCAACACTACCATCTGGCTTTCGTTTCAATTTAAAAACCCACTTACATCCAATGGCCTTTTTACCAATAGGCAAATCACACAAAGACCATGTACCATTCTTCATTATAGCATCATATTCACTTTGCATTGCAGCCAACCAATTTTCTGAATTTTGTGCCTCATCAAATGAAAGAGGTTCTTCCTCTTCACACATACTAGACACAGCCAAAGCATAACAATCTGATGCATAAGAGGCATGCTGAAAACCTGAACGAGTACGACTAGTAATAGGTGCATCAATCTTACTATCACGCAAGGTTTGCACCAGCCATTTAGGCATACCTCTAGCCTGCTCATTTTCAGCCCTATCCTCATGAATTACATCCTGTAAATCTGCATCAGAAATAGGCTGATCTATGATGTCGTTTGAAATCTGCATAGGCTGAATATTTGCCTCATTAGGACTTACATTTGAATTCCCACCTGTAAAGAGAGGCAACAACGTATCAAATACATCCCGTGAGCTTACACCTGTCTCTTTGGTACATGATAACAAGGGCTGCACAGCATCTTCCACAAAAACAACATCTCGACTAATCAAGATACGCTTTGACTGCGGATGATACAATCTGTAACCCTTGCTCTCAGCACTATAACCAACAAAAATGCATTTGACAGCCTTATCATCCAATTTTCTGTGTTGTTGCACAGGCACTAAAGCATAGGCCAAGCAACCAAAGACACGCAAGTGACCAATAGAAGGCTTCCTGCCATGCCAAGCTTCGTATGGAGTAATAGACTGCAAGGCCTTAGTGGGACACCTGTTGAGTACATATGCAGCACAAATGACAGCCTCAAGCCAAAACGCATGTGGCAAAGCTTGGCTCTTGACCATACATCGTGCCATCTCCATAAGTGACCTGTTCTTCCTCTCAGCAACACCATTTTGTTGAGGGGTATACGGCACTGTACATTGGTGTTTTATCCCACGACTAGCCAGAAATGCATCAAACTCTTTAGACATGTACTCCCCCCCTCGATCAGTACGAAGGGTGCCCACAGTACAATTGGATACATTTTCAGCCATAAGAAAAAACTGTTTGAAGCACAAAAACACTTCGGACTTTGCCTTCAGTGGATATACCCATGCATGCCTTGAGTAATCATCAATGAAAGTCACGAAGTACAAGTGTTTACCAAATGACGGAGTTTGCATAGGCCCACATACATCACTATGTACAAGCTGCAATTTGCGAGTGGCCCGCACAGAACCATCCTTTGGAAACGCAGAACGCTGCATTTTGCCCAAAATACAGCCTTCACAAACATGTTTCAATGGTGCCTCAAGAGGGGGCAATGAAGCAACCATATCAAATTTCTGCAAACGCAGCAAACTAGCAAAGTTCAGATGACCAAAACGAGCATGCCATAGTTTTGTATCTGAAACTGCCTTTTCATCAGAAACTGCATTTGCTGAATCTTCCACACACTTGTCATAAGAATTGAGCCTATACAGCCCACGAAACAAGGTGCCAAATACAATAATCGTATCACCAGAAGTCAAATCATGAACAGTACATCTGTCATCCACAAATTTGATTACAAATCCAAGTCTAGCAAGTGCAGAGACAGACAATAGATTCTTCTTTATCCCTGTCACATACAAAGCATCTGAAAGTGTGAAAGCGCTGCCATTTGCAGCAGTAAGCATAATTTTACCAATGCCCTTCACTGGGTAAGAAGCATTATTGGCACATGTGACAGTATTCCCATTAGGGACAGCCTCAAGAGAAGTGAACATATCACGATGCGAGGTAATGTGCTTTGTAGCACCACTGTCAAAATACCAAACATGAGAGTCAACAGAAACTGCCAAACATGCATCATGTACAGATGGGTCATACTGGCAATACACGCTAAACGCCCATTCTGTATCCTGCACAACATTTGCAGAATCTGCATTTGTAGAAGCATCCGCTATTGTGGCTGCATTTGACTCTTTCTTCTTTGCCTCTTTAGCCTTTAGCTTAGGGCAATTCTTAATGACATGATCATTTGCCTTACAATAGTTGCACCTGGTCTTTTTCTTGCCTTTATCAAGAGCCTTCTCATTCTTATTGTTGCTACCTGTAGAAGGAGAAGAAGTTGCAGACCTACTAATAGGAGAAGAAACAGTGGAAGGGGCTATCTTACCACTTCTTCTCTGTTGCTGGGCAGCAATAAATGCTTGATCAACTGCACGCTGCCTGGCCCTATTTTGCCTGGAGTGCGCTTCTTGCAAGAGCTTGTTGACTAAAGTATCATATTTGACAGCATCAGGTCTGTCCTCATTAAGAAGTCTCCACGTGGAAGCAAAAGTCTGATATGTCTCAGGTAAAGCATCAAGAAAAGTCTGCACAAGAGAATGATCAGGAATAATCTCACCTGCAGAAATCAACTGTTCTTTGAGATCTTTAATCTCAGCAAGAAAAACATTCATGTCATCATCTTCCTGCATAATCTTCAATTCTAGCTCTTTACGCAGGTAAGCGATTTTTGCCTCGTTACGACCTGCATACAAACCAGCTAGAATATCCCAAGCCTGTTTTGCTGTTTTAGCTGAACGAATATGTGGGGTGATGTTACGTTTGACAAAAAGTGCAATCAAGGCATGAGCCTGCGCATCTTTACCATCCCAACGAGCTTGTTCAGCAGTGGGTAAAACAGCAGCAACAGTAGAGCTGCTAGAACCTGCAACATCCTCAACAGATCCTACATCCACAGAACCTGGACGTACATCTATACCCTGCACAATGTTCCACACTCCTTTTGCAACCAAAACATGCTGCATCATGTATGCCCAAAGTGGGTAGTTGCTATCTCCATCCAGTTTGTCTTCAGCAGACAACATGCGAAATACATCATTGCTGTTATCAGCCATGGCCACTGACTGAAACTGATGCAAAAGCTGCCTGTAATGAAGCAAAGATTGAACAGAAAACAACTCGTGCTATGTAGCATGGTCCACAATAGAGTACGTATGCCTGTTTTGTAGAAAACTGCACTATCGAAATTTCTGCAGAAAATGACGAAAACACCTGTGCAGAACTTGAAATGCAAAAACGGAGCCCGAAACGACCTCAGATGCAAATTCTGAGAACGCAAGCGCTCGTGAAAACTCACCTCAATCGGAGAACGTGAGTCGGAGGGTGCTGGCGGTGTTGCCCTGGGAGCCGATGCCTGCTCTGATACCAATTGTTGGAATTAGGGTTGCAGGAAAGCACACAAAGCTTGGAGAAGAAGAAGCAAGAATGCACACAACACAAAGTGTATTAGATTGTGTCAATGTACAAAGATCAGTTAGCCCTAGAAGGATGGGCGTATATACAAGCCGGGGGAAAAAACCTCCTAAAGAGGGAAAAAGTGCCCCGGCGGTCCTAAGTGTGTTCACACACATCACTGCCTATATATATGGCAACAGTAAGGAACCAGAAATGGTCATGGGCAAGACTAAGGAGACATCCCAAATTTAGAGCCCATTAATGAAGAACCAAGAGCAGAGGAAGGATTTGATACCCAAAAAACAAAGGGGATAACCTACCTAGGGAAGCTGTGGAAGTAGAGAAATGGTTGTACACAAAGAAAGACATAGAGCAAATGATGAATCATCCCACGTTCTTACAAGACATGGAGCTCTTAATTTAACAAAGATGGGCGGAAGCTGCTAATAATGAGCCATGCCATATTGAGGTGGCTGGACCTACCCATAGACCCAAAATGCCTAGAAGAGCCAATGGAGGAAGAGGACAAGGTCTAGGTAGGGGGGGAGTAGCTCCTCAAAGACCAATGGTGGATCCAAATGTAGATATTAATGTATCCACAAGGATAGATTTGCTGAATATGGATACGAAAATGGACCGAGGAATGGTTAGGGAACTAGGCACTGCTCTAGAATCCAGACCATCCCAAATGAAGCCACACATCATTTCAAATCTCCTAAAATTTCTCAGGGGGGATGGGGACCCGATCCAACAGTTGAGATCTTTGAGTTCACATGCGAATCCTGTGGGCCAGTAAGTGATGTAACCATGATTCATGCCTTCTCATCACTGACCCTAGAAGGAAATGCTCATCAATGGTTTTGAACCCTCAAGCCAGAAGATGAGATCAATTTCACTCGACTTAAGAATGTGTTCGTGCCAAAGCTTTGGCCCAAAGGGGTGACAGATGGAGCCCTATGGCACAACTACATAATATCAAACAGAAAGAAAATGAGTCTATGCGAGACTATGTATCCCGGCTAAAGCACTTGAATTCAAGATGTAGACTACGGGAGAGGCTAACTGATGATCAGTTATTGCCCTGGTTCCGAAGAGGAGTTCGAGATCACAAAATGCATGATTATCTAGTGTTAGCCTGATCGAATACTCTGGATGCATGCTGTAAGTTGGCAATCAAATATGAATACAAGATGCTTGAATTGCCATAACCTGAAAATGTCAAGGTAGCTTCGGTAGCAAACGACTGCGAGTTTTGAGTCACCAAGACATAGGAACTTGGAGTAAGCAAGTGGGGAACATGACTGTGGATGAACTTAGTAATGCCATACTGGACAAATTGAAGGTGAAGGATGCAAGAGAAGCATCAAGGCGGCATGGGCATGCTCATCTCTACCCTCGTAGAGATTTGGTATGGTGTTCTATGTGCTGAATGAATCACACCACCACTAAATGCCCTGAATTAAGAGTAAGGCCATTACTCTATTGTGATCATTGTGTAACATTAGGGAACCATGACACTTCCATGTGTAGGTATCCGAGATTCCAAATTGCAGCACAAATGCTGGCACCCTGAGCACCACTAGCCTCAGAGCACCACTAGTGCAAATCACTACGGTTGTAGGACAGACAAACCTATCCTATTTACCTAGGGAGATGTTTTAAACACTGGACACGTCACCTCTGCCACAACCACCACAGGCTAAAATCAACCAAGTGCGGATTGAGGAGCCATCAAATGAGGGTGAAATGGTGCGTGGGGTAGAATTCAATAGTGAGTACTACGAGTAAGCTATGAAGATTGCACTAGAATTTTATACCTTATAAAATAACATGCCAGTACCAGTGTTCCAAAACCACGGTAGAGTGGAAAGGTAAGGACATAAACACAAATATATGGAGGGGCCTACTACAATGTTTTGGTTGCGGGTGGACCTCATAGAATAGTAGAATGTCCTAACAAATATGAGGAGGGGCCTACTATAATGTTTTGGTTGCGGTGGACCTCATAGAATAGTAGAATGTCCTAATAAGAATGTGACATGAGGGTCACGATTCAGGATGGATATGAAAAAGATACTATTGACATCGGATCCACCTAATCAAGGGAACAGAGTGATCAAGTGCCAAAATCAGACGAGCTTGCCCAGGAGGTGCAAAGAGAAAAACCAGCAACCTAGGGGATTGGTGAATACCCAAATGTTAAAGAAGAGATAAGAAATCTTGAAGAAGCTAGGGACCTAGTAGAAGAGTGCCAATGACTTCATGAAGCCAAATTAAGGGCTAATCGGGCCAGGGATCCAATGTATCCTAGAAACGAGCTGATAAGAGATAGAGAATTGGACGTACCTACTCCAATTCAAGAAGAGTCTGAAGAAGGATCTCAAGGAAAACTTATGGCAAGAATGTTTGAGGAGATTGAGCACGATGTGTCCATTCATTCATTCCTTAGGGGTGGATATGAGACACACATCTAGAAGGAACCCTCACTTTCCAGAGAGCCCAAAGACATAGGCAATCTCGCAGCTCTACTATCCACTCCCGTACAAATGCCATTGGGACAACTACTATGAAATTCACCAACATTATGGGCATATATAAAAGAATGGGTAGAGGGAGTACTAAAGGCAACAACCACTGCAGAGGAGATCCAGTCACCTCTAATAGAAAGAAACTCAAAACACACAGGGGAAAGAATGCCTAGATTCATCAAGATACCGGTCAATCAATTGGGGCGGTATTATGAAAGTGATAACACTAATGCTACAATCCCATTTCATCATAACGGATACCAAGCATTGGCCATCCTGAATGGTGGAGCGGGAGTCAGCATCATCACAAGACGATGCTGGGAGAATTGGGAGAAACTCGATCTGGAAAAGAGCAAATCTTATCAATAAAATAGCAAATAGAACATCTTCAAGACCCATGGGTCTTTTGAAGAATGTAAGACTTAAACTCTTTATGTTCCGCTACCGTTATGGACTTTCTATGCCAACCAGACTCATATGACATAATCTTGGGAAGACCCTTCATGAGGGAATCCAAATTGGTGCACAATTGGGCATTAGACCATGTGTATGTTTGAAGGGACTCACAAATCCTAAAGATAGATCTATGAACGTGGAAAGCACACCCTATGAAAGGGCAACTATTTGGTAATGATTCAACCACAACCAAACAAACCGCATCTGTGCAAGTATGCCAGCCCATGGTGGAATTTTCAGAGGAGGAAGAAGAAGCTAAAATGTATGCATCACTACCCCCTCCAGATTTCAGTGAAAACTGGATGCATGTGCTGGCCACCATAGATGTTATGCGGCCTCAAGGAACCCAATATATTGAATCTGGGAACATTCCCACTACCTCTATCTATATGGTCAATGTGCAACCAATTGAAGAGAATCGGAGGAGAAGGCCTATAACAGAGAAGGGACGGGATCACAAGGCCGCACTAGTGCCCAACGCCTTAGAAGATGGCGAAAGCAAAAACGGTATATAGCTCGTTGACAAAATACCCCGTTATGCAGAAAACCCACAGATGCCTAGTGGCTGAGATATCTCAACGCTACTAAGGTACACGATGAGTCTTCTGATATCCCTTGAAGGAAAACACAATGAGGAGGTCACCCTTCAAGAACCGGAAACGCCTAAGCTTACAAAAGCAGGGCACCAAAAATGACACAAGGCTTTGGCTCAGAAGCTGAGCGTGAGTCTAGGAAGTTGATGGCTCAAACAAAAAGAGAGGATGAGGATAAACTAGACCTACTCTCAGTGCAAGACCATTTCAAGACATACACAATTGACAAATGAACAGTGGTCCAATTGACGGCCAAAAGAGTTAAAGAAGATGGTTTATCCACATTATATAGTGGCTCAAACTGAGGTAAAGGAAATTAATATTACAGAGCCAGGGGAGGAAACCAAACGTGTCTATGTCGCTAAGGACAGGTGAGGAAAAGGAACTTGTTGCTCTCCTCAAGGAGTTTAAGGATTGTTTTTCCTGGAACTACAAAGAGATGAAGGGCGTACTACCTGAAGTGGTACAACACACGATCCCAATCATGGAAGGATCAAGACCAACCAGGCAAAAACCATACCAGATGAATCCAAAATATGCAGCAATTGTGAAGGAGCAAATTGATAAACTCATTTCATCTACGATATTGAGCACAGTGAATAGCTATCACCAATCGTGATAGTGTCAAAGAAGAATGGGAAACTTAGGGTAGTGTCAATCTCAAAAATGTTAATGTGTAGCTACTAGGAAGGACCATTACCCACTACCTTATATTGAACACATTTCGGAAAGGGTAGCTGGTGAAGAAGCTTGTAGCTTCTTAGACGGATTTTTAGGTTACAATCAAGTGTTTATAGTACCCGAAGACGTGCATAAAACGGTCTTCAATACAATGTGGGGGACATTTTCTTACAAAGTTATGCCTTTTGGTCTTACCAATGGAATTTGACTTCACGATCACGGTAAGAAAGAGAACACAGCATGTGTTGGTCGATCATATGTCGAGAATTTCGAATGGGGAACCGACAACAACTGGTGTTGATGAGATGACCTCCCAGTTGCTTGTTTGTTCAAACTAGACATGGTGCCTGAATGGAGTGAAGAAATATCGACTACCTAGCTTATGGTTTTCCACAAGAATGACCTTTGAACAAAGATAAAATGCATTGGCTTATTAAGCTAGCTACACCTTATCAATTAATTGTTGGAGAATTATACAAGCTTAGGTAAGGACAATGTCCTAAGGAGATGTGTGCAGGAAGACGAATTTGTCACAATATTAGATGGACACTCAGGAATAGCTAGAGGACACTTTGCTAGGGAAATCACGACTTGCAAGGTGCTTCAAGCAGGACTATGGTGGCCTACGTTATTAGGGGATGCCATGGAGTTTGTAAAAAGATGCGAAGAGTGTCAACAATTTGCTATTCCACAACAAAGAGACAGAATGCCACACTTACCCCTGTGATTGTAAGATAACCTTTTGAGAAATGGAAAATTGATTTTGTTGGACCCATTAGTCCAGCTGCGCATCCATCACACAAGCTCGATATGTGATTGTGGCCACATACTATTTCACAAAATGGGCACATGCAGCAAGAGTCACTAAGCAAGCTGATGCATCAACAAATACAGCTAAGTTCTTATATGAACAAATCATTTCATGATTCAGCTGCCCATTGGAATTAATCAGTGATCACAGTTCACATTTCATTAATGAGATGATTGATCACTTACTTGATGGATTCCTTGTAGTCCACTAGAAGTCATCCCCTTACTATCCATTGGCAAATGGTCAAGCGGAGAGTACAAATAAGATTTTGTGTACTATCTTGACAAAAACATTAGAAGCTAGTCGTCACACGGATTGGGAACATAAGCTCACTTTTTATGAGTATATCAAACATCATATAAGGTAGCGACAGGATATACTCCCTTCCGTCTAGCTTATGGCGTTGAGGCAGTAATGCCTATGAGTACTTCGTCCCAAGCATACGAATTGCGGTGCAAGAGAGATTAGTTAAAAATGCATTAGCCACATAAGGGTTGGTTGACTTAGAGAAACTTGATGAAACCCAGCTAATTACATCCAATGGGCTTATGGTCAAGAAATTGTGAAGGAAGCGTTGGTTTGACCATAACCTGAAATAAAAAGGATTGAAAGCGAGGGACCTCGTCCTCATGTATGGTGTTAGAAGCACCATAAAAAAAACTCAAGTATAGAGGATTAGGACCTTTTCGAGTGTCCGAAATCACACCTCAAGGATCAGTCAGAATTCAAACTATTGAGGGTGTGGAAATGGAGGGTTACGTCAATGGAAGCAAGCTTAAAAAATATAACGGACCACTGACCCAAGAGATTCTCATGCAAGAGCATTTACTAAAACAACAGAAAGAGCTACCTAAGGAAAAAATCAAGCAAGCTTAGGAAGAAGCCAAGGTAATAGAGGCCAAGGACAAACAGAGACTCCAGGAAAGAGTAGTGCATGTGAACATGGCTTCACTAACCTTCCTTGAAGAAGATGACCTGGACATTAAGCCACGGCTTAGTGTGAAAGTCTCTACAACCAAAAGTCATGCAACGAGCATTGCATTAATCGATACGGGATCAAGTCATAATCTGATCTCTTATGAAACATGGGAAGCTCTAGACAAACCTCACCTTGAGGCCACCAATGCACAAGTACGGAGTGTGCACTTGTCAACTACCAAAAGTTGTGGGTTTTCTAAGTGTTAATATTTCCATCAGAAATAATCCCTTGGTTGGGAAGGTGTTTGTTATGCCTGCAAGATCTATGGAGGAAGAAATGATCCTTGGACGATCCTAGATTTGCACCAATAATTATAATATCCAGTGGAAAAAGAGGGCTCCACAACTCGATGAGGGCAAGGATATCATTACCGTGCCATTATGGAGCCCAATAAACAAGTGAAAGTAGGGTATGATTGATGGTATGGAAACACCAATGCTAAAGAAAGCAGCTAACGTACGAGAGAAAGTGTCAACATCATAGTCTCTACGTAAAAAACAGCCAAAGCCACTAGTAATTCAACTGTGGGTGCCTAAGAACCAACTCTGAGTCCAGAAATACTATGATGCAAAAGGAGTAATTGGGGAATCAGGGCAAAAAGTTTGAGCTACAAACAAGGGACAGAGATGACCCTTCGATGTTAGCCCAGCAGTATTCCAAACGAAGTCACCATCCACAAGGCACTCAAAAGCAATGGGTTCGAAGGGATTTGCTAACTGCACAAGGCTAATAACCAAGGCAATATGACAACATGGGTGCCAAAGTCCTACCCAAAGTTTAGTAGTGCAAATACTTTCAGAAACACAGGGAGGGATAATAAGAGCAACCAAGACCAATGCCCAACTAAAGAAAATGCTAGGAAAGTACAAAAATTGGTTTGGATGAAGAAGCCGATTCAACACAATGAACTCAAGGTAGCACTACCACCAGCTACACCCACCAAAATAAAAGACTTGGACAAAGTTAAGGAGAAAAGAGGAGAAAAAGTGCAACCAAATGTAAAAAAGACAAATCCCAATCAACAAGATTCAGTAGAGACACTCTTCAGTTGGATGGAGGGAAAGATCAAGCACTCTCTCACACAGAGCCAAAACAATTACAACAACAAATACCCACAAGGTCTAAAGTACCACCTTCTTTTCCATGGCAATAAGCAAAAAAGAAGTATAAAAGGTATCCATTACTCAAAAATGGATACAAAGTAAAAATGTTTAATCTTCATGCCATGAAACATGATCATTCATTTCATGTGTATTCAACCAATTTTGACTGCATGATTGAGTGTTTGAGCATGAAAGGAACATAGGGTATCAACCTTGCATGCACCAAATAAAAAATAGTTCACGCCCTGAAACAGTCCAAAACAGTTCACGTCATGAACTGGTCCTACATGGTTCATGTTGTGAACCACCTTACTACTTCACAGTATGAAACAATCACCTTCCCTCGGCCAATCATGGAATGCCACGTAGCATACTTCATTAAGACAACCGCGCCATGGCCGAAGGCTGCGTAATAAAATAGATTTTTTTCCTCTTTTGAGCATTCCGCTTTTGTGAATTCTTCAACTTTTGCATTGCTCGTGTATTGCCATTCATCATTGTCAATTTCCAATACTCACCCTGCCCGTCCTGCAACTTTGGTTTGAGGTAGGAGCTTGTGCCTTACCTTTGTTTCCTTCTTTTCGTTTCTTTCTTTCTTTTTAAAATTGCAAATTGCATGTCATGATTGATTCTTGCAAACGATGAAAACTATGGTTGTTGCATGCATGTGTATGTTCATGTATCATCCACACAATACATAAAATGATCACTTACAACTTGATATTTCACAGAACACAAGTTGACTCTCAATATGGTGACAAATCACAAGTTTTCTAAGTCAAAAGACCTTAGAGTTCAAAAAACCTCCTAACTTACGGGTTCGGGACCAGCAATTTCATGGGTCAAAAAACCTACTAACTAACGGGTCTAGAACCTGCAATTTCACGGGTCAAAAAACTTGCTAACTTATGGGTCCATAACCTGCAATTTCATGGGATTAAAACCCTGATATCTCATGGTTTAGCCATCTCACGATTTAAACATTTCACGCTGAGAACCATCTCATGCACTAATTGTCTCACAGTTTAAGCTATCTCACAGCTGAACCATCTCACGGTGTAAAACCGTGCTACCTCATGGTTTAAGCAATCTCATGGTTGAACCATCGCATGCACTAACTGTCTCACGGTTTCGCCATCTCATGATGGAAAACCCTAGTATCTCACATGTAGAATCCTGCACTCTCATAGTTTGCATCTTCCCACCTGTACACTTGCATCTTGTTATTGCTCAACCCACTAACACCCTTTTCAAATATATCAAACAGACATACTCACTTGCATACCACCCAAAAAGAAGAAAAAGAGGCAATACCCACACTCTCACCAGTCAGTATGATTGACTCTCTTATCATTACTATAGATGTCGACATCCACAACCTCAGAACCGAAAGTCGAGGAGACTCCGGCTATCACACAAGCTAGTGCTACAGGATCACCTATAGACAAGAAGAAGATACCATCACAAGGTCCAAAACTGAGCTATTTATGACAATATGCACAGATGTTCCATGGCTCAATCATTAGCAAGGATGTCCAAACTACCCATGGGAAGATAGCTCTGCAATACCACAGCCCAGAATGTTTGCAAATCTTGGAAGATTCAAAAGTCAAGGACAAACTAGAGAAGGTAGGCTTTGGATGAATGGTAGAATGTCTCCCCCGCACTATCAATACAGAATTCTCTGCAGAGTATCTGAAGTCCTATAACAAAGCAACTAAGAGAGGGAAAGTAACCAAAGTAGATGGAACCACAGAACATGTCTTACTCTCATAGGACTTGATCTGGGAAGCCTTACGGTTACCACCATCAATAAAGATCCAGACTCACAACTTCAAAAAGATGAATTTGGATGCAATGCTAAAGAAAAGCTCATACAATTCCAATAGGGATGAATATGAAAATATCAGGGATGAGGTGACAGAGAAAGGTTGCAGAGCCATGTCTCTCATTATGCAAGTAAAACTCGTTGACCGTTTACAACAGGGTTCCTCTTAACAGAATTGCCAAGGTGACCATTTACAACAGGGTTCCTCTTAACAGAATTGCCAAGGTGACCGTTTACAACAGGGTTCCTCTTAAACCAAGGTGCATGAAGAAAAGGAAGATGATTGGGCCTAGTATATTCATAGGGAGATGGAAAACTACTTGAAGGCATACCAGTCAAAGGTTTGTAACTCCTACTTACTTACCAAGGTGCTAAGCCATGTAGCAAAGCTTCCTATTCTAGATCTAGTGCACGAAGAATAGGAACAACAAGTAGCACAAGTAGAACCACTAGCACTAAGCTCTGGAGAACTGTAAGAAGGGAAGGCATTATTAAAAGACGCAAAGGAAATCATGAAGGAACTCAAGAAGAGTAGAAAAAAGAAAATTGACAGGAAAATGAGGGGTATCATACCTAGTGTCGTTGAGGAGTTGCAATGGCTGGAAGAAGAATTGGCCCAAGAAATAGCTTCTTATCAAGAAGTGGTGAAGCAAAAAGAAGCCAGGGGGATGAGTTTATCATAAACTCCAATAAACACAACAACAGAAATACCTCAATAAACCCCCCCTCCTAGCCCAGCATAGATCTTTTTTAGAAACCGCTCCCCACTTTGAAATTCCATTATATCAGATCCGAATGCATCAGCTGAGTTTGGTGCAGAGAAACCCACATGAAAAGAGGTGTTACAAGAGGAAGGACATCAAAGACATAAAGAGGTAACCTCAGCACCTATAGAGATCCCTGAAGAAATATTGGAAGTAGACAAGAGAAAGAGAACTAAGGAAGCAACAGCCCAAGCAAACGCCAAAGGTTGGATGATGCTGACAACATCTCAGCACCTTCCTTCTTACATAATCTAGATTACAAGCGCTTCCTCAATGAGACTATGGAGTGCCTAGACAATTTATTACAATTACCACACCATAAATTAGAAGGTGCAGCTACAACAAGTGCCTCCATTTGGGAACAGGAACAAAGGGTGTGGCATTGTCACTCACATGCTTAATGACAAAAATGTAACACTATGAAACCAAGTTTAGACGCTCCAGGAACACTTGGCAGCAGAAGCAACCCATAGAGATGTCATATTAAAAAGCTTAAAGGCTGTCGACGAACGAAGAGCAAGAAGCAAGATACCAGCTGCTAGAGAGCAATAATCTAGTCCTCAACCAAACAATAGTACAAAGAATTAAAGAAAATACAAAACTAAAGGCGCATGTGGAGCAAGCCAAAGAACAGATTCACAAAAAGAAGTTATTCACACTAAGGAACAGACCACGTTCAAAAGCTTTAGGAGGTACAAAGTACATTCTAACCCAAGGAAGAGGAACTCACAACAAAAAAGAACTTGACATCTATATCTTCAGCCCTCAAAGACACTGACCACAAAGTGCTCCAACTTCATACAGAATGTGAACAAACAAACAAAGCAAATGCAACGAAAGTCAGGGCCTTGAATGAGACAATCAATGCCAAATCTTTAGAAATGGAGAAGGTGATCAATATCCACAAACAGAAAATGCTACAGATTACTCAGCCAGCCAAGCATGGGGACTGAAAGGCTTATGAATATTGAAGAGTTTTCACGAGTTGGAAGCATCAGCTAGAAGGGCACAAGAAGATGCCACAAGAAGATTTAAGGAACTAGATGCAGCCAGAATGGTTAGAGAAACAATAATTTTAGATCTTCTAACAACCAAAGTCTCAAGGATATAGAAATTGGAGTGCTAGCTAGCTGTCTGGGAACAAAGTGAAAGACTTCCTACCTCTACAGACGATTTGCGCTTGCTTCTTGAGCAAGTCTCAGAGATAGGTTCATTGCCGATGACTCCTCAGGTCCCTCCTCAAACTCTTACTCTCTTTTTGTCTACACTAACACTCTCTTTACTTCAATATGAAATAAATCTGTTTGTTGAAGACTTTTAGCCTAGGAGATTTAACACTAATTAGGCAAAATGCAAAACGCGATGCCAACCCTACACTAACACTCTCTTTACTTCAATATGAAATAAATCTATCTGAAGACTTTTAGCCTAGGAGATATTATTAGGCAAAATACAAAATGCGATGCCGACCCTACCATTATTATGGGTGTCTTTTGGGGGGACCTAGTACTAACTGATCCCAAAGATGTATTCTTCTACCCATTATACTTGATTGTCCTCAACCTACGTAGTTGGTGTCGGGTGTTACAAAACTCGGACATCTTGGACAACAATGTCAATAAACTAGACTTATTTGTACCAGATGATATTCCTGATACGACGAAGATTCTTTCAAGCAAGAGGGTAACTCTGATCTCGACTATTCAAATCAAGGTAATTTTTTAATTCATGATTTATTAAAAAATTAAGAAAAAATAAAAGAAAAATCAATTTCTCTATTGCATGATGATGGTAGTTTGCATGATTTTATTTCTAAGAAAGCATTGAAAGCACTTAACTTAGATGCATCGTATTCTAGTTCATTAGGAAAAAAGGGAGCTCATTTTGGGGCCTTTTAGAAGAGAAAGAAAATAGGCTCTCAAACAATCAATCAGGAGTGGGTCAACGTTACGTTGAAAATTCAACAAAAGAAGATAAAAATAAGAAAAAAAAATAGTACTGTATGTTCATAGAAGCGTCACATTAATAAGGTGATCCAATTTGAATCTTTAAAAAATTTATTTTTTTGTGCAGAATTTGGTGATTCTGACACCGTAGACGCATCCGAAACGGTCCAAAACTCTAAAAACGGCACTGGAAACGCTGGAATCGGACATCCGGAGGCCCGAAAACGGCCAAAAAAGGTCCCAAAAGTGGATTTGGTTGAAAAACGCGATTTGGTACCGGAATGTTGGAATCGGACATCCGGAGGCCCAGAAACGGCCAAAAAAGGCCCTAAAAGTGGATTTGGCTGAAAAACGCGAAACGGCCAAAAAAGGCCCCAAAAGTGGATTTGGCTGAAAAACGCGATTTGGTACCAAACGCGATTTGGTACCTTTCCGGCACCAAATCGCGTTTTTCAATCAAATCCACTTTTGGGGCCTTTTTTGGCCGTTTCTGGGCCTCCGGATGTTCGATTCTAGCGTTTCCAGTGCCGTTTTTGGGATTTTGGGCCGTTCCGGATACGTCTGCGATGTCAGAATCACCAAATTCTGCACAAAAAAGTGTTGCTCTTATATGAACATTGAATGTAAAGCATGTGAAAGAATATATTTATTCCTTTTCACACTGACATTTTTGACGCAAGTATCCATATTTTCTTGCTTTTATAGAGAGAGAAAAGAGAAAATAGTGAATTTCTTACAGGGTCCCAAAATGAGCTTCCATTTTTCCTAATGTACAAAGTAAAAGCATTGAAAGCACTTAACCTCGATGCATCGTACTCTAGTTACAAAGTAAAAGCTGCATTTAAAGGTACTAAGTACAACTGCACCAAGGAGGTTAAAGATTTAGAATTACAAATGGGTTCACTAAAAGAAAATAGAACATAGGTGCAGAGGGAAAGGCTTGTGGAGCATGTAGAAGCTGTAGTTTTCTACTATCTTTGTAACAAACTGATTCGAGTATCGCTCCTTTTTAAGTAGCTTTGGTATCGATCAAACCATTGGCCCTTATGAATGATGCATGACACGTTCCCTAGTGCAAGTAATGGCTACCCGATCTATTAGTATTCGTAGAAATAATCGGCAGTAAAGCGAAATAATGCATAGAATTATGGCCTCTAGTGTGAATTCCGTCGGCTTTGCTATCAATCAAATTGGCATCGGTCTGATCGAAGGCATCCTATCCCATAGGCCAAAATCACTCACGACAGATTGTCCACACTATCGTTATTAATTAAATCCAGGGAACTTTATGCCATTCTTTCCATTACAAACACTGGAAGCAAACATGAAGAAAAACAAGGTAAATGAGTAGTGCAAGATGCCACAAAATCACGAGAAAATTATTCTTCACGAAAGAACATGTCGGGAAAATGGCATCGTCTTTACCGATGAGAGAGGATGAAGTAGAAACCCAGGATATCCCGCAAAATCGTGTGTAATGGTTTTCTAAGTCTTGGGCAGGCCGATGGAGGTTCCCGATCACTGTCATTCTCTTGTATGTAGTGTTTCCCTTCATCCCCGCTGGTGTACCATGCAATAGAGGACAAAGAAATCTTAGAAAAAATAAGAATGATTAAGAAATAAAAATTACAGCCAAGAAGAAACTTGAAAATTATTAGAACAAGTAGATGTCCCTTGGCAATCAATCTTGCCTTACACCTTCACTAATCCATCTGAATTACGCTTCACCTTGTGCACCCACTTACATCTAATTGCCTTCTTTTCTTTAGCCAATAGCACTAACTCCCATGTCGCACTGGCATCCAATGTTGCCATCTCCTCATCCATGGCATCTTCCCATTTTTTACTTACTCAAAATATGTGGGTTCCAACTCTTTTATTGTGCTTTAATCATGTACGCATAGGGATAAGTTGTATATCCAACATATCTCAATTTGTCAAAATAGGATATCTAACTCTCATAGACTTGTGAACACTTGGATCACTACTAGGTGTCACTCGCAGGTGTCCTCTAAACAACCTTGGTTCTTCTTACACCAAAAGTAACCACTAATGGAATGTTAAGCTCCTTATCAAGGCTCTAGTCATAGCCACTAGAGTTGCCATCCACATATGAGTGACATGTTGACAGATCAAGCACAAAAAGTTGATCTAGCTTTTCCTTATCTTTGCGTGATCATATGTACCTACATTTGTCATCCTGCCTGCTGACTATGGACTAACATTGGATCCACTGCTAGAGAACTCTCCAGGTCTACTAAGCACCTATGATTACTGTCCTACATGTGGGCCAAAATCATTTCTTCTTACATCTACATCTTCTGTTGCCTTCACTGGTGCATACCAAGTACTTATCGCATCAAAGATAACATCTCTGCTTACTCACATCTCAGGAGTGGTAGGGTTATATCATCTACTACAACCTTTTTTCTCCAAAGTATAACCAATGAAGATGTATTTCTCTACCTTTGGATCTAACTCTGTGTTGGGCTAAGGGGGACTAAGCTCGTGCGCCTGCGCGTGCACACACACACACACACACACATTGGGACGACACACGAGAGGAGCAAGAGAGCTAGACCAGTAAGAAAATGTGAGAAGTAATAGTTTAATGCTTTAGGGTACTAAAGCACCATCGCCCGAGGGTGGTCACATGGGGAAAAAATCCTTCCCAATAAGAAGGTAAAAAGTATTTGTGTACAAGAACCCGTTCACACCAAAACAACCACGAGGTATATACACATAAAGCATGAGAATAATTAAATCCTCATCAACTTTACAAATATAAAGCATTCTCTCTATCGGACTCTTATTGAATCATGTGAGCATGGATTTTATGGTACCATTGGTGCCTCTTTTAGACCATACAAGGCCTTGCTCGAACAGCATACCTTGCTCTCTGAACCCTTCTGAACAAAACTTGAAGGTTGGGTGACATAGACTTCTTCCTATAAATCCCCCCATTCAGAAAAGCTATTTTGACATTTAATTGATGCACTTGCCAATCAAAGTGTGCTGCTAATGCAATGACACAATGTATGGTAGTCATGCATGAAGTGGACGTAAAGGTTTCTTCATCATGCATGAAGTGGGCGTACAGGTTTCTTCATAGTTAATCCCTTGCTTTTGGGCATACTCCTTTGACTAGCCTTGCCTTATAGTCAATCAATGCTACCATCTAATTTGTATTTAAGCTTGTAAACCTACTTATTGCCTATGGCACACTTGCCTATGTGTAGGCAAGTCACATAACTCCCAAGTGCCATGTTTATGAATGGAATTGATTTCCAATTACATGGCATCCATCCAATTCCCACTTTCTGAAGAATCTTAAAAAGAAATAGGCTCCTCATTACATGTTGCAGCTATGAGTGCCTAATCAACAAAATAGCCTTACATGAGTAGCTAATCTTGTTCTACTAGGTAGAGAAATGAATAAGCTTGCTCTTAGGCCACTACATCATGAACATCTGCCTGGTCAATGGGATGAAACTCAAGCTAACCTGTGTTCGAGTCTCAATAGGCTGATTCACATGGCTAGAATGCGGTACACCACTTTGAAACAAAGGCAGCAAAGAATCAAATACATCATGTGGACCCACAATGGGTTGTGATTAGCATTCCAACAAGGGTTGTGATAAGAAATACCAGATCTCTTACACTTTGTGAGGTGAATCTTGTTAAAATGCAAGCATGAGTGGGCTATGGTGGATCAAATGCTAGAATCAACATCATTAACAAAGAGAGTAGACGATAATTAAGATATGATTAGTGAGCAATTAACTAATAGCTTAATGTAGGCATGGATAATAAAAAACCAGCAAATTCTCATTAGGCCAATGCCTCAATTTATAGAGTTTACATCCAAGCATCTAATCCCACTGATTTCTCCTTGATTCACTCCACCTCTTTTGCTTGATTCTCTCCACCTCTTCCTAGAATATCTCCACACCTCCTAAATCTCCTCATGCTACCCTTTATTCTCTCCCAGTGGATACTTCTCACCTTTTCACAGGTTCTCTCACATTTACAGATTCTCTTTTATAGCCTCTTGCCAAGGGCTTGTTCCCGCACACACCCTATTCACTTGTATATTTCAACACCTTCCCTCAAGTGAATACTCCTAGCACACCTGGACCCTATACCAAGTTTCCCTCTTACTTGATAGTCTGCGACCAGTGCCTCAAGTCCCTAAACTCATAGTCCTTGACATTCTCTCTCTCTATGTGTCCAAGACTACTACTCGTGACCTTGACTAAAGTGCTCACACATACATCTACCACATGGACTACATCATCAGTGGCATAGAGGTGGTTTTACTCTATTGGGGTAGGTTACATTGGGTTGTGGGGTTTTACTCTCTCTCTCTCCTCTCTCTCTCTCTCTCTCTCTCTCTCTCTCTCTCTCTCTCTCTCTCTCAGAAAAGATGATCTTACTCCACTTCCTTATAGGAGCCTCCATGAAGTTTGCTGATGTCGTTCCTTCTTCACTGGGTTTGCTGTAGCAGTCTCTTGCCATGTGTCATGGCTTTCCACAGTTGTGGAAGTGAAGGTCCTTCCTCCTACTCTGCCTCTTCCTCGTCCTCATCCTCGAGAGAATCCTCCTCGGGTGAAGAATGCTTTTTCTTCTCTTGCTGTTGAGTCTAGCCATTTCTTCTCTTTGCCTCTGGTCTCTTGCTCTAGTAGAGCTCCTTCTATCTCGTGTAGCTTCAATTCAAGTACATTCTTTAATGTTGCTACAATGTTTTCATATTCACCTTTGTCCACACTCTTCAGAAGCACTACTAGTGCCTCATCATCTTCTGTGTCGTGACCAAGTTGTCATAATCTTCAGGCATGCTTTTGAGAAGCACTGCCATAGCATCATCTTCTGTCACCGGAGAGTGAACGGAAGCCAATTGATTCATTAGGCTTTGCATTTTGTTGATATGAGCATCCAAAGGTGCTCCAGGTTTTAGATCTAACTCAAAGAATTCAATCTTGAGTGACAACTTTGAATGCTTGCTACTTGCACCAAATAAGTGGTCAAGCACATTCCAAGCGTTAGTAGGGTCTTCAAGATCAGAGATGTGATGCAGATAATTGTCTCCAAGACCCAATGCAATGATTGCAAATGCTTGCTCGAGACGTTGAGGTTCCTTTTCCTTCTCCTTCTCGTTTGATGAAGAAGTTCCCTTGACCAGATTCCACAGATTGTGCTTCATCAAGTGGAACTTGATCTTCATTTGCCAGGTGTGGAATCCTTGGCCATTGAACTTCTCAATGGCAGTGTGAGTATTCATGATGGATCAACTGGGAGATATCTCAACTCAAAATGAAGATTAGCAATACACAGCTCCTCCCATACACGCAGACAGTGAACTGAAAATGGCGGGCTGATTCATGGGAAGATGCAGGAGAATGGGGTGCACATTTGGGATAGATATAGCTGGAAGTGTTGCGTTGATTTTGGGGCAAAAATCGTGGACAAATGCTAAGGCAGATTCAGGGCAATGAGGTGCATATGTGGGGCAGATTTCCAGCGGAGAATGGCACACATCTGGAGAAGAAAATGGCGCAGATCTGGGGCAGCTTATGGCAGGTAGAATGCAGGCAATGGCGGGCAGATTTGAGGCAAAGATGACGAGGCTAATGGCGAGGCAAGGAGAAGAGAATCAGGGCAGCATCAAGGCTAGAAGGAGGAAGACTAGGCAACGTGACGACGAGGGTAGCGTGGCTCTAATACCACATGAAGGAACATGGAAGCTACTACTAAGCTAGACTAGAAAGCAGGAAGAATTGAGCAAGGCTAAGCTAAGGCGGAAAGAACACAAAGACAAGCATGATGAAGAAGCTAACTACTCAGACATAGACTCAAGTTCAGTTAGGCCACAAGATTGAGACTTATGTTCATAAAAAGACTTGAGAGGTTGCTGGATGATTTATTCATGATAGAGACCTCACTTATATAGAAGTGAAGTACAAGTGTTACAGTGACACCCAACTATATGGGATAATAGAAAGAGTGCCACATGGCAACTCACACACAAAGACTAGTTCCTAGTACACACTAGGCACCTTGACTTCATGTTCCAACAAATCCAGTTCCTCCAAGAAATAGACTACTATAATTGTACTCATCGGCGGTGAGCAATGACTATTGGAAGAACAAAAACTCATGAATAAGAGAGTTATAAGCCTTATGAATAGCAAGACCCATAGGAGAAACATCAGTATAATACTTATAGGTATCCAAAATAGGCTCATGTAACAAACCATGCCTCTTTGTTCTTCAAAGCCATAGTGTAACAAAGAGAAAGATACCTATTTATTCGAAGCCATGTTGCAACAAAGAGGAAGAGACCTCTACAATATATGGTACAAAGGCCACTAATATAAAGGTCCCCATTGTATTAGAGTGTACCCATAAGGACCCTGCACTAAATCCCTTGAGTGCTCCAAACACTTTGAATCCCATATTAAACCCCGCCATAATTCCTTATGGAGGTTGTTATGGGCTACCACACCTCCGAAGAAGGAACTCTAAGCATTCACCTTTGGAAGAAGTGATAGATCACAACCGTCGTCGTAGGGAACTTACCAATGCTTCGAGCTTGTGTCCCTTGAGGTATCCAAGCTCACTTCAAGAAGCTCCAATCCTCCAAGCTTCACCTCCATGCTGTCATCGTCGTAGAGTCGCTCACACCACCACACAAGGCAATCTCTCTCTCTCTCACACTTCTCTACACAAGCATACAAGCATAGAGAAGGCACATGTACTAGAGTACACTCTCACTTCTCTACACAAGCATACAAGCATAGAGAAGGCACATGTACTAGAGTACACTCTCACTCTCTCTCTCTCTCAAAACAAGGCCATAGCTCTTATAGCACAAAGGGGGATTGTGTCCATTCATTATAAGAAAATACCTTACATACAATTGGCCCTTATTCACACTTGGGAGCCCAAAACTTACTAACTAAGGCCTTGGGTGGCCACTATCTCATAATGTTACAACTTTTATAGTGCCTTTGCATGACACTTATTAATGTCCTTAAATGGAGGAGCATAATTGTTAATCCTAACTAGGATTAACATTCCCCACTACTTGATGTAGGTTCTGTCCTCGAAACTTGTCACACCGAGGCCTAAAGACCTGGTTTTGTGGAACTCATGACAATAGAAGTTGCGGTGTGATTGAAGGTTTTTCAAGGTTCTTCTGAATGCAATGTGTGATCTCTAGAACCCGGTGTCTACCATATCTTCAAATGTTACATGCATGTAAGGTGGTAGACACATGAGTTGATGGTAGTATAACATCATGCCTCTATCAGTGGGGCCCTGGTTCATGTCGAATATAGTAGTTGATTTTCTTCATATCCATTATACTCTCTTTGGTCTGGTCAATAAGTGCCACGATCAACTTCAAAAATCAAACACTGGCCACACAACAACGAGATCTAGGATGCGGCGCCATGCACGTATCCATGTCAACGATTGTTGTCTTTGTTGTCCTATATTTGAAAATGTTGCTGGCAAAAATAGAGAAAAGTTGTAGCATATATGTGAATCTTGTTGCTTTGCATCATGGAATTCCAATGGCGTGCATCTTAGTTTCAGTGGCATATACAATGGATCCACTCTTTGTGTGAGCAGAGCACACATGTACTTGTGACTATATTACAGGATTGCCAAGTACTCCTGCCGCCATGCTGGGTGTATACCAAAATCTTCAATTTTGGGGTTTGCATCATCTGTGACAATTGTTGTATAGCCCCCACGTGTATGAACTAGATGTGCCTTTCTCCAGTTGTGTGGAAGTAGTAGCTGATTATAAATGTCACAATCAGTAAATATGCCAAATGAGGGTTAGCCAACTTTGTATGGCTTGCCACATTTGCCCATAAGGTGTCCTCTCCAGCTATGGGCAATAGCTCCTCCAACTCCAGCATGGGTGCTTAGAGAGGATATGGTACATAAGGCTGTTTTATAGAGGTTATGGCAGAGTAAGCTTCTGGTAGGACCTGCCTGGTAATAGGTGATTTGCATCAACACCTTGAACAGTAACTTTGGCTTCAACAATGGATTTCCTGCTTTGATTAATCCTTCATATTCTACAGCAGAAAAAGACTCAAGCATAGTATATCAGTAAAAGACTGACTATATCCTATGGTAGAGTGTGACATACCTCTTGAGTTGGCCGTGGTGGAGATGGGCAAGAGTGTTAGTGGGAAATTCTAAAGGAAGAGAAGGAAGTCGAGAGAATTTACAATCTGCTTGGGAATTTCTAGTATGAAGAACACTAGGGTATGGATTTAATAATTTACTTGTTGCAAGAGAGGAAAACACAGAATAAGTTGGAAGATTAGATGAACTTGTGGTTTCACCTTGACACTCTCCAGAACTAGGGGTGGGTGGTTGGGTGGGTTTGTTGAGCTTCATAAACTCCTTGACTTCTATGACTTCCTTGGGATATATGTTAGGATATTCAATGTGTATTTTATCAAAGTTATAGACTACTATTGTCAGCATGGCTTCTAGATTTTTATGTTTATAACAATAAAGTTAAGAATTCCAAAAGGATGACAGAGAGTAGATTCACACACATTTAAGTGTTGATGGGTATTATACACCTCTAACCACCCATGGCTAGTTATCCATTGGTAACTTCGAGCACTTCTTCAATAGCGTTAAGTCGAGCCATCGATGTGGAATTCTTCTTTTTGTCAGGGCAATCCTGTGTGGGGTGTCCTTCCTTATGACAATTGTAGCACCTGTGAAGACTCGATTGTTTGGTTGTCCATTCAAAGGTTTGTTATTGTTGTCCTTCCGAGTACCTCCTTTAGCCATATCTTTACCCTTTTGCATCCTAGATTTATCAAAAGTTCTAGAAGGGAAAGAAGATTTAGTAGATTTTATAAAAGATTTATCCTACATCTTAAAATCTCTAAATATAGTTGTTTTACGTTCTGAATTTAAGGCAAGGTCCATAGCAGTGCTAAGGTCATGTGGATGAGACATGTTAATGTCAGCCCTAATGGTAGACTTAAGTCCTGCAATAAATTTTCTATATTGCTCTTTTTCTTTGACTTTTTTAGTTACTTGAACTTGTAAAAGAATATCTCAAAATTTGTCAATATAAGCTTGGACATTCTCTTTATCAATCTAGCATAGCGTGTCCCATCATTGACGTGCTTTAGCTTTGTACTGCAACAATGGTAGAAAATGTTTCTTTAAGAGTTTCTGAAACTCTTTCCATATTGAAGGTCGATGTTTACCTTAATCACGTTCCACCATAAAGCCGCACTTTCGATCAAATGATTACAAGCACATTTAATTTTATCCTTTTCTGAGAACTTCTCGCCAAAGAAATAGTGATCTAGTTGGCTAATCCAAGCAATGAGGAGGGGATCAAGGGTTTCTGAATTCTTACTATTCAGACTTTCTGAGAATACCCATCTCTTCAACCCTGATTTGTCTGAAGAAGAGAGGAGTGCCAGGCCTCCACTAACCGTGGAAAGACTTTCTACCCTTGATAATGCAGATGTTGGTCTTTACATGCTTGCAAACAAGGTAAGGCCAGTACAGTTGTTGAAGGTGGTAAAATCAATTAAAGTTTAAACTCATTTATGTGTGCTTTGTAGAAGGAGGTTCTTTACACATGGTAATTTCTCACTTAACTAGATTTGTATGCATAGCATTAGAGACTAGAACTAGGCTATTCCCTCCAATTCTTCCTTCCCGCTTTTCCTTCTTTTCCCTTCAATTTTGCACCCATGCAAGGCTAGAATTGACACCAACAGCAATTTCTCATCACAAACAAATAGATTATTCCAAGTATCGACGACTCCATGTCAAGTACACAGGTGGATGAGTGAACACTGGGAGGCAAAGGGGCAGGGAATAGAAGAGATGAGATACCTAGGGTGGAATTTCTATTTGGTTGCTTTTGTGGAATGGGTTTCAAGTGCTAGAGAGGTGAGGTTTTGCAAAGGCAACACAGTAGTTGTTTTCCCTTGGCAGCCCAACTTTGATGTGCAACATGCACGAATAGAAGAAATGCCTTGTTGGGTTGATATTAACAACCTACTAGTGGAATTGGTGCAAATGATATCTCTACAACTCTAGAAGGATAGGAATGCACTTATGAAAGTCCAGAAGTGATATGAGCACAAAGAATATCAATCACAAAGTATCACTAAGGATCATCTCACATAGATTTATATTTTTCCAACTCACCCCTTTCTCACAAAGCAATGAGGGTGCCCCTTATAGCCTTAGGCATAATAGTGAAAATTTTTCCAACTCACCCCTTTATATTTTTCCAACTCACCCCTTTCTCACAAAGCAATGAGGGTGCCCCTTATAGCCTTAGGCATAATAGTGAAAATTTTCAAAAGGTTTTGAACTTTAGGAAAACAAACTCCCCATTTTTTTTGAATGGCAGTTGCAATTGCCTCAGAATCAGTTCCCAGCTCCTTAGAACGCGCACCAAACAGGGGATAATGGTATCGTGTGCATGAGGAGGCGAGAAAGCAACCTCAATCATTGCAAAAAACTAGTGCAAATAGTCCTCGACCTCAAGACTATTATAGAGAAGCCTTTTATGAGCTTTGATCCCAAGCTAATCCAGCTCACAGAGTTTCACACAAGTCTTTAGGGATGAAAAAAAGGAGTTGCTGGCAGGTTTACTTGCTTTACTCAGCTCACAAAAGGTGGTCGTTATTGCTGTGATTCACAAGATTCTATAGTTGTGCCTTTCACACAGTGCTGGTCACTTGCAAATAGAAGAAGAAAAACATGCCTTGTGCAGCTCACAGTAGTTCCCACAACGTTGTTGACTTGCTCACACAGAATGTTTTCCACTGTTTTTCAAGCTGCCTTCCTGCTTTAAATGGCCACTTTGAGCTAACCAGAGCTCAATTTAGAGCTTCACACAAAGCATTCTTTCTAGCTCACTTCTTAGAGCTATACTCATAAATTCCCCTCTCTCTCTCTCGCTCTCTCTAGGAATGATACATCTCTATAGATCTCTCAATACACGTACACAAAAGTGTAGTTTCTCTCTCTCTCTCTCTCTCTCTCTCAAAGAGCATAGATGCCTTTCAATTGCTCACTCAAAGCATAGAAACCTCTCCCTTTCTCAATTTAATGTGTATTACTCACCCCAAATGAATAGAAGGAAATGTCATAAAGTAATGATCACAAAGGAGGTTGTGCTCACATAGAGGTGTATAGATTTGTTTGACACCATCTTCTTCTCTTCTAGGTAGCACTCAATGAAGCAATAAAAAAATTATAGGATTATTTCCCTCCCTTAAACTAGTGTGTGCCACTCACACCAATTTGATGAGAAGAAGATAATGGTTTTGTCACAAAGCAAGATTCACATAGAATGTTGTGCTCACATAGAGACTTGCACACATATATGTGGATGGATTTGACACCTTCTTCTTCACTCCAATGTGCCACCCAATGAAGTGGCAATTCAACCCTGAATGCAACAAATGTAACAATAAGTTTCTCACAAAGAATACCACTTGATGATACTAGCGAATGCTTGTGAGTAAATCACATATACACCCACAATCACAAAGATGTACCCTACCAATATATGAAGGATTACACTCCCATGGAAAGGAGCTCTGATACCATGTTCAAAGACATGGTCTGAGCTTAATGAATGAATGAATCAAGCAATGGAAATGATCATCACATAGACAAACTCACACCACTAGAGCAACAAGAGGCCATTTGGTTAGGTTACTTTAGTTCTCTCTCTCTCTCTCTCTCTCTCTCTCTCTCTCTCTCTCTCTCTCTCTCATACTTTGTTCCCTCTCAACTTGGCATACCCCAATAGTCACCACGCCTTAATAATGAAATTCAAAAAGAAAAAAAAAGTATCAAAAAATCTAAAGGGATTATTCTTAAAAATTTTGGCTAAGATTCTCATTCTTGTTACAAATGGTGAGATCACTAGGGGTGTTGGGGGTGGATGCTCACACCAAAAATATGGCTAAGATTCCCATTCTTGTTATACAAATGGTGATCACTAGGGGTGTTGGGGGTGGATGGTCACGCCAAAAATATGGTGTTTGAAAGTGAATATGTATATATAATGGACAACGAGCCTTAAAGAAGAGGAGGAGAGACCTTTGGAGGAAAGTGCTTGAAAAGGGGTGAGGGTCTCAACCTTTGACTATAGGTCATGAGGCATCCTCGGGCCCCAACAACTTAACATGATAAATGGTCCATTTACTTATTCAAACAAATAAACAAACTCCAAGAAGAGAATGTTGCACTCAAGGGGTTGCTTCATAAATTGGAAGATCCTCTCACAACCCTAGAAAACAAACCAAACCTAACATATTTCATGAAGAGATTATCATTCTAGGGGTGGCTTCATGAATTGAAACATTGTCTCACAACCCTAGAAAACAAACCAAGCCTAGCATTTCATAAAGAGATTGTCACCAAGGTGAAAGAAGATTTTCAAGAGACGGTTAGAAACATCAAGACAATGGTCAAGGAGGATTTGTGAGAGCAAATTCAATTTCAAGTCATAGCCAAAATTAAGAAGGAGAAATTGCAAGAGTTCATGGTCCGTCATATCCGCAAGGGCAGATCGCCTAATGATGATACAAGGCGAGCTCTTTACAAGCTAAATTAGTCCAAGACACATGAAATGATTAAGTGGGATTTCCTTGGTATAATAATTCAACAAGGAGGCAATCTTCACTCATGGAATGGAATAAGACAAGATCAACATTTTCAAATAGTTGAAATACTCAAGGGCACAAATATATGAGTTGTAGATAAATTAAATCCAATGTAGGTTAAGAAAAGAATGCATAATTGGCTGAAATCTAAGTAACCCACTAAGAAGAAAAGTGAGAAATATTTTAAGATGGTTGAGCCCTCATTGAGTATTGTCCCTAAGATTGGAGGGTTCTCTCTAATACCTAGTGGTCCTCTAGATGACTTGTAGGTTTTTGTTCCTCACAAAACATTTTCGTTTGGACTGTAAACATTTGTCAAGACCACCATGGTCTTTATGTATTTCATCTCATAGGGAATTCCAGCCTTTCGTAGACATAAATATGATTTTTTCCCCTTTTCTCTCCCTTTGGAGGAAATCGTTCACTAAGATAAAGGAGGATTTACCAAATACGGTAAGGAAAATCTAGACAGAATTCTCACATAATGTTAAGGTATACAATTTAGAGGAATCAATATCTCTTCATATATGAGTGGGAGGATTACTAGAGAAAATTTGGGATAGTATAGCTAATGCCATACCTATCACGGATCTAATTTCTAGGAAAATAGAGTTAAAAGAAACTTGTAAGAATAGAAACTTGTAAGAATTTGATTAAATCGAATCAAATACCACATGTTCAACATATTCAATATTCGAGCTGAAAACAAATAATACTTAGCTCACAAAGCATGACTCCAAGATTGGGTGCAATCATCCTCCCTCATGTGTATGGCCTCCCCCTACACATGAGTATTTACTAGATACTTTATTCCAAATTAGGCCATAGCCTCCAAAATACAAAAAGGTGCTTTTCGTGCACGACACTCTCTTATGCTCAAAATAGAGTGCCCATAAATTAAGGCTAGGGTTTAAAGCATATCACGCTTTACAAAATATTAAAGTTTAAGTCTATGCTTGATAAACTAAGGCTTTCCAAATAAATCAAAATGTGCACAAGCTAGCACATGTATATACAAATCTTGTTTACAAAAATGGTGTGCTAATTCTTCTCAATCTTTGGACTCCTCTTCACTTAGAAAATAACCAACAATAAATTAGTAAACAAATATTCCATAAGTATACAAACCATAATCACACACGTTTGCTAGGCGTAAGTAACCCAAGAATCACCCTTCCATACAAACCAGTTGAAACAAACATTAGAGACCCTAAACATGTATGGAGAAGTTATGGAGGTCCGAAAATTGTAAAATTGCCTCCCCCCCTTTTTTGGGGGAAAAGTGCACCCTTTGACCACTCTTACACCTCTCTTACAAACCCAACATTTCAGTCCACATGGCAACCCCCCATTTGGCTATTCCTTAATCACCTTGATTAGGCTTGGACAAATTAAAGGGCCCAAGAAGACCCCATTCACTTCCTAATGGAGGGAAAATTCAGGGGGGCAAGGTACTTCAAATGAGATCAAGCAACTAATAGAAAATACACATACACTCAAATTAACACAATATAACTTAAATTAATATAAATTAGTTTGATTAATAAAAGTTAATAAAAAAATGATGAAATGATTTAAAAAATGATCTTTCCATACTTAGAGTGATCCATTTTTTTTCTATAGATACACCATTACAAGTACACTAGTCCCTATAAGTTTTAGATGATTTACATCAAAAATGTAATTTTACTAATTAAATTATTAATATTTACAGGCCTTCTGATAGCCTAGAAGAATTTTGGAAAAGAGACCATTAAAAATCCAACCATTGGATTTGAAATTTGGACTAACCACCACATTCTACTAATGTCTCACTTCTATCAACCACTCTTTTGATCTACAAGATTGAGCATTTTAAGTGGTAGAGTTACTGTGGGTACAAAAAAGTGGCATATTTAATAACACTTTAAAGACCTTGAAATTTTTAAAGAAAATAGACAGATAGCTTAAAAGTTTCTCAAAAAATCAAGTTCAACTCTATATTATGTGAAGATCTAAGGTAGAAAGTGGGAATTGCATACGAGCTTATATGTAAAAGATATTAGCATTTTTTGGAATCAGTCCAAATTTGGGATAGGGTGTAGAGTTGATGTAATTTGATGATTAATGATACTATCTATAAGCAAAAATTATTCCTCACCCCTAATTAGAGGTGGTTCCTCATACACAAGATGAGTGGGAAGTGATCCGTTAGGTTTTAACAAACTCACATGAAATGAGTTATGAATCTACCAAATGAGAAGGTAATTCAAGTTTATATGCAACATCATTAATTTCGTGAATCCCCTTAAAAGGTCCATAAAATCTTAGGGCAAGCTTAATAGTTGGAAATTTTTCAACACACTTTAGTCGACACTTTTCCCTAATTGTGCTTAAGTCTTCTTAATTGTGCTTCTTAATTAGTTTCATCATGTTTATGCTGCTTAAGCAGCACCCACCTTAGATTAGCTTAATCATCAAATTAATCTAAGATTAGTACTAATTACCTTAGTCTTACACATGCACACAGTACCCATGTTTCTTGATAAATTTTACAAGGAATGGTAGTTATTAGTCTTGGTCCTCTCCAATAACAATAATTACTTAAGTGCCAAATTGGATTGTTCTCTACTTTATCAATTATCCCCCAATTAGTAGTAGCTAATTGGATTACGTCATTGGGATTATCATTGGCATATTTAGTTTTCCATAAATTTTCCCAAAGAATTCACTCATACATAGGGTTTTCCTTCTTACTTGTTTCTTAGAAAGTGGAGGCTTGATCTTCTTGTTTTTTCACTATCTCCTTTCTCTCAAGGAAAACATTGTAACTAGAAACCAATTTTTTAACTATCAATCTCTTAGATTAAAGAGGTAGTTTATTAATAAAGTTCCATTTAAAGAAGTTCCATTTTAACTATCAATCTCTTAGATTAAAGAGGTAGTTTATTAATAAAGTTCCATTTAAATAAGCTACAAGTACTAATAATAAGAAATTTGGCAGGAAAGTGGAAAAAAAAACTCTTCATTCTTTAGGGTTTCCTACTACTAAGGGAATTACTAGAATATGGAAATGAGGAATGAACCACTTTACTTTACCCAAAAATATAAGAAACTCCTTCCTTGATTGGGGATGATGAGAATATTCCATCTTGCATTAAAATTTTTTTTAACACTTTGTGTGAGAATAGTGACAATGATTGGGGGACCTATTCCCACTACCCAACCCAAAATAGGGATCAATGGTACACACAGGTGCCTGTGATGATTATCCTAAGATCTAAATCTAATCTAACTCTCACAAGGTGTGTGGCAAGAAGAGAGTGTTGGATATCAATGCTTCACCCTCATATTATATTATCCAGGCAGCATGGCTAGCTCATGTTTATATGGCCCCCATTATGAGGAGTAGCAATTGAGTAGCCTTGGTGCACCCGACATCCTCATGTTCACATGAGAAGGTGGCCTAAGAGGCTAGATGGTTTAGAGATGGCTTGGATTAGATTTTACACATTGCCAAATAGGCTATATGCTGCACTAGATTGTTATCTCATATTATCCCACGTATGGAGTAGGTAGACTTTAGTCTTGGACTTGTCCTAACATTGTGGGACTCCATTGAGGTTAAAGATAATCTTTGATGGACATGGGAGGTGGGGGTAATGCTATGTAGTTTGGATTACATAGATTTATAACCTCGAGCAAGAGGAAGGAGAGAGAATGTACTAGAACCAAGTATATGTAGTCCCCATGAGGTTTCTTCATTGATTGATTTATTATTGGTCTCTCAAGAGCAAGAGCCTTCATGACCATATCTACATATCTAGACACTACATCTTTGATGAGTGTTGCCACACAAGGTAATAGACCTAGTACATAATCTCTAAGATAGGGATGTAGAAGATGTCCACTCAAATGAAGAGATAGGGACACATCATCCAAAGGTTCAATGGCTAAGGTTACCCAACCATCACTACCTAGAGTCTAGTCAATGATATGAGCATGGATGAGTTGGCAAAAATTTGCTTAATCGATTAGACCAACAGTGGTACAACCAACCCCAAGGGGAACCTAAAGGCCAACCTTAGTTAATTTCTTAAGATTGTCACTCTAACACTTGTTTCCATAGAGTGCTAAGGTCTAGAGAGCAATAATTTACCGCCAAGACCATTTAAGTATGGAGTGATGAAGAGCAAAATAATTTTATGCTCATTTTTTCCAGCACCACAAAAACCATGACACAGCTCGTTATTAGAAACCGTATAAGTATAGTGTGCCAAGGCCTAGACATCAATAATATTCTGCTCATTTGCAATGCCATGGGAACCATGATACATCTCATTGTTGGTACCAAGGAGAACTAACAAGGTGGACTCCAGTACCATAATAAATTATCCCCATGCTAAGGCAATCATTAGCCTTGCTAGTCCCATTAGTTGCTCCTTAAGTAAGATCCATTGCATTTCTTTCAAAACCCCTTATTGAGAGGTATGTGTGGACTCCCACAATTACCATATCACCTTTGGTACTAGCACCTCAATCCTGAAGGAACATGGAAGCTACTGCTAAGCTAGACTAGAAAGCAAGAAGAACTGAGCAAGGCTAAGCTAAGGCGGAAAGAACACAAAGACAAGCATGATGAAGAAGCTAACTACTCAGACATAGACTCAAGTTCAGTTAGGCCACAAGATTGAGACTTATGTTCATAAAAAGACTTGAGAGCTTGCTGGATGATTTATTCATGATTGAGACTTATGTTCATAAAAAGACTTGAGAGCTTGCTGGATGATTTATTCATGATAGAGACCTCACTTATATAGAAGTGAAGTACAAGTGTTACAATGACACCCAACTATATGGGATAATAGAAAGAGTGCCACATGGCAACTCACACACAAAGACTAGTTCCTAGTACACACTAGGACACCTTGACTTCATGTTCCAACACCCCCCCCCCCCGGTGAAGGAAAGGTGAGTGATAACATGACTCTTATAAAAGATGCAGTTCCTTGATAATCCCAACAAATCCCCCCTCAAGGAAATGCCTCATAGTGCAAGGATAAATCATAGGCTCATGGTCTCTCATGCCAGCGTCTCTGGTCAAGGATAAATCCACGGCTCTAGTCTCTCATGCAAGTTGGACATCCTTGGGTAGGTACAGAATATGGGATATACCAGGACAAACACACAAAATATAATAGATACCTTTGAGAGGTTCAAATAGATAAGACAAGATACCTTTGCATACTCATAGTGGTTGCAACAGGTTTACAAAAATCCTTTTTGGAAACATGATCTAGGCAGGGAACCCTAGAAACAGAAATCTTTATCATCTACCATATATGCTTTTTCATCACTTGTGTCCTCCACCATATTTGCTGAATTTTTCTTTGAGAAACAGTTACTTTCAGAGTGGCCATTCTTGCCACAAATCCCACATGGCTTGATGCGAAAACAATCTTTCTCATCATGATTGTTTTTGCCACAATGTCTACAAGCTTTAAAAGAAATCCTTTTGAACTTGGTTGCCAAAGCTTGTTCTCCCTCCACTTGGTGATCCTTTTGCTTCTCCCGCTTCCTTTCATCTTCCTGCAATGCACTTATGATCCCTTCAAATGAAGGATCAAATTTATCCTTGAATTTTTACCTTGTGTGCCAAATAATTTATTGAGTTCATCCCATGCATCTTTTGCCCATTGTATCCTTGTGATGTGATGAATGATTTCATCATTTAAACTGAGTGCGATAAGTCCCAATGCTTTTTCATTCCTGCTCTTCCACTCATTTTCCCCTCTCACCTTTGGGCATTCATCTCTTCCCTCAACTAGCCCCCACAGATTTTTCCTCATGAGCAGATACATGGTTTTTGTCTGCCATGTGTAAATACAGTGATTAGTATTGATTAATCATTGACTAGCAAATTAATCCTCTATTTTGTGTGTAGAAAATAGAGTATGCGGGGAGTCCAGATCTGAGGCCTTAGAGTTCAAATGAGCTCAAATCCTTTCAAGGCCATCAATAGCAATTAGTCTAGTAGAGGTTTAAGCCAAGAAACACAAGATTTGACCAAACATTGAATGCTTAATCTCTGTTTTACCAGTCACCTGTGCAGATTTGATGAAGAGCTTGGATCTCACTGTAGACTTGATCAAATCAAAATTTATCTTCACCAGCTTGTAGAGCACCCTTGAAAACCCCTAGGGCCAAGAGAAATTAGAGTAATTTGATCTGGTGTAAACAATATCTCCAATTTCTTTAGAAAAAAAGGCGCTGGAAAAAACATAAATTTTTATAGCTTCAGTAGGCGGTTTCGCGATTCGTCTTCACTGGCTTATGCGTGGGGATCATGGCTATATGTGGCTAGAAGCATTGGGCCTAATGTTGAGGATGGAGGGAGATCAAGCCCCTCCACCAGCTGGGGGTGCAGAGAATAGTTGAAAAAGGCTTTAAACATGTGATTAGCTATTAATCATGATTAGCAAGATAATATGTTGCTTAAAAACTAGATGAGTCCTAAGCTATGGCTCTGATACCATGTTAAAATGCAAGCATGAATGGGCTATGGTGGATTAAATGCTAGAATCAACATCATTAACAAAGAGATTAGATGATAATTAAGATGTAATTAGTGAGCCATTAATTGATAGCTTAATGTAGGCATGGATAATAAAAAACGAGCAAATTCTAGAATCAACATCATTAACAAAGAGATTAGATTATAATTAAGATGTAATTGAGCAATTAAGATATAATTAGTGAGTAATTAAGATGTAATTAGTGAGCAATTAACTGATAGCTTAATGTAGGCATGGATAATAAAAAACGAGCAAATTCTCATTAGGCCAATGCCTTAATTTATAGAGTTTACATCCAAGCATCTAATCCCACTAATTTCTCCTTAATTCACTCCACCTCTTCCAGAATATCTCCACACCTCCTAAATCTCCTCATGCTACCCGTTATTCTCTCCCAGTAGATACTTCTCACCTTTTCACAGGTTCTCTCATATTTACAGATTCTCTTTTACAACCTCTTGCCAAGGGCTTGTTCCCGCACACACCCCCTATTCACTTGTATATTTCAACAAATCCATGGCCCATCCCAACCATGATGTGTAGATGAATGTAGTGTGTATATGATGGTGTGTAGAAGGTCCATGATGATAAAAGCAACGCGTGGCCAGGTTAGATAAAGCACAAGTTAAAGAGAATATGGGGGAGAGGGAGAGCTTCAAACCCTAGCATAAGCAAACACACACATACAAGAGAGAGCAAGACACAAGAGAAAGATGGATAGCTGAATTTTCTTCTATCTTCTTCTTCTCTACTCAACCAACATAACATAAAGATAAGAGTACACACTATATGGGTTAGTTCTCAACTACTACAACATATAAGGGTCGGTCTATAATGTGAAACCCGACTAAATGGGCTGGCGCTATAACTATGCCAGTCTCTACTAGTAATCCAAAATGGCTGTCACACAGTTTGTCATCCCACTGGCCGCATATCACCCATAATCTCACCAACCATGCCAGTGGTGTAGATGCATAAGCTATCACCCAGGCGGGTCATCAATGTCCCCCATAGCACTAGTTGAGCTCGATATCTCAATACTCCTCCTCGAGCTCAACTCCACACAGTGCAGTCCAAGTAATCTCCTAAAACCTATGTCTCTATGTCCAATGCTTTCATGAAGATATCAGTCACCTGATCCTCTGGGTGGCTAGAACCTTCTCCCTCACAAAGTGATAATGCACCTCAATGTGCTTCGTTTTAGCATGATATACTGGGTTATTGGCCAACTTTATGTTGCTCATGTTGTCAAAATATATGACAACTTCCCTATCCATGAGCTCTCCTATGTCACCAAGTAGCTTCTGAAACCAAGCTACCTCACAAGATGCCATAGCAGCACCCCTATACTTTGCCTCTGTACTCAACAAGGCAACTGTTAGCTACTTCTTACTGCTCCAACTCATAGCAGCACTCCCAAATGAGAACATAAAACCACTGGTAGATCTCCTGTTTGTAATACTACCAGCTCAATCAGCATCTGTGTACCCATGCAACTGTATCACTGTACCAGCCTCATAGAAAAAGTCCATAGTCAACTGTGGACATTATGTACTGAGGATCCATCTAGCTGCATCCAAGTGTGGCTTCCTAGGGGCATGCATAAACTGACTCACAAGTCCAACAGCATAGCTCAAGTTTGGCCTTGTAATGGTCATGCAGATCAAACTACCCACTATGCGCGTGTATGTAGTGGGGTCCTCCCAAAAGCTCAACTGTATCTGCAGAAAGCTTTGTGTTCTGCTCTAATGGCAACTGAAATAGGCCAACAGCCTATCATACCATACTTGGACAACATGTCCAAGCCATACTACCTCTGTAATAGCAAAATGCCATGAGGTGATCTCACCACCTCTATGTCCAAGAAATACCGTAGCTCACCCAAATCCTTCATCGCAAACTTTTGTTTCAAAAGCATCCTGACATCATGTATGTCTACATCACTATCACCAGTGATAATCAAGTCATCCACATAGATGACTAATAGCATGATCCCTCTATCTGTCTTTTTCACATATAGTGAAAAATCTACATTGGTGGATATCTGAAATCCAATGGTAACAAGATACTCCCCGATCTTGTTTGACCATGCTGTAGGTGCCTGCTTCAAGCCATACAAGGCTTTGCGTAACCTGCACACAAAATCTGGATGTGCATCACTCTCATAACGTGGTGGCTACATCATGTACACTTCTTCTTGCAAATCACCATGCAAGAAAGCATTCTTTACATCCATTTGATGTAAAGACTAACCCTTCGCTCTGCAGCCATAGTAATGACAGCTCTCACGATTGCCATTCTTGCAACCGGGCTGAATGTCTCCTCATAGTCTATTTTATAAGTCTGTGCATAACCCTTGGCAACCAATCTTGCCTTGTACCTGCTCACTGAACCATCAACATTGTGCTTGACTTTGTACACCCACTTACATCCGATTGCCTTCTTTTCCTTAGGCAAAGGCACTAACTCCCATGTTGCATTTGCATCCAATGCTGCCATCTCCTCATCCATGGCATCTTCCCATTTGTTATTTCCAATTGCCTGCTCAAAGTAAGTGGGCTCAACCTCCTGTATTTCTTTTACCATGTAAGCATAATGATGGGATGTATATCCATCATATCTCAACCTGTCATCTCCTCATCCATGGGATCTTCCCATTTCTTATTTCCAATTGCCTGCTCAAAGCAAGTGGGCTCAACCTCCTATATTGCTTTTACCATGTAAGCATAATGATGGGCTGTATATCCATCATATCTCAACTTGTCAAAATAGGGTATCTAACCCTCGTAGACCTACGTACACCTGGATCACTGCCAGGTGTCCTTAAAATAGCCCTGGTTCTCCTTACACCAAGAGTAACCATAGACAGAATGCCAAGCTCCTCATCAAGGCTCTACTAAGAGCCACTAAAGTCACCATCCACATATGAGTGACCTGCTGTGGTAGATCAGGCACAAAAGGTTGATCTATCGTTTCCTTCCCTTTCCGTGATACATGTGTACCTGCATCATTCCTCAACCTGCCTGGCCATGGGCTAACATTGGATCCACGGCTCGAGGACTCCCTAGGTCCGCTTAGCACCTGTGATTACTGCTCTACATGTGGTGCAATATCAGCACTTCTTAGATCTACATCTTCTGTTGCCTTCACTATTGGTGCATACCAGCTACTCATCTCATTGAAGATAACATCTATGCTTACTCACATTTCATGAGTGGTAGGGTTATAGCATCTATAACCTTTTTGCTCCATAGCATAACCAATGAAGATGTATTTCTCTGCCTTTAGATCCAACTTTGTTCTCACTTCATCAGGAACATGTACATATGCAATACGCAAACACTTTCAAGTGAGACACATCCGGTCGTATGCCTATAAACTTTTGTTCAAGAGTCATACCATAAACAGCTGTAGTGAGTGTCTTGTTTATAATGTACATAGTAGTTGCTATTGCTTCTACCCAAAAGTAATGTGGCATATTCTTTTTAGCCACCATCAAGGCACGTGCCACTTCTGTAATGTGTTTGTTTTTCCTTTCTGTAACACCATTCTGTTTGTGGAGTGTACATGTACGTAAATTGCCTTGATTCCCTGCTTTCTCTCAGGAAATCGTTGAACTCATTGGAGAAATATTCTCCCCCACCATATAATCTTAGGCATTTTATTTGCATACCTTTTTTCTTCTCGACCAAGGCTTTACATCTCTGAAAGTAGGCAAACACCTCACTTTTCTCCTTCATGAAATAAACCCACACTTTCCTAGTGTGGTCATCAATGAATGTAACATAATACCTGCAACCTGCAATTGTTGCAGTCTTGGTCGGTCCCCATACATCTGAATGTATGACATCCAATGGCCTTGCACCAACATGCTTTTCATTGTGGGAAAGCATGTTTGGCCTGCTTTTACCAAGTTGGCATGCTTCACATACCTTATGCATACCGTCAACCTTAAACTTTGGCAAATCTACAAGGCAAACCTGTAATAATATTTTGGGCCTGCATAAACTTCAGTCTTCACTGTATATTCACATGACCAATGGGCTTGTGTCATATGTCAATATCTGCAATGACACATGTTCCATCCATGCACAAACATGGCTGCCTTTATCTCAGGCATGTTCACATCCAAAGTAAACATCCTGCCATTTCTGTTACCCTTTGCAACCAAGCGACACTTATTTTTAAAGTCTTCCACAAAACATCCTTGAGGATTAAACCTCACTTGCAGACCCTGCTCAACCATCTGTCCTATAGAAACCAGGTTATTTGTAATATTCGAGACATGAAGTACATCACACAAGTACTTCATTTTACCATCTTGAATAGACAATGGCACTTTACCGACATGCACAATAGGATGCGCAGTATCATCACCTGTTTCTACATAACCTATTTTTTTCATTTTTTGCATATCTCTAAACCACTCAGCATGACTGGTCATGTGGTTAGAGGCGCCAGAATCCACATACCATATATCTTGAGATCCTGGTACATCCCCTGTTATGGAACTAAGCATGTGCTGCATCACAAACAGCTACTCACTTTTTTCATCACCTCCATGTTTGCTAGATGATGCATAGTTGCCTTGCTGCAACTTTCCACTTTTAATGTCATTCTGCTTTTTGTAGCAGTCCTCCTTTGCCATGTGTCCTGGTTTGCCATGGTAATAATACTCTATGCTATTTTCATTTTGATTTCTTTGCCAACCACCTTGGCCTCTTTGGCTCCCCCTGCTAGCCTCTTCCACCTATGTATGATTGCTGCTGTGAATCATTGGAGTGTTGTTGTCCAAAATTTTGATTTCCTTGTCAGCCACCACCTTGGCTTCGACCACGGCCTCTACCTGAATTAGACTAGAAGGCCTGTTCCGATGTGTTCTTGCTTTGTGAGTGAAGAAGAATCCTCACCTAAAGCCTTTTCTTCTATGATCAGCATAGATATCAAGTCTCGAAAGTTGAAAATATTCTGGCTTGTACTCTTTGCCAAGCCCATTCAGATAGACACTCACCAAATCATCATCCTCCCACTGATACATTGATAGACCCAAGGGATTCAACAATGCCCTTGATGTTTAAGGCATATTCATTGATGGACATGCTTTTCTTTTCCATAGTATGCAACTCTATGGAAACCTGCAAACAATCAAATAACCTGCAAACACACTTCTGTATGCAACTTGTAATACAACAGTATCTCCTGTAATTGTTGTTGAAATATACAAGTGAATAGGGTGTGTGCGGGAACAAGCCCTTGGTTAGAGGTTGTAAAAGAGAATGTGTAAATGTGAAAGAACCTGTGAAAAGGTGAGAAGAATCTACTGGGAGAGAGTAAAGTGTAGCATGAGAAGATTTAGGAAGTGTGGAGATATTTTGGGGAAAAGAAAAGAGGTGGAGTGAATCAAGGAGAAATCAGTGGGATTTGATGCTTGGATGTAAACTCTATAAATTGAGGCATTGGCCTAATGAGAATTTGCTAGTTTTTGATTATCCATGCCTACATTAAGCTATTTGTTAATTACTCACTAATCACATCTTAATTATTTACTAATCACTTTGTTAATGATGTTGATTCTAGTATTTGATCCACCATAGCTCATCACATTGCTCTAATTTCAACATGGTATCAGAGCCATGCCTAGAATCCATCATTTTGTGAGCCCATTATCTTACTAATCACTTTACTAATTAGGATTAGGAGCTAATTATAATTTTTCCTCTTTTTTTAACTCACCTCTATATCCCCAGCTGGTGGAGAAGCTCTAGCTCCTTGCACACATTACATTAGGCCAAACCCTTCTAGCCATAGCTAGCCAACTCCTTGGTCCTCCAGCCAAACTAATCAAAAGCCCAAACCGCCAAGAAATGCAGGAGTTCCATGCTGACATTAGGAACTCAATGGAGTCTTCTTGGGCCCTTTTATTTGGCAGTTTAAGGGAGTCAAACCTTTTCTCTTAAGAAGAAACGTTTTCTAATTAGAAGCTTCAAAACGGCTACTTTATTCGAATTTGAATTTTGGGGGGAAAATGGAATTTAAAATCTAGCGGATAAAACCATATCATGTAACATATCTATGGAAAGCTCTTGATGCGTAGATCACGGATCTGTAATCTCCGCTCAAATCGGAGCTTGTATGTAGAAGTTATGGAGGTCCGAAAATTGTAAAATTGCCCCCTCCCCTTTTGGGGGAAAAAGTGCACCCTTTGACCACTCTTACACCTCTCTTACAAACCATTGGTTTTTGCTTACATGGCGGGCTCCTATTTGTCAAAAAGTTAAACGTTTCCATAACCTCATGGCAAATTAAAGGGCCCAAAAAGACTCCATTGAGTTCCTAATGTTTGCACGCACCATTTTTTTGGAGGAAAGATGAAAGTTATACTTCATCAAATCAAATTGCTCTAATTCCTTATAGCTCCAGGGGTTTTCAAGCATGCTCTACAAGCTGGTGAAGTCAGAATTCAATTTCATCAAGTCTACAGTGAGATCCAAGCTCTTCATCAAATCTGCAAGTGACTTTGGTAGAACAGAGATTAAGCTTTCAATATTTGGTCAAATCTTGTGTTTATTGGCTTAATCCTCTACTAGACTCATTGTTATTGATGGCTTTGAAAGCATTTGAGCTCATTTGAAGTCTAAGGCACCAGATCTGGACTCCCCGCATACTCTGTTTTTTACACACAAAATAGTGGATTAATTTACTAATCAATGATTAATCAATGCTAATCACTGTATTTTGGTACAATTGAGGGTTCAAATTAACCATTAGGTATCTGATATAGATCCCTATAACTTGAGATTTCAATTCAGAGTTGGTTTGATACTCCAACCATTCCGTACAAATTGGTTACCCTTGATTTAATGTAATTTCTGGTAAAATTATGCTGATAAATTTGTGATAATCATCATTTTACATTTAATCCTTGGTTAATACCTGTAAATCTCACTCAAATTCAAGATTATTCATAGCCAGAGTTGCATTTGGGAATGTGCATAAGTATGAATGCTATACGCATTATGTATTGGGCACATTATATCAGTGTAAAAATGGGATCAGACACTGCCCTTGTCCGGAATAAGATAAGAGGTAAGACCTTCCGCATAAATTTGGGTTTGCATTGCATAATGACACAAGATAAACAAAGCCCAAAGGAACTATCAACAAAACATTTAAACATGCTGCTCATATGGAGCAAGAAGACCTGATGGACAAGCTCATGGCCCCAGCCATGAAAGAAGAAGAACATCTGCTTCCAAGAAGAAGATCCACACCAAGAAGATCTAGAGGAAGCATTGAAGAAAGACATAGACACGAAAAGAGAAGCTGCCCCAAGAAGACTGAAAGAAGAGAGACACGGATGCATGGAGAGAAGCTGCCACGACAAGAAGACTGAAGATAAGAGAAGATGTGAGGCTCCAAAGAGTGAGGAGCCATGTGAAAATCTCTGAGAGAGAGAGAGAGAAAGAGAGACCCCACAACCCAATGCAACCTGTCCCAACAAAGTAAAACCACCTCTAAGCCACCGATGATGTAGGCCACATGGTCGATAGATGTATGTGTGAGCACTTTAGTCAGTCTTATGCAGGTGGAGATACACTTATTGGTTACTCAGATTCTGAGTGGGCAGGGTGTATTGATACTAGGTGTTCCATGTCAGGCTATTGTTTTATGCTTGGTAAAGGACTTGTTTCTTGGAAATGTCAAAAGCAGCAAATTACTTCTTCTTCATCGACCGAAGCAGAGTACAAGTCATATCTTGATGCCACTTTTGAAGCACTTTGGCTTCAGCAAATTCTGAATCACCTTGGATGTTCATCTACTCCGACACTCATCTACTGAGATTCACAGAGTGCTATTGCTTTAGCCAAAAATCCAGTTATTCGAGGACAATCTAAACACATTGATGTTCATTTTCATTTTGTTCGTGATTGGATTTCTAAAGGTCGCATTCAGCTTGAGTATTGTACTACCAAAGATAATGTTACTGATTTGTTTACTAAGCCTCTTCCTCGACCTACCTTGGATTATCTTCTTCAGTGCGTTGGCGTTGTGTGGACAAAAATAGGAGTTGAAATGTGTACATACATGTACATGGTGTGTGTGAAGTTTCGCTTTTGAGAGCATTGTCAGGTGTACAGAGTAATGTATTGATGTGAGCAAGTACAGGCCTGTCCGGTAGGAGATCCACTGAGGATGATTTCAGCTCCTCGTTTGGCTCTGAGTATGTGTACACGTCCAAATGTATGGGCATTGAAGCTGTGTTTGAAAGCAACTGGAGGTTTGAGCCATAAAACGTTAAGGTGGCCAATGCAGCTTGAGTATTGGTGTGAAAAGGAGAGTGTGGCCATTTTGCAGGCCTGAGAAGAGATTAAAAAATAAAATAAAATAAAAGGTGGCCATAAAAGGCATGGCCACGTGGGAATTCGGGTGGTCGCCAACAGGCACATTCGAGAAGCTGGCGAAGGAGGGAGACGTGCGGAGTTGGAAAGAAAAAGAAGGCCGCTGTATAGGGGCTGGGTGGGTGAGACTCTCTGGCATAGCAAGAAGACAGAGCCAAACAAGGACAGGATGCGCAGCTGAAGGCGCCGTTTTGTGAGAGGGGAGAGCCAGTACTGGAGGTCGTCACGAGGCTGGAGGTGGCAATCGTGTAAAGGCGGGAGAGGTTCTCCAGCAGAGCAAGGAAATGGGGTGCAGCTGATGAAGAGCAGGTGGGCGTAGCACGCAAGCCCACGCAGAGGTTGTCAGGCTCCTCGTGTGAAGAGAAGATGCAGAGAACGCTGGCGCGTTGGTGGCTCGCAAGAAGCTGGAGTGGAGGGAGACGTGACAAGGAGGTGGACTGCCAACCGTGAGATAGCCGTCTTGGTGACTGAGTGGTGCCCGCAGGGTAGTGAAGGTGAGCGTGGAGACAGGCTCGTGGGTGTGAGAGGCGACAAGGACAGGATGCGCAGCCATTTGTGTTAAAGAGTTGCAGTTGGAACCAACCGTGAGAGAGCCGCCTTGGCTTGTGATGGCCACAAGAAGCGCAGCTGCAGCTAGACATAGTGAAGGGCTGCCTTGAAGTGGGTGGCCGAGCTGGAAGGCGCAAGGAGTAGAGAAGGTAGCTGCTGGAAAACAGTGTGTGGGGGAACAACTGGAAGGAGCCATCTCTATTGGCAATGACAAAGGGTGACTCTGCAACAGGAAGGGGGGTCGTCTGCAGTAGAGTGTGCTGTCGGCTGGAGGAAAGAGAGAGCATCATCTGTACAAAGGAGTCTGAAGGCTGTAAGCAGTGGCTAGGGGAGGCGGGTCGTAAAAGAGTGTAGAGAGCATGTGTGGACTGTGAAGGCTGAGAAGATAATAAAGCACATGGAATATCTCAATACCACTCCACTGTCAAAGAACCATGCCACTGCTGCTGCTGTCGTGGAGATAAGGAGAGGAAGACATCAGGCTGCTGTTCTTGTGTGAACATGAGATAGGTGGCAAGGAGGCTTGTTGTGTTTAGCTGAGCAGAACCGGCTGAACACTGAGAGAGAGAGAGAGAGTGTGTGGTTTTTTTGTAGATTTCTATCCCTTCTGGAGACTCAGGCCAGAGTTATAAATATTTTTGATTAGCTGTGGCTGGTGTTTGGTGAAGCCAGAGAGTTTCTTTTTTTCTCCTTTGTTCATTTGGGAACAAGATGTGAAAGCCAGATCTGAAATATAAGTTTTGTTCATGCTCTTTGGTCTGGTGTTCTGGTGTGTTTGCATGCGTGTGTGGAAGTGTGGCATGCTATAAGGGCGTAAACAGCTTTACCGCTTCCGTGCCATCACTTTTTGGTGCCTCCACAGAGGAGCAGATTTCCTCTGGTTTGTGAAAAAGAAAGGGGCTGTGTGAAGCAAGATTTGGAAAGATGGCTCAAGATTTTCCAGAGTATTGGGGATTGCCACAGGAAAGTGCAGTCAGGTTTCTGGAGAAGATGGAGTTTACAGCTTTGATGAAGGACAGGGCAACCCCGGAGATCCTTTCTCAGATTTTGGCTTATTGCTTGCAGGGTGATGCAAAAACATGGTTACAGATGTTTGTGACTACACACAGGAACATTCATCAGCAGGATCCTGAGTACCGTGTAGTCAGAGCTGCATTCTTGGCACAGTTTGCCCGAGTGAGGAGTCCAAATGAGGTGTGGAAGGAGTTGTGCAACATTCAGCAGAAGGATGGTCAGGATGTGGATCAGTACCTGATAGAGTTTGGTAGACTGTGGAGTCTATGGTGTGAGGCTCTGATTCCTGAAGTACCCCCGCAGATGATAAAGAGAGATCGGTTTGTGGCTGGTCTGGAGCCAACCCTCCGTCTGAAGGTGGAGCTGAAGAACCTGGATAGCTTTGAGGAGGCTGTCAGAGTAGCTCGAGAGAAGGAGTGGAAGGTGAAGCGTCTGCGGTAGATGGGAATGCAAGAAGAGCCGAAGAAGTTTGTGAAGATGCCAGAGATTGAGATTATACATCCTGAAAGGGAAGCTGCTGTTGTTCCAGAACAGGAAGACACTTTGAAGAGGGACATACATGATGCAGTGGAGCTCATGAAGTCTCTAAGTTTGAATTGGATGGAAGCAGGTGGAAAGGGAAGAAGCCGAGGTGCACCAAATAATAGAAGGGACAGTATCTCAACAGGTGAAGGGAACATGGGAGGAACAGGAAGAGGAAGGGGCTACTATTTGAGTAATGTCCAATGCTGGAACTGTGGGGAGCGGGGACATATCAGCCCTCAATGTGACAAGCCGCCCAGAGCAGGTGGTGGAATATATCCTGTGATGCAGAGGACTAATGATAGATCGGGGGATCATAGTGTTGAAGTAAAAGATCCAAATCAACCCTCTACCAGTGGAGTCAAATGGGAGGATAAGGGAAAGGGACCGGCTCTCAGCTTGATAGAAGTGGAGACCATTCCAGAGATTATGCCTGTGGCAAAGAGGACGAGGAGTACAATGGCAGAACCTGAACCATCTTCTAAAAAAGGTAAGCATGTCCAATTTGATATAAGTCCTCAACCAGAGAAGAAGAAAAGGAAGCCAAGGAAACATTATAAAACTTCAGATTTGCATATTGGTCAAGGCCAAGAGGAGTATACATTAATGGGAGATTTAAAGGGAAGGGTAGCCAATATAACATTTGCCCAATTGCTTGGATTGTGTCCGAAGCTTAAGAGAGAGTGGAAGAAGTTGGCAAATCCGAGGAAAGTAAATGAGCAGGAACCTACACAAGGCGAAATGGAGCTGATGTCTGTGGAAGACCTTCCTGATATTTGTCCATCAGTTGATGCCTGGTGTGGAAGTGTAAGTGTTGGAGAGGCATATGTTGATGGCGGTGCACAAATCAGTGTGATGACTCAGTCCTGTATGGAGAGATTGGGGTTGAAGCTGAATGCTAGTTCAGACTTTAGACTCCGTCTGGCAAATCATGCAAAAGTAAAGTGTCTGGGTATATGCACAGAAGTGCCAGTGACTGCTTTTGGTGTGGTTTGCAATATAAATTGCCATATTATGCCAGCTGGTTTGGGAGCTTATCCGCTGATTTTGGGCAGACCTTGGCTCAGACAGGTGGGTGCCATCCAAAACTGGAAAAGGGGAACCATAACAGTACATAATAAGAGAGGGAGAGCCAGGAAATTTAACATGAGTAGTAAGCGGGAAATGAAGAGTGAGCCTGAAGAAACAAGTGCTGATGGGTATTCAGATAGTGAAACTGAAGAAGAGAGTTCTACTTCAGATGATGAGAGCCAGGTATCATTTATAATGAAGGAAGAAAGCAAGCATATGATGCAAGCTGAAGAGGAGTTAAAGAGGGAAGAAGAGAGCAGACTTGAAGATATGGACAGTCTGATGCAGCCTCCATCACCCAGTGCGGAGAAAGAGAAGCTGTTACAGGGCATGCTGAATCCTAAATTGCAGCCAGTGGAGGAAGAAGAGTATATGAAGGTAATACATAAATTCCCTCATTTATTCATTACTTCATATGAAGAGATCCGAGGATTCAAATGTGAGCCAATGCCCATAGTATTGAAGGAGGGTGTGAGGCCAGTGTTTCAGAAACTGAGGAGAATAAATAGAGAGTTGTTGCCTGTATTAAGAGAGGAGCTGAGTAAGTTGTTAAAAGCAGGGTTAATTTATCCAGTAGATCACTCAGATTGGGCAAATCCAGTGGTCTTCACTCCAAAGCATACAGGTGGTTGGAGAGTCTGTATTGATTACAAGCCTCTGAATGCTGCAACAAAAAGCAATCACTATCCTCTGCCGTTCATTGATGATATTTTGGACAGGGTAGCTGGATATGAGAGGTATAGTGTATGCGATGGCTTCTCTGGGTATTTTCAGATCTCAATTGCTGAGGAAGATCAGGCTAAAACCACTATCATTACACCGTGGGGTTGCTTCTGTTACCGAGTAGTACCATTTGGTTTGAAAAATGCACCCTCGTGGTATCAGAGGAACACTGATAGAGTACTTGCACCTCTTACAGATTATTTTGTGCGAGCTTTTTTGGATGATATATGTGTATATAGTTCTCAAAAAGAGCATAGTAATAAATTGGAGCAAGTATTTTCTAAAATGGATGATGCAGGTGGACAGCTGAATCCAAAGAAGTGTCATTTAGGACATTCAAAGGTGAAGCTGTTGGGGCATATGATATCTCAGAATGGAATTGAACCTGATCCAGAGAAGATAAAAGCTCTTATTTTATTATCTGCACCATCAACATCCAGGCAGCTGCAGACTTTTGTCCAAAAGGTAAAATATATGGCAAGATTTGTTCCTTTAATGTCTCAACTGCTTTATCCTCTTCAGCAGGCTATGAAGAAGGAACCATTGCAATGGAATGAAGAATGCGAGGAAGTGTTTGAGAAAGTGAAGGAGGTATTGGGAGGTATTTCCAGTGTGAAAGCTCCGGATTTCTCTCAGGTCTTTTATGTGAATCCATCTTTTGGTCCGGATGTAGTTGGAGCAATCTTAATGCAGAAAGGAGATGAATCCAGATATATGAAGCCTGTGTATTTTGCAAGTAGAGTGAAGACAGAAGCAGAGAGGAAATATACTGAGGCTGAATTGGTTTTGTCAAGTTTGGTGTATGCTTGCAGGAAATTCAGGTCATATCTCCTGATGAAACCATTTGTGGTGCTGACAAATTATACTTTACTCCCTCAGCTGGTGAATGGTACTTCACTCTCAAAAGGTATGATGCGATGGTTAGTGGAGCTTCAAGAGTATGATTTCTCATTTTTGATTGAAGATACTTACAAAGCAACTCTGGCAGATCTTCTAACATACAAAGATGGCCCGATACTGGTGAAGGAAGTGGATTCAAAGATAGAAAAAGAGGAACAGATTATGATTCCTGGAGCTCATGTTTTATTCTTTGATGGTTCGTATAAAAGGAGTATACATCAGGCAACCGGGGGATATACAATCCAGGATTCAGAAGGTGTGCTGATTCTAAAGAATGGAATGCATCTGGAAGCTGAAAGTAACAATGAGGCTGAATACACAGCATTGTTTCAAGGGTTGCAGGCTGCTCTAAAGCAAAAGATTCAAAAGCTAATCATTAAGGGAGATTCTCTATTAGTGGTAAAGCAGGTCTTGGGTAGCTGGCGAGCAAAGAATCCGAGATTAAAAGAATGTCTGGCTAATGTTAGAAGGCTGCTACATCAATTTACAGCATGGAGTATTCAACATGTGCGGCGGGAGGAAAATCATATGGCACATGAGTTGGCTCAGGAGGCAATTAATCAGGATCCAGTGATTGCAAAAATCGAAGAGCCATTGTACAGAGGGAGAGAATACCTATCCAGGGTGGTGGATTATTTACTTTCAGGTCGCTTGCCTGAGGAGCTCAAAAAAGGCCAAAGGTATCATTTCATCAGAAAAAGTAAGCATTATGTCATGATTGGGGATGAATTATACATGCAGGGAGCTGATCAGGTATTGAGGAGAATTCCCTGGAGAGAAGAGATTTATTATATTCTGTCTTCAAATCATGAGGGAGCATGTGGGGGTCATTATGCATTTAAGATCACCTTGCAGAAGATATTACTGGAGGGTTATGTATGGCCTTCCATCCAGAAGGATATTCAACACTGGTGCAGGTCTTGCCATGAGTGCCAGAGAATGGGGAAGAGGATCTTAAAAATGGAGCCGAGAAATATCATGCTGGTATATGACATTTTTGAGAGATGGGGAGTGGATGCAGTTGGACCACTTCCCAGGACAGCCAGAGGAAAGTGTTATGTGCTTACTGCGGTAGATTACCTATCAAAATGGGCAGAAGTGAAGGCAGTAAAGAGAGTGGATAGTAAAGAGGTGGCTGATTTTGTGTATGAATATATATGCTGCAGGTTTGGAATTCCTCTGGAGATACTATCAGATAATGGACCTGAATTTAGAGGAGAAGTAGTTGACCATTTATGCAGAAGATTGAGTATCAACCACAAGTACTCCACTCCTTATCACCCTCAATGCAATGGCTTGAATGAAAGGTTCAATGGTGAATTTAAGCTGATGATAACCAAAATGACAGAAGGCCATATCAAGAATTGGGATATAGAGATGAATCGTGTATTATGGGCATACAGAGTTGCTGTAAAATCTGGTACACAATTCTCACCCTTTCATTTAGTTTATGGGAAAGAAGCACTCATGCCTATTGATGTGGAAATTCCAGCTTTGAAGTTTTTGATTGAAGAAGGGCATGAACCTATTAATTGTTACAGAGAAAGATTACTGGCTTTGCAAATAGTTCAACTGGACAGAGAGCTAGCATTTGATCACTATGCAGCTATGCAATTGAAAAGACAAGAGAGAGAGAATGAGAAGGTGGAGCAAAAAGAAATTGAAGAGGGTGATCTGGTTCTCAGGTATAATAGCAAGCTAGATAGTACTTTTCATACTGCATTCCAAACAAAGTGGGAAGGTCCGTATAAAGTTGAGAGAAAATTTGATAATGGGAGTTATCAGCTTGCTGATTTGGATGGAAAGAAGCATAAAAGGAGAGTGAATGGTCTACGACTGAAGAAATATTTTGCTCGATTGATGTTAGCCGTGAAAGAAGAAGATCAGGAAGCTTGTGATGCATGTCAGGAGGATGTGGAAAGTACAAAGGAAGATCTGAATATTTCATGCCTCTTTGTACAGCTGCTGGACATGAATGTCTCAGCAGAAGTAGGGGGTTGCTAAATATGTGTGGACAAAAATAGGAGTTGAAATGTGTACATACATGTACATGGTGTGTGTGAAGTTTCGCTTTTGAGAGCATTGTCAGGTGTACAGAGTAATGTATTGATGTGAGCAAGTACAGGCCTGTCCGGTAGGAGATCCACTGAGGATGATTTCAGCTCCTCGTTTGGCTCTGAGTATGTGTACACGTCCAAATGTATGGGCATTGAAGCTGTGTTTGAAAGCAACTGGAGGTTTGAGCCATAAAACGTTAAGGTGGCCAATGCAGCTTGAGTATTGGTGTGAAAAGGAGAGTGTGGCCATTTTGCAGGCCTGAGAAGAGATTAAAAAATAAAATAAAATAAAAGGTGGCCATAAAAGGCATGGCCACGTGGGAATTCGGGTGGTCGCCAACAGGCACATTCGAGAAGCTGGCGAAGGAGGGAGACGTGCGGAGTTGGAAAGAAAAAGAAGGCCGCTGTATAGGGGCTGGGTGGGTGAGACTCTCTGGCATAGCAAGAAGACAGAGCCAAACAAGGACAGGATGCGCAGCTGAAGGCGCCGTTTTGTGAGAGGGGAGAGCCAGTACTGGAGGTCGTCACGAGGCTGGAGGTGGCAATCGTGTAAAGGCGGGAGAGGTTCTCCAGCAGAGCAAGGAAATGGGGTGCAGCTGATGAAGAGCAGGTGGGCGTAGCACGCAAGCCCACGCAGAGGTTGTCAGGCTCCTCGTGTGAAGAGAAGATGCAGAGAACGCTGGCGCGTTGGTGGCTCGCAAGAAGCTGGAGTGGAGGGAGACGTGACAAGGAGGTGGACTGCCAACCGTGAGATAGCCGTCTTGGTGACTGAGTGGTGCCCGCAGGGTAGTGAAGGTGAGCGTGGAGACAGGCTCGTGGGTGTGAGAGGCGACAAGGACAGGATGCGCAGCCATTTGTGTTAAAGAGTTGCAGTTGGAACCAACCGTGAGAGAGCCGCCTTGGCTTGTGATGGCCACAAGAAGCGCAGCTGCAGCTAGACATAGTGAAGGGCTGCCTTGAAGTGGGTGGCCGAGCTGGAAGGCGCAAGGAGTAGAGAAGGTAGCTGCTGGAAAACAGTGTGTGGGGGAACAACTGGAAGGAGCCATCTCTATTGGCAATGACAAAGGGTGACTCTGCAACAGGAAGGGGGGTCGTCTGCAGTAGAGTGTGCTGTCGGCTGGAGGAAAGAGAGAGCATCATCTGTACAAAGGAGTCTGAAGGCTGTAAGCAGTGGCTAGGGGAGGCGGGTCGTAAAAGAGTATAGAGAGCATGTGTGGACTGTGAAGGCTGAGAAGATAATAAAGCACATGGAATATCTCAATACCACTCCACTGTCAAAGAACCATGCCACTGCTGCTGCTGTCGTGGAGATAAGGAGAGGAAGACATCAGGCTGCTGTTCTTGTGTGAACATGAGATAGGTGGCAAGGAGGCTTGTTGTGTTTAGCTGAGCAGAACCGGCTGAACACTGAGAGAGAGAGAGAGAGTGTGTGGTTTTTTTGTAGATTTCTATCCCTTCTGGAGACTCAGGCCAGAGTTATAAATATTTTTGATTAGCTGTGGCTGGTGTTTGGTGAAGCCAGAGAGTTTCTTTTTTTCTCCTTTGTTCATTTGGGAACAAGATGTGAAAGCCAGATCTGAAATATAAGTTTTGTTCATGCTCTTTGGTCTGGTGTTCTGGTGTGTTTGCATGCGTGTGTGGAAGTGTGGCATGCTATAAGGGCGTAAACAGCTTTACCGCTTCCGTGCCATCAGCGTTGCTCCTCCCATCTGGACCTGAAGAGGAGGTGTTGGATAGGTGTCATCTCTAGTTGGTGTCACGCTAGTGGCACACTCTTTAGCCTCTAGGCATTTTTGGGATTTATAGCATTCATTTCCATTTTTTCCTATTTACACACTTTTTTGGGTGGAGGAACTTTCCTATATATATGAGGCATTGTAGTTCATTTCTAATCAAGTTGGCTAGTGGTTCATTGATGAGTTCTTGAGTACATTGTCTCTTTTCTCAACTCTTCTCTCTCACACCTTCAACTTGATTTCATGTACAACACTAGTGGTACCCCTCATCTGAGTATAATCCTTAGCAAACAACTTGGGGTATTCGTCCAACAGTTCTTCATACTATTCTTTCTCTTCTTTAGTCAAATCCTTTGCTAGAATTTGCAACAACTAATCTTTTGGAACATTTGGCTTCACAACTTGAGCACAAGGAAACTATGTTGGATGGTTAGTCACTTGTTTACCACAAATGTCTGCCTCTAATTCTAACAAACTCTCGTCCAACTCTAACTCTGTAAGATTCCTCCCTCCAGCTTTTGAGGTGTAAAGGTTTAAGAACTCCCCCTTTTGTTCTTGTAATTATTTGCCTCTCTGAAACAGAAGAAAGATCCTGTTTTACCCTATTTTGGCCTAGAGAGAGAAAACATCTAGAGAGAGATAATCCAAAATTGAGATATTTTTGGATATAAAAATCTTCCTAGTGTCTAAAATGGTTTTCCATGAAATAGAAATTCAAAAAAGAACTTTCCAATGTGCACTTGGAATTAATAAAAAATGTGTATAAAGGACCTTAGCGTAAAGGTCAAGATTTTCTAAAAATTTTGGATTATGATCCAATTAAGGTTCTTATGAGCCAATAAGATTAATCCAAGTATTTGGATGAGATAAATCCAAAGAATAAAAGAAAATACCCAAAAATGAGTAAATGGTCACATAAGATGAAGAGTGGACTAAGTACAAGGTTTATTAGTTAAAAACTATGAGATATTACTAAAAAAATGAGATATTCTGGAGAAATGATGAATTTTTGACACCTTGGTAAGGTCGCGGGCACTTGTAGTAAGCCTTGGACACATAGAGAGAGAGAGAGTGTGTCAAGGACTATGAGATTAGGGACTCAAGGCACTGGTCGCAGGCTATCAAGTAAGAGAGAAACTTGATATAGGGTCCAGGTGTGCTAAGTTAACTTGAGAGGAGGTGTAGACACTAGTCGCGGACTATCAAGTAAGGAGGGAAACTTGGTATAGGGTCTAGGTGTTCTAGAATCTCAACAGACGCAAAGGAGAGGGATGTTGCCATCCGCTAGGTCAATTTGGTTATCCTTGAGAGGACAACCATTCGGAAGTAGCTAGGTGTTAGAGTTGTAGTCATAGCATAGGGTTTGTAATGTAATATACCTTTCCGCTTTTTGTGAAGTTTTGCTTTCAGCCCATTTGGTTACATAATCTGTGGCAACAATGATGAAGCATGCTTGTGTGCCATGTGCAGCAGTAGGACTAATAGGACCAATGAAATCTAAGCCCCATTTTTTGAAAGGTTGGTTGACTGTGACAGGATGCAGTAGTGGCATCATGTCCTTCTTCTGTGGCTTTGAACATCGTTGTTTGGCACTCATTACATTCCTTGACAAATAGTGCACAAACTTTGAAGAGCGTGGGCACTAATACCCTGATAATTGGAGTATTTTTCTTATTATAACATCGCCTGTAAAGGGTCCACCAGCTACTCAGTGGTGTGCTTGTTCGATGATGTATAAGATTCATCCTCTGTGGGGTAACGTCTTAGTATGTCATCCTTACCTCTTCTATAAATATTTCTGGCAATAAGTTGGTAAGGTGCACTCTCTTTTAGTAACTTTCTTGCTAAATCTTTCCTTACTTCCTTTCCTTTTAGAAAACCATTAGCTAAAAAGTTAACGATTTTCTCACTCCATTTTAGAATAGCCTCAACCTTGAATAATGTAGCGTTCAGTAACTCGTCATCAACCCCAATTGGTTCTTTGCCTTTAGGTGTGCGAGATAGATGATCCGCCAATGACATGTTTCTTACCAGGCCTCACAACTACTCAAGAAGAATCAACAACCACCTTGTGATCCTTCCTGTGGAGGAGCATGGTTTGTTTATTAGATACAACAAGGCTTGATGGTCATAGAAAATAAATTTATTAGCAAGAAGGTAATGCTAAAATTTCTTTACAGCATAAACCATTACTAACCCTTCATGCTTAGTTGGTGGTGTAGTTGATTTCAGCCTCATCTAGTTGTCGACTTGCAAAACTAATAGGATAGTCTAATTTGTGTTCCTTGCCTGTGCTAGGACATATCCAATTGTGAAGTTAGAGGCATCAATGTGTACATGAAAGATGAGATCCCAGTTAGGTGTTCATAAGATTGGAGCACTGGCCAAGGCTTGCTTCATTGCATCATAAGCTTGTTGACACTCCTCGATCCATATAAATATAATCAATTGCTTGTAGAAAGGACGAGCTATTTCTACATAGAAAAGAATAAACCGATGGTAGTAGGTCGGCAATGAATCTTTGGACTCCCCTGTAGTTTGTTAGTGGGGTTAGTTCCAAGATGACCTTAATTTTTCTCTCATCGATGGAAATCCCATTTTTGACACTATATGCCCAAGATTAACTATGTTTTTCACCCAAAACTGGCATTTGTAAGGGTTTAAGGATATGCAATAAAATCTACACCTTTCAAACACCCTTCTTAGGTATGCTAGGTGCTCTTTCCAAGATGAATGAATGCTAGGTGCTCTTTGTAAGGGTTTAAGGATATGCAATAAAATCTACACCTTTCAAACACCCTTCTTAGGTATGCTAGGTGCTCTTTCCAAGATGAATGAATGCACAAATCATCCAAGAAAGCTTCGAGAAAATTTCTTAAGAAGTCCTTAAAAGCAGTATTCATAAGTCTTTGGAATGTGGCTGGTGCATTGGTTAGACCAAATGGCATAACTCTATAAAAGCATATACACCATGCTTAGTGACAAAGGCTATTTTGGCTTGGCCCTCAAGCACGATCAAAATTTGATTATAGCCTAAGTATCCATCCAAAAAGTTGTAGGCCTCCTTGCCTACAACTTGTTCAAGCATATGTTTGAAATATGGCCAGGGGTAGTGATCCCTGTGCGTGGTAGCATTCATTTTCTTGAGATCAACACACACTCTAAGTTTTTTATTCTTCTTTGGCATAACCACAATGGGTGAGACCTATTCTAAGTGTTTAATCTCATAGATGAATCCACACTCAATGAGTTTATCAATCTCTTCCCCTTGATGATGCTTGCATATTTGGGATTCATTAGATAGGGTTGTTGTTAGACTGGTTTAACTTCGGGTACCATGGGAATGGTGTATTGAACCACTTATGCGGGAATTCCCTTTATATCATGGTATGCCCACGCAAAGCAATCCCTATACTCATTGGCAGAGAGCTACAAGTTCAGCCTCCTTAGCCTTTTTTAAGTCTTTGGCTATGTAGACAAGCTTAGGATCTTCCCTTGGTTCAGCCAAGTACACTTCCTTGACCTCTGCAGGTCCGGTCATAGGCTCCTCCACTTTCACTCGTGGGTTACATTTGGCATTAACAAACACTAACTTGTGTTCCCCTATGGTGTATGACTTGTAATGCTTAGGTGCTAGGCGCAAATTAGGCTCATTTTCCTTGCCTTCATCAGCTGCTTTAGGTAAATGATGAAGGAAGCAAACACTAAATTTCCCTTGTTTGAGAGTAAATTCACAGAGGCTTGCATAGATGTTGCAACAACAATGCCTTGACGCTCCTCCTACTATCTGCTATGAGGTCTTGGCATCCAAACAAATGGATCATGTTGCTCCTGCCATTCTTGCAACAACCACTGCAGTGGGTGCAGTGCTGAGGGATCCACTTGAGTAGGTTCACTCCGAGTATCCAGCAACCTGGCGAACTGCACATCCTATAAATATTTTATGGAGAGAAAGTCATTGGTTGCTTTCCACCAAGGCGATTGCTTTGGTAAATATAGTGCCAACTGATGTGCACACATTTCTAACCAGAAGCACAAGCTTCTTTGTTCCTCCTTTCCTTACCCAATCTCGTCTCCAGACTGTAGTGCTTGCCCCACACTATGCATTCTCCATCCAGCTTGTGGCCGACCACTCTGCTGGGCAGACTTCTTTGATTCTCCCATAGTAGCAACACTTCTGACTGCTGCAGGTCCTGTACTCTTCGCTCCAGTGCAGCCGCGTGCTCCCTCATGAGTTCAAGTTGCGGATTAGAGCTGGATCCTCCGCTGCCACTTAACAAACTTTCCACAATCATCTTTGCTGGCTTTATCATTTCACGGACAACTTCTATCGGCTGCTTTCCTTTGTCCAATATTATGTCCCCAGATTGGCCTACTCTGGCATCTATCATGAAACCAGCAGGCAGTACGGCCGGTGTCTCCTCTGCTGCTACTCCGGCCGACTTCGAAGCTACTCCTCTGGTTGACCCAACCGTTTACGGTTCCAACCACCCCCAGTTATAGTTGCGGTGGCAACTGGGATTGAGCTCAACTGGACAGTCATACTGCATCAGCACATCCTTATACAAACACTTGGCTATTGATGCTGCGGTATTATCTCGCAATGCCCAAGCTTCAACCCATTTGGTGCAATAATTTGTGGCTGTTAGAATATACCTGTTTCTAGTTCTTTGTGCCGCTGGCTTAATTGGCCTAACAAAATCCAGTCCCCATTTTTGAAAAGGCTCCAACGGTAATACTGGTTGTAGCGGCATCCTGTCCTAAGCTGTCTGCCCTAGTCTTTGATAGGCATCACAATTCCTGACAAACTTTTGTGCATCCACATGTATAGATGGCCACCATATTCCGGCTTGCAATACTTTCTTAAGCAGTAATTGGGCCCGCAAAGTGTCCACCAGCAGCTACCCCTGCATGGGCTTCAGCCAGCACCGCTTCCTGCTCCATTGGCAATACACACTACTGCAAGACACCAATCAGATTCCTGTGGTATAATTGTCCCAATACTACTTCAAAATTCTGGCTCCGCAGTGCCAATATTTTCTGTCGATCCACTGATAGATGAGCTGGCATCTCCCCAGAAACGAGAAAATGCAGCATCTCATCATACCATGTTTAGGGAATTTGCACACCTATATCTTCCGCCTCAAATCGGGTTGCAAACAAGTGTGCATCAGGAAAATCATCTTCCACCCCTACTGGCGATTCTCCATTATCCACTCGGAAGGACAAATAATCGGCTACAACATGCTGACTGTCTGGTCGATAAACCACAGCATACTCAAATTCCTACAACAATAACACCCATCGTGCTAATCTGCCCACCACCACCAGATTCTGCTACTTCACCAAGTACAGCAATGCTGAGTATCCACATGAAAAATGAATGGACGTCTCAGCAGATAATGCTTGAATTTCTTCACAGAATAGATCATCCCAAGGCACTCCCGTTCTGTCACACTGAATAATTCTTTTTAGTATTGGATAGCCGGTGACTGGCATAGAACACAGGTCGGAACCACCCATCCGCATTCTTTTGCATCAAAACACTGCCTATTGCGGTCTCCCAGGCATCCACAAAGACATGAAAATCCTGCTTCTAATCCAGGGGAATCAGCACTGGAGCCTTTGACAGTAACAATCACAACCTGCGATATGCCACATCGCAGTCGGGAGTCCACTGGAACTAAAACTTTGGAATATGTGTCACCAGATTTAACGGTACCGCAATATGGGCCAACAATCGGAGATGTCTTCCATGCCACCTGACCTGCCCCAAAAATCTGCTCACTTTCACGTGGTGCACTAGCTTGCATAATAGCTGCCACCTTACTGGGATCCACCGCAATGCCATCCTTAGAGATGATATGCCCCAATAACATGCCATTTTTACTGCCAAAACACTCTTCATCAGGTTGAGGCTCAACCTAGCCTCCCGGCATTTCAGCAAAAACACAACCGCAAATGTATCAAATGCTTACAGAATTCACTGAAAAACACTGAAATCATCCAAAAATACCCGCATAAACTCTAACAAGTAATCTCCAAAAATTTCTTGCATATCCCGCTGGTGGATGGCGCATTCCGGAGTCCAAACCACATGACGGTACAGATAAACACTCCCCAGTTTGTAATAAATGCGGTTTTAGCCTGATCTTGCCATCTGCATCTGGTTATACCCATTGAACCCATCCAGAAAAGAGTAAATGTCGTGGCCTGCTACATCATCCAAGATATTATCAATGTACGACAAGGGAAAAGCATCCGGAATAGTGGCCGCATTTAGCTTGCATAACCCATGCAAATCCGCACTTTCTTGTTCTTCTTGGGTACTATAACAATTGGGGATATCCATTCTACTTTATCCACTGGAGCAATAAATCCCACTTGCAGCAATCTATCCAATTTTTCCTTAACCTACTTAGCCACATACGGATTCATTTTGTATCTTTGCTGCCTAACAGGTATCACACATCAGGCTTCAAATTGATCTTATGCTGGTAAAACTTCTTGTCCAAACCCTTCATATCAGAGTAATCCCATGCAAACACATCCTTTAATTCCCACAACAGGTTAATAAGATCTTTTCAAAACTCCACCGGAAGAGCAGCACTAATCTTCATAGGTTTGTCTTTCGACGACGGCTCACCCAAGTTTACTGTCTGTAATTTCTCTTCCTTGGCCCTAATCACCGTTTGCATGTTTCTCGAAATTCCTTTCCTGCACAGCAGCATCTCTTTTTTTATGTCCAGCTCTGCCAATTCATCAGCAAGTTTCTGATTATCCTCGCCTTCTGCTTTGCTTCCGGCTTTCTTCGCAGATTGATACCCCTGTTGAATTTCTTCAGTATCTATAACACAGAGTGACACAAGATCCTCATTAATTGCCAGAAACTCTACTTCCTCACATCATCATCCAAGCCTTCCACCATATTGACAGTCTCCGCAATGATCGGTGTGGTAGCAGCAAACGGGCGGGCAACAGGCACCGCTCTTCCAGAGTTACCTTAACTTTCTTCTTCCCCTGCGGAGCGTCAACACATTTGTTTCCCAGTTATGCTTAACACTTGCCTGCCCCTGAGAGCCAAGTCCGTCCTAGCAACAAATTAAAATCAGCCTGAGCTCCTTCCATATCCAGGACCACTAAAGACAACCAGAACTATATTCCAGCCAACTCCACCACCATGTTCCGCAAAATTCCTTCCTGCCTTTGATCTGCCATCCGAACAAGAAAAGGTGCTGCCTCTCCCATTGCATTAAGTCATACTTCCGACAAGTAGCGGTGGTTATGATATTGACTCCAGACACTATCCAACAACACTTGATCAATCAAATGTCCTCTAAACTTCACTATAGTTACCGGAATACAAGTGTCTGACAGTGGTACGGCATCCACTGAGCCTTCCATCTACTGAAGTGCATGGCTTACGGGTTCTTCAGCATGTTGTGTCCTTTGGTTAGTAATCTAATCTCTAAATGCGGGTACAACCTCCAACAGCTGTCCGAGCAATATAGTGATGGGATACTGACATAAAGATGGGATTTTCGGAGTCAAAGTCGAACTCGGTACCCTGATAGTCTCATTGCTCAATCCCCTTTGTTGGATAATGTTTTTCGGCATGTCCACTCCCATTGTGGTACTCTGTCTACTGGTATTACTTTCTCCAATCTCCCGGACAGGAACCGTACTTCGCCCCACTTCAGAATATACTGGCAGCTGGTTGGTAACCCAAGTTGACAATTCATGTCTCACCACCTGTTGCTGTGGCCAGTCGATAGGATCCTTGTCTACGACATCTTGTGCCTTCACCTTAGCACTGGGATCTGGTTGCAATATGGACCTTCGGGGCTTCATCTAATGCAACAAACTACACCATACTGACACTCGGTGCCTTTCCTGTCAACTTTGATTGCTTTGCTGCCTTCTGGGCATCATACGCTGTTGTCTCCAGACATTTTGACTGCCAATGGCCCTCCTTCAGGCAAAACAGGCACCGTGACCTCGGCCTCTTCCACCACCTCTTTGTGAAGATGCAGGGGGGAAGAGAGCTTGAGCTCTTGCAAGCACACACACACACTCACAAAACCCTAATAGAGAACACACAAGGTGAGAGGCTGAAATCTTCTTCTTCTCTACTCAACACTCAACACTCCATATACAAGATAAGAGTACACAATAATATGAAAGGTACTCAACCAATACATACACGGGTTCTCTATAGTGTGAACCCGACTACATGAGCTGGCGCTATAACTATGCCAGTCTCTAGAATGGCTGTCACACAGCCTGTCATCCTTGGGAATGGGAACACCCTCTATTTCTTATTATTGGGTGTACTTATTATCCTTTGTACTTTCTTTGTGTACAACACTTATCATTATCCAATGGTATGTTTCTCTTCTCCCAAGAGCTTCATGATGGTATTTGTTGCACCCTATGCGTGCCTTGTTTGCAAGCTACTAACCCTAAACCTAACACTCGCTATACATGTTTTCTACTTGACACTTGAGCTTCAATGCCCATTTCTATGTCCAAGAAACTATCTCAGGCACCTAGACCAAGCTTTGGGCACTTGTTGATCTTTTATACTAGATAATGCCCCATTCCCAAAGCTTGTACATTAATGCATATTTGGGCGTCCCGAAATCCACCAAACCCCTAGTGACATCATCACCCCCCCCAAACGGGCGTCTGTCGGCTTCTTGATAGTTGTCCATGACTTTAGAATTTAAGCCATAGATCCAAGATAGAGTCATGTCTGATCAAGTGGGCGAGATGAGACAATCTCAAAAATCAAATATAAATGAAAGCCGCATATCACCCAAGATCTCACCAACCATGCCAGTGGTATAAGTGTGGGGCCCATCCCCCAGGCGGGTCATCAGTGTCCACCACCTCACTAGATGAGCTCGATATCTCAACACTCCCCCTCGAGCTCAACTCCGTCTCATGTACACCAAGCGAAGCCCTGAATCTGCGGAGCTTCTTTGTACCCAATGCTTTGGTGAAGATGTCAGCTACCTGATCCTCTGTGCTGACATAAACAAGGTCAAGGTCTCCTGCTAAGACCTTCTCTCTGACAAAGTGGTAGTGGACCTCTATGTGCTTCGTACGAGCATGAAAGACTGGGTTCCTGGCCAACTGTATACTGCTAATGTTGTCACAGAAAATGACAACTTGTCTATCCACTGATAGACCCAAATCTGCAAGTAGCTTCCTCAACCAAGCTACCTCACATGCTGCCATAGCAGCTCCTCTGTACTTGGCCTCTGTACTCGATAGAGCAACCGTAGGCTGCTTCTTGCTGCTCCAAGTCACAGCAGCACTCCCCAAAGAAAACATGAATCCACTGGTAGATCTTCTATCTGAGATACTACCAGCCCAATCAGCATCTGTGTACCCATGTACACATATCTCTGTCCCAGTCTCATAGAATAGTCCACAATGCAAAGTAGACTTCACATACCTCAGTATGCGTCTCACTGCATCCAAATGCGGTTTCCGTGGAACCTGCATAAACTGACTCACCAACCCAACAGCATAGCTCAAATCTGGTCTGGTGATCATCATGTAGATCAAACTTCAAAGAAAACATGAATCCACTGGTAGATCTTCTATCTGAGATACTACCAGCCCAATCAGCATCTGTGTACCCATGTACACATATCTCTGTCCCAGTCTCATAGAATAGTCCACAATGCAAAGTAGACTTCACATACCTCAGTATGCGTCTCACTGCATCCAAATGCGGTTTCCGTGGAACCTGCATAAACTGACTCACCAACCCAACAGCATAGCTCAAATCTGGTCTGGTGATCATCATGTAGATCAAACTTCCTACTATGCTCCTGTACATAGTAGGATCCTCCAAGATCTCTCCTGAATCTACACTCAACTTGCCATTCTGATCCAATGGCACAGAAATAGGCTTACAGCCTGTCATACCATACTTGGACAACATGTCCAAGCCATACTGTCTCTGCAGTAATCCAATACCATGTGGTGATGACCTAATCACCTCAATGCCCAAGAAATATCTGAGCTCCCCCAGATCCTTCATCTCAAATTTTTGTCTAAGCAAGATCTTTACATCAAAGATCTCTGCATCATGGTCCCTCGTAATGATCGTCATCTACAGAGATGACAACAAGCACAACCCCTCTATCACCATGTCTCACATACAGCAAGAAATCTGCATTGGCTACATGAAAGCCAATAGTGACAAGATATTCAGAAATCTTGTTAGACCATGCTCTTGGTACTTGCTTTAAGCCATACAAGGCTTTCTTTAACCTGCAAACATGCTCGGGGTGACCCACATCCTCATAACCAGGTGGCTGCAACATATACACCTCTTCTTGCAAATCCCCATGCAAGAATGCATTCTTTACATCCATCTGATGTAAAGACCATTGCTTTGACGTAGCCACTGCTATCACAACTCTCACCGTTGCCATCTTGGCAACTAGGCTGAAAGTTTCCTCATAATCAATCCCATATGTCTGCGCATATCCTTTGGCTACCAATCTAGCCTTGTACCTGTTTATGCTTCCATCACTGTAATGTTTAACTTTATACACCCACTTGCATCCAATGGCTTTCTTGCCTTCAGGCAATTGCACTAAATCCCAAGTTTCATTTCCATATAGTGCATCCATCTCCTCATCCATGGCTTTCTCCCAATACACATTTCCAACAGCCTCATCAATGCATGTGGGCTCAACAACCTGCACAACCTTTGCCATATATGCATAGTGATGTGCCACATAACCATCATATGTAAATCTCTGCACAGGGTTCTTCACTCTCCCTGATCTTCGTAGCTTTTCATTCATGGCTTCCATAGCCTTCTTTACACTAGGTGTTCTCATAGCTGGGATCCCAAGCTCCTCATCAAGGCTCATATCTGAACCACTAGACTCTCCATCAACATCAGAATGCCCTGCAGAAATGTCAGGCATACCAAGGGGCTCAACCACTTTCTCTTTTCCTTTACGTGATGTAGTAATCACATTTGCAGGACTGGTATTATGACGTAGCCTGCCACTCCATGGTCTATCAACAGATCCACTAGATGAGGACTCTCCTGGTCCACTCAAAGACTGTGATTGCTGACCTGCATTCTGTGCAACCACACTTCCACTCACATCAGCCCCGACAGCTTCTTTTTCAGCAGCATAGTAGCTGCTCATCTCATCAAAGACAACATCCCTGCTTACCCTCAACTCACGTGTAGCAGGGTTATAACACCTGTATCCCTTTTGCTCAAGGGAATATCCAATAAACATACATTTTTCAGCTTTCACATATGCAATGCATCCAAAGACTTTCAGATGAGACAAATCTGGTTTTCTGCCAGTAAACCTCTCCTCTAGAGTTACATCATGTATGGCTACAGTTGGAGTCCTGTTCATGATGTATACTGCTGTAGAAATAGCCTCAGTCCAATAGCAATGCGGCATATTCTTCTCTTCCATCAATGCTCGGGCAATCTCAGCAATGTGCCTATTTTTCTGCTCAGCAACTCCATTTTGCTGCGGAGTGTATCTGCATGTAAACTGTCTCCGAATACCATTCTTCTTCAAGAATTCAGAGAACTCATTGGAGAAGTACTCTCCCCCTCCATCTGACCTTAGGCACTTTACATATTTCCCTGTTTGCTTTTCAACCAATACTCTGAAATTCTGAAAGTGAGTGAACACCTCACTCTTCTCCTTCATGAAATATACCCACACTTTCCTTGTGTGGTCATCAATGAAAGTCACATAATACCTGCAGCCTCCCATAGATATGGTCTTCGTAGGACCCCATACATCTGAATGCACAACATCTAGTGCATTTCTACTCACATATCTGTTACGTGGAAACACATGCTTTGTTTGCTTCCCAAATTGGCATGCTTCACATATTTTTTGCATACCTTCCACTTTAAATTTTGGCAGCCCTGTCACAATTCCTTTTGTCTGCATAGACTTCAATCTCTGCACATTTACATGTCCAATCCTTTTATGCCAAATGTCTGTGTCTGCAACAATTCCTGAACCATTTGCAAACATCGCAGCACTCATTTCAGGCATGTCTACATTTAATGTAAACATTCTGCCCACTCTGTTGCCTTTTGCAACCAACCTGAACTTGTCTTTGAAATCTTCAACATAACACCCATCAGGGTTAAACCTAACCTGCAAACCCTGCTCAATCATCTGGCCAACTGAAGCCAGATTCTTTGTTATGTTCGGTACATGAAGTACATTTGCAAGGTACTTCACTTTGCCATCCTGCATAGACAATGGCACATCTCCAACATGGGCAATTGGATGAGCAGTGTCATCCTCTGTTTCCACAAAACCTAGTCTTTCCGGGTTTTTCATCTCCTTGAACCACTCCCCATGACTTGTCATGTGGTTCGAAGTGCCTGAATCCACATACCATACATTATCTTTTTGTGCTGCATCAACATTTTCAGACATGGCATTCATGACATGCTGCATAACAAACAACCTTTCATTATCCTCATTATTTCTGCTTGAGGATGCATAGTTGTTTTGCTGCACTTTCCCATTTTGCATGTCAGCCTACTTCTTATAACATTCTGCCTGCACATGTCCAGCCTTACCACAATAATAGCATTCACGTGCATCATTATATTGCCTTTGCCAATTTCCACGGCCTCTTTGACTCCCCCTGCCTCTGAATTTGCCTCTTCCACCTGCATGTTGTTGTTGTTGTTGTTGATTCTGGGACTGTTGCTGCTGCTGCTCTGCTGACCATAATTTTGATTACCTATTCGGCCACCTCCTTGACCGCATCCACGGCCTCCTCTACCTCGTCCTCTTCCTGAACTCGTGTAGAAGGCCTGTTGCTCTGAACTGTTTTTGCTTTGTGAAGACTGTTGGTCTTCACCCAAGCTCTTCTCTTCGATAATCAGCATAGACACCAAATCTGTAAAGTTGGGAATGTTTTCCCGAGTCTGAATGGACGTCTTGAAGGCCTTGTATTGTGGCCCGAGACCACGTAGACAGACTTCCACCTTGTCATCATCATCTACTGACACACCAATAGATGCAAGGGATTCCACAATACCCTTTATCTTCAGCGCATAGTCATTCACAGACATGCTCTTTTTTTCCACAGTATGAAGTTCATTCTTCAACTGTATCTTATGTGCCTTGGTATTTGTTTCATAGAGCTTTACCAAGGTGTCCCACGCCTCCTTGGGGGACTTGGCATCCTGAATGTGCCCAATCATGGTGTCCTGTATACTAATGGAGAGCCAATACATAACCTTCCTGGCTCCTTGGTTCCAGTCTTTAAATTCTTTCACATCTGCAGCAGTAGGATTTATGTCTGGTATCTCTGGTGCCTCTTCATGCTCACCTTCTATGTAGTCCCAATAGCTCTTTCCCATCAGGAAATTCATCAACCTGAACCTCCAAGCATGGAAGTTATTCTTATCAAGCTTCTCAGCCACAATTTGGGTTGTCCCATCATTCGACATCTTGCCAAACACACAATTTTACCAGAAACTGCACTCTGGTTTTTCTGTACAAATTGCTGTATTTTCTGCACAACGGTACTGTAGTACTCTCAAATGTCACAACCAGTGACTTCAATGTGCATACATACACCCAATGGCAACTGTAGACCTCTTTGCAGCACCCACAGTGTCTGCATAGTCAATTTGTCTTCCTGCAGTTCTTAAAACATGGTTCTGCAGAGAATCGATGACTTACCCGCAGTGCTCGAAATCGCCTGCTTTCTGAAAAACGGAGGTCCAGACGCACCCGAAACGCGTTTTCGACTCGAAAATTTGAGTCCGATAGGACTGAATAGTTACCCTATAGCTTTACTCCCGCGAAGAAAGCTCCTCAATCAGAGACCGTTTGCCGGTGCCTCTCGTAGAGCTCCCGATAAGGGTGTAGTCACCAACACAATAGGGAAGAGTAGTTGAAACTCTTACCCTCGTACCACTTCATGTGGTTCTCTTGCTTGCAGCTCATCCCTTAGCACGAACCAGGCTCTGATACCATGTGAAGATGCAGGGGGGAAGAGAGCTTGAGCTCTTGCAAGCACACACACACACACTCACAAAACCCTAATAGATAACACACAAGGTGAGAGGCTGAAATCTTCTTCTTCTCTACTCAACACTCAACACTCCATATACAAGATAAGAGTACACAATAATATGAAAGGTACTCAACCAATACATACACAGGTTCTCTATAGTGTGAACCCGACTAAATGAGCTGGCGCTATAACTATGCCACTCTCTAGAATGGCTGTCACACAGCCTGTCATCCCACTAGCCGCATATCACCCAAGATCTCACCAACCATGCCAGTGGTGTAAGTGTGGGGCCTATCCCCCAGGCGGGTTATCAATGTCCACCGCCTCACTAGATGAGCTCGATATCTCAACACTCTTTCACCCCTAAACGAGCTACCCTGGAACTCCTGTTGCGTCTGGGTAAAAGATACCATCGGATTAGATGATTCTGTACCATGCCATGCGCCTCTGCCTGCCTTCCATGCTCTACCATTATAATGGCAATCTTCCGTATTATGGGTAGAAGATTTACAAATCTCACACCAACGCTGATTCAAAGCACATTCGTGCAGCACAGGGTGCCCCGGATTCTTGCATGTAACACACCAAACACCCTTATCTGTGTTCTTTCCAAGTCTGACTTTGACTCGAGGAGCTTTGCAAGTTCTCCACATGGTGCTCATTTTTATGGTCTTTCTTCTTCTTCGACCCTTTCTTGGACTTCTGGGCTTCCTCATCCTTTGAGTCCTCATTGTCATCAGAATCAGACTCCGAACTATCATCAGAATCTTCACTATCACTTTCCTTACCTTTTCTTTTCCGGTCTTCCTCTTGGTTTTACTGCCCTTGTCTTTCCCATAAGTGTCTAATGAGCGGCCTGCCTGTATAGCTTGTTCAATGAAATCTTCCAAGGGTATAGTTACAATATCCCCACTGTTGCCATTTCCCTCTGTTGTGAGACCTGTCTCACAAAGTACAAATTCAGCACCTCCGGGGTTGGTTGCTAAGCCGCTTTGGAACCCTCTACAAACAAGATTCGTAAACAGGCTGCATAATTCTCCACATCCTTTCGGCCTTGCTTTAACTCCTGTAGGTCCTCTAGGATTTGCGGCACTGTCTTCTCTTTCCTAAATCGTCGTAAAAACGCCTGTTGTACCTCATCATAAGTCGGGAAGTGATCCACTGGATACTCTGCTAGCCAACGTGCACTGCTTTACCCTGCACCAGCATTGTCTCAAACACCGCCTCCTTACGTGCGGCTTCCACTGCCCTAGGCACATTTAATGCATAGCGCTTGTTGAACTGTCTAACATGAGTATCAGGGTCTTCTGAGAACTTTGCACTGAATTCGTTATATCGCACAGGTGTTGTAGCCACTGTCACTACTGGAAGCAGAAATAATTATCTCACAACTCGAGATGGTGAACCAAGTATCGGACTATGCCTTCTTGGTGACTTAGATCTTCTTACCACAGGCAATGACCGAGCTCTTCGAGGTTGGTTGAGGGCACCAATTCATCCTCACTCATTTGTGGTTCCCCATCGGATGCAACACCATCGCACTCCACACGAACTAGACTGCAGGGTCTTCGACGATGCGGTTCACTGGTACAGGGAACAATCAGCGATGGCGGTCCTTGAGAACACGTGCACATGAAATCACCAGGGATCTGATGATCGTGGGGTCGCCATGTGTTATCCATCTTTTGGTAAGATTAATACAGATAAGCGATGTTAAACATAAGCTTAACTAAGACGTGATTATAGAGAAACAATCGTTAAGAATATAATTTGAATTGACGTAAAGCTGATTCCCTTGAAGAAGTGAGAACGCTTTTTCTAAATGATGTTCGTGCTCTTGATGATTCTTACTAAAAACTAAGATATCATCAAAACACACTACAACAAAACTTTGATATTTCAAAAATATTCTATTCATCATTCTGTTGAAAGTAGCTAGAGCACAAACTGAATAGCATAACTAAAATTCATAATGACCAGTTTGGGTTCTAAAGGCATTCTTAAAGATATCTCCTTCGTCCATTCGAATCTGATGATAAATGAAATTTAGGTTAATCTTGCTAAAGGCTTGGGCTCCTTTAAGCTTATCTAGCAAGTCATCCACTTGAGGTATTGGATATCAATTCTTGATAGTAATCTTGTTTAGTGCATGATAATAGATACATAGTTGATATGTTCCATTCTTCTTTTTAACAAGAAGAAGTGGAGCACTAAATGGAGAACTATTGAGTCTAATCAATTCTTTCTTCAACTTGTCTTTGGATCTCTTTTTGCTCAAGCATGTTGACTCACTAAGGAGCTTTACATGTTGGTGACCTACCAAGAATTATTTCAATCCTATGGTCTTCTCTAGACGAGGCTTGGGTAAGCCAGGAGAGGTCAGTCATACATGAAGTAGTTAGAGAACTTAGAGATGAAAGGGTCATGAGACACATTTTATTTGGAGTCATCCTGAGGAATAAGCTGGTCGACAAAAGTAAAAAAACGTCTTCTCCTTTTTTTGCACAACTCTTTTTGCTTGGGTATGTGTAAAAAATGGTCCTACATCACCCTTGGTCAGACATTGGAGACAAATTTCTTTGTCATCTTTTATTAACCACATGGTATGAGTTTCATAGTCAATCTGGGGATTATGCTCATGTCTCCATGGCATACCTAAGATGACATCCACACCTTGCAAACTAGGAATGTTCTCTTTTCTTTTAGTGAACCCATTTCTAATTCTAAATCCTTAACCTCTTTTGTGCAATCATTAGGAACTCAATGGAGTCTTTTTGGGCCCTTTAATTTGCCACCTTCGTTACTCTTTTTCCTTGACTTTTTTAATTACTTGAACCTATAAAAGAATGTCCAAAATTTGTCGATGTAAGCTTGGAAATTCTCTTTCTTAATCTAGTGTAGAGTGTCCCATCTCATTGACGTGCTTTAGCCTTGTACTGAGATGGTAGAAAATGCTTCTTTAAGAGTTTCTAGAACTCTTTTCATGTTGAAGGTCGATGTTTACCCTGCTTGATGACGTTCCACCATAAAGTAACACTTTCGACCAAGTAAGTACAAACACATTTATTTTGTCCTTTTTCGAGAACCTTTTGCCTGAAAAATAGTCATCTAATTAGCTAAGCCATGCGATAAGAACTTGTGCACCCTTCTTGCCATCATAGTTCTGGAAAGTGAACGCCTTTCGACTAATTTATGAATCTTTCTAGGAACTCTAAGCACATAAGGTAGCTTTGATAGTGCGTCTAATATGATCACTTTTCTCCTCTCATCAAAGTCGGAAGAGTCACGCTTGTGCTTGGAACACTTCACTTGATGCTCTAGTTTATGTCAAACCTCACGTCCACTAGCAATTAGCCCTTACAGTGCTAAGATTTGATCTTGTATAGTGGGTAGTACTACAGGTAAAGTTACCATTGCAATTAAATAGATAAAGAAAATACGATTTAATAATGCAAATAAATAAATGGAGATGAAAAACATTAGCTCTTGAATCGTTGAATTCATCATCAGATGGTTGGTTCTAGACACCATCCTTCAAGAATTACCGATATTTTCTTTGATGCTCTTGGATGCCCAAAAATTTTATTGCAAAAGACTTCCAATTTTCGAAAAAGAAAAGAGAGCCTTTCTAAAAATTTTTGCTGCTGCTGCTGCAGAGACTGAATTTTCCCTTTGGTAAAACTCCTTTCTTGGCTTTTTGAGTGCTTTTAGAAGCTTTAGGAATATAAGCTTTTATTAAGCTTATATTATAAAGCTTTTTTAGCTTTGGGCTTTAAGGCCTTAATATTAAGCTTTTTGTAAAGCTTAATAAGCTTTCTTTTTAAAAAAAAGTAAAACGACCTCTTCACAACAAATCGACGTCGGTTGCACATAGAAGGAATAAGTGATTATGCATTCTCTGCAGCTGCTATCCGTAATTGGAAGAGAAGAGCTAATTTCAAGCTCTCTTTTTTTTGTTAAGGCTTTATTATTAATCTTGCGTAAAGCTTATAAAACCTTTATAAGAAATGAAGGCTTCTCATCACTGCGAAAAAAATAAATTGCTACAATTGCTTAATTAAAATCTTGGTTTTTCCTCCAATTGATTAAAACCCCCTTTTTTTTAAAAAATTCCAACCCTGCCAAGCCATTAACACTTAGTCAACAAAATTGATTTGTAGAAGATTATGGTCCCTCCATTATGGATTTCCTCTTGTTGCAATGGTTTAGCAATGTGTTGATTGGGCTTAAATCTCCTCTAAAATCTGAATTCTTCAAGTAAGGTTAAATGGTAGAGAGGCTATGAATTTGGAAAAACCACTTTTCAAGAAAAAGGTGGTTTTATGGTTTTCTATAGAGTGGTTTGTCACCCCCTTTATCCATTGGTCTTTGCCCCTTGGATAGTAGAGTGTAGCTCTTCAAAAACCTTTGAATCAAGATTTCAAGCTTTCAATTCTTGCCTACATCTTCCTAGATCCTTACTCTGATACCACTATCACGGATCTTATTTCTAGGAAAATAGTGTTAAAAGAAACTTGCAAGAGTTTGATTAATCAAATCAAATAACTTTTCAAATACCACATGTTCAACATATTCAATATTTGAGTGAAAAACAAATAATCCTTATCTCACAAAGCACGACTCCAAGATTGGGTGCAATCATCCTCCCTCATGTGTGTGGCCTCCCCCCACACATGAGTATTTACGATATACCTTATTCCAAATTAGGCCATAGCCTCCAAAAATACAAAAAGATGCTTTTCTTGCACGCCACGCTCTTATGCTCAAAATAGAGTGTCCATAAATTAAGGCTAGGGTTTAAAGCATATCACGGTTCACAAAATATTAAAGTTCAAGTCTATGCTTGATAAACTAAGGCTTTCCAAATAAATCAAAATGTGCACAAGCTAGCGCATGTATATACAAAGCTTGTTTACAAAAAATGGTGTGCCAAGTAATAAATTTGTACGAATTGTCCTCAATCTTTGGAATCCTCTTCACCTATAAAATAACCAACAATAAATTGGTAAACAAATATTCCATAAGTATACAAACCATAACCATACACATGTTTTCTAGGCGTAAGTAACCGAGGAATCACCCTTCCATACAAACCAATTGAAACAAACATTGGAGGCCCCAAACATACATCAATATCCACCAAACATATTAATATTTACAATGGCATCACCCATGATATTAACATGATTTGGCTTGATGCAAAGATAATCCAAACATCCCCGAATTATCTACGAGGGTAGATAATATTTTTAAGAGGGCTGAAAATATATTCCCATAATAATACCAACCAATCTAGTGTGCGACGACATGACACCTGCAAACAAGGCTTTACCTACATAATGAAAACTAGTAAGATTAAAGTTCTTAACCAACCAAAAGACGCTCAAGGGTACAAAACTACAAAGTTTATGAGGACTTTACTCGGATGTAAGTGAAACAAAATGGTGTACAACTAGTTAAAGTTTACTCGAATGGTACAAAAGACACTCAAGATTATAAAAGTACGAATACTATAAGGAGTTTAATTAAATGCAAGTGAAATAAAATGGTGCACAACTAGTTAAAGTTTGTGCAATTAATGAAAGAAAATAGAGAGTATTATGTTATAGATGAGCCATCATTGCCAAAACCTATAAAGCCTACACTTATTGTAACTGCTCCCATAATAAGACCACCTCACAAGTTAATCAATAGGGTTTTTCTCTTTCTTGTCCTCTTTTATGTCTCTCTTTTTTTCTCTTTCAATAAAATAGAATGGTTAAAAACCTTGTGGTCTTTATTCTAGACTCTCCAATAAACATGAGTTTTTATTTTATTATTATTATTTTGTGGGGCCTCTTGGCGCATTAATGGCGGTGACTACGGCTACCACAAGACGATCGCCGTCGTCCGACGACGGCGACGATAATGCCATCCACAGCAGCAATGAACTTCATCATGTTGCCTTGTGCACAGTAAGCATCAAGCATCACCAAACGACACCAGTAGGCAACGCACACGACGAGTGAGCAACGCACTACGTTTTTTTTCTTTTAAAAAAAATCATCTTTTCTAAGGTTTTTAAAACCTTTTTATCCAATGTTCTTTTAAAACCCTTTCTCCAAGGTCAATTCTCAACTTTTCAAACCTTTTTCTTTAAAAATTCTCAACCCTATCTCTCAAAGGTTGCCAAAGTGTTTTCCGCACTCACCCTTACACATCAAAGTCAAAGGTGATTTTGTAAATCCTTGAACTTGCTTCAAGCACATCACTCTTTAAACTTGAATTATTTTTTGCCTGGTAAAATGGAGTCAGACACTCCCCTTGTTTTTTGCAAGCGGTAAGACCTCTCCTACCCCTATTAATCATACGAAGGAGATGGGAGCCTCGATTGAGAAGTTTGATGGTGGCGAGGGTTTCCATACTTGGGAAGTTCAAATAAAATATATGCTCATGCTCAAAGGTTTATGGCCTTTGGTAAAAGGCACGAAGAAGGTAGACCTTGAAGATCCAGAGGTGTGGTAGAAGATGATGAGAGGGCTCATGGAATTATTGCCCTTCATACTTATAAAAAACTCATTCATCTTGTGGTAGGTATGAAAGCAGCAAAAGAGGCTTGGGATGCGCTTGAGAAACTTTATGGATCCAAGGTAAAGCACTCAAAGATTGCACTTAACGTTAAGTTTTTTGGTCTTGAGATGCAAGAGGGTGGCTCTCTTAGAGACTTCATCAATGAGATGAATAGTATCATGGGGGACAACTTGTAAGCATTGATACCAAAGTTGAAGAAGATGATGTTATTGCCATGCTCTTGAAGAGCATGCCTCCATCATTCGATAGCCTTATGACCACATTGAAGCGCCTTCCAGCAGGCAGATCCAACATTTGAAGGTATTGTTGCAGCACTTCTTGAAGAAGATATAAGGGTCAAAGCAAAGGGTGGATCTACATCTACATCAAAAACTCAAGTCTTTGTGATGAAACATGGTACATTCAAATCCAACTTGAAATGTACTTTTTGCAAGAAGGGGCATGTTGAAGCTCAATGCTTCAAGAAAGATCTGTCAAAGCGAAAATGTAACAAGTATGGTGAAATAGGCCATTTTGGAAGAGATTGTACCAAAGATGTCACTAAGGTTGAAAGGAATCTCACATGCTGAGTAACTCTTCTAGTTGAGGAGTGGAACATGCTTGGCTAGAATTGGGAGCAAACCACATTACTCTATAACTCATCTCTTTTGTAAAATCCTATCATATAAAGCCTACCTATCTTATCTTCTATCCTATGGTTGAGAGGGGGTATTTTTTGAAGTTGTATGTCCAGTGGGGTCACCTTGTCCCATGGTGGCATTGAGAGGGGGTGTTGAAATATATGATGTACAAGGTTAAGGATGAGAGGAAGAGGTAATGGAGGTGTGAACACACTCAAATAAAGTGGGCATGTGGGTGGAAAAGGGATCTAGGGTTAACCCAACCCTGGCCCTTGGTGGACCCTCTATAAAGGGGAGAAGACCCTATTTTTTGTAACACATGAAGGAGAAGGGTAAGCCAACTTTGGAGTGGCTAAAACAGAAAATAATACAAGAAGCTTTCTATACATCTTGTGTCATCTCTCAAGCTATCGTGTCTTCATGATGGTGATGATTTAGTAAGTTGTTTATACTTGTTCATTCTTTCATACTTGCTCTCCTCTTGTTTCCATTTCTTCCACTATTGCATGCTATAGATACCCATGATTCTTAACACTAAGCCCAATTAGAACCCCATCAAGATGTTAGAAGCTAAAGGCTTCTATGATGGAAACCCTTCTATTTGGGTCCTAAAAACATGGTACGAACCTCAACCTCTAAAGCCAAAGAGAGTCAAGTGGTAGCATAAAATCCCTATTTGAGCCCAATATCCAACATCTCATTGGGTCCCACCATGTTGCTTTAAAAGTGCAAGGGTTCTATGAAGGAAACCCCTACCACTAGATTTGGGTTCCAATGTTAAGAAAGCTTGAACCACAAGCCTCTACAAACATGCCATAAATTGCTCAAACAAAGATAGAGTGGATACCAAAAGCCATGCCTCTAACATTAATCCCGAATCTTACGCAAGAATAGAGAGCAGTGGGTTGTTCCACCTTTAGATAAGTTGGAGGAGTCTATAGATGACAAAAGAAGCAAGAGACAATACATTGTCCATGGCCTTACCCTCCATGACCTCTGACCCACCATGACAAAGAGTAAGCAGGGATAAACCCCCAGGAAGGTACAAGAGCTAAGTCATAGCCAACCATATCACCAAAAACTACTGGTAGTAGTAGCCACCACTGATCAAAACAAAGATAAAGCCGACATCACAAACCCAGCAAAACTAGCACAAAGAAGCTGGCTAGGAAAGAAGCCACCGCTTTGCAGCTTGAGCTAGAAAATGTCGCACACCCAAGTTAGGCAACCCAAAATTTCACCCCCAAGCCCAACCCGAAATTATCTAGCTCTATAATGCTTTAGTTCTTTCCATTGACATTGCCATGCTTCATGCAGGAGGGTCGATTAGCCACCAACACTTCAAAAAGATGCTTCATGCAAGAGGGTTGATTAACCACCAACACTTGAAAAAGATGCTCAAGAATCATCAAGTTCTATTTGGCCATGCCTACTGATAAGCTACCCATAGCTCGCAGGTTAACCAGCATACATGCCATATTAGGTATCCTTAATTCTTCCATTCTCATGGAAAATTGAACCTCATTTATAATCATTATCTTGACTAGTATTATTACACATCAACACTCAATCTCCTACCCCAAACCATGTGTAAGAGTCAAGGATAGTAGACGAACAAGTGTTGAAGAAAGTGACATGTTAGAGTTTTCATCATCGGAAGGAGCTTTTACATGAGCACACCTTTAGCCCCATGCCCATGCATGACACCTGTAATATACACACATGCTCTGCATTTACTAGACACATCTGGAGGAATAGGCACTCCTATCTCAAGCACTTAAAGTAAGCCTCATCTCATCGATAGTCATCTAGGTACATTTCTGGACGAGGGGACCATGGCGGCTAGCCCATGGTACAATTTGTCACCTTAACCCTCCTCAAATTAGCACGAACCTTCTATGGCCTCTTCTTTAGCCCCCACCACCCACCATTGATCTAAATGGCCCCTTGCCCTAGTGCTCATACCGCCAAATCCCTCATGCTGCCACAAAGACTGCCTAGCTCCATTATAGTTATGGTGGGTAAAGTCCATTGCCATGTATTAAAAACCAACAATCTAATGATCTTGATTCCCAAAAGGGTGGTCAAGTAAATGTCGAGGAAAGCACTAAAGAGAGTTAAAGCGAGTAGTGAGTTAGAGAAATTGGAGAGGAGTACACCTTTCGCCTGCCTTCCTCCCATTCCATATACATACTTCACCATGGGTATCACATTTTTTTTTAGGCACATGCACTTGAGATAAGTACATAGTCTGAGCGAAAATCTCTGAGTAGGATGTTTTGAGCCGATATCTTTTAAACCTGTGTAAAAATTATTTTCTCAAAGAAATATAGTTCTAGTGTATAGTCTCTAAAGCAAGCATCGAGTAAAAAATACATATTTTACCTTTAATAATTTTGATGGTTAATAATTTTTTTTACAAACTTGATTTCTTAAAATACTACCAATATTTAACTTATATTCATGATAAATCGAGCATCATAAGTTACCTAATTTTTATATTAGACATATGTTAATTTTCACCTTTATGATGATAAGATAATAAATGTAACCTAGATCCCTTCATAATATTTAAGTAAATATATGACCTAACTAAACAATATTGATAATAGAGTAATGAACAAAAGAAGTGATAGAATGTTCTAAGTATATTAATATTGTTTAAATACACATATCTTATTCAAGTAGATTAATATATATATTTTTAGTAATTTTATATGATTTTTAAATATGAAATACTTTATAAGATCATTTAGAAATAAAGAATAAAACATAAATATTCCTTATTAAAAGACCATATGAATATATAATGTTAGAAATAATCAAGAGAGAAACTATGATTATAATACTGATTTGTTAGATAAATTTTACATAATATAATGTTTATGCTTTTATAAACAATTTCTAAATTTTAATTTTAAAAAATCTATTTTTAGTGTGATGAGATTTATAAAATTTAACTCTTTGATGTTTTCAAATGGCCTTTTCCCTTGATTTGAGTGGTTGAATGGCTATATTCAGACACCAAATGTAGGAATTCAGGCTACTTTGAAAAATTTACAAACCTAGTTCTGTGCCAGTGAAAGTATGTTTGTGAAAAGATGCAGGGGGGAAGAGAGCTTGAGCTCTTGCAAGCACACACACACACACACACAAAACCCTAATAGAGAACACACAAGGTGAGAGGCTGAAAATCTTCTTCTTCTCTACTCAACACTCAACACCCATGTACAAGAATAAGAGTACTGATAATATGAAAGGTACTCAACCAATACATACACGGGTTCTCTATAGTGTGAACCTAACTAAATGAGCTGGCGCTATAACTATGCCAGTCTCTAGAATGGCTGTCACACAGCCTGTCATCCCGCTGGCCGCATATCACCCAAGATCTCACCAACCATGCCAGTTGTGTAAGTGTGGGGCCTATCCCCCAGGCGGGTCATCAATGTCCACCGCCTCACTAGAGAGCTCGATATCTCAACACTCCCCCTCGAGCTCAACTCCATCTCATGTACACCAAGCAAAGCTCTGAATGTGCGGAGCTTCTCTGTACCCAATGCTTTGGTGAAGATGTTAGCTACCTGATCCTCTGTGCTGACATAAACAAGGTCAAGGTCTCCTGCTAAGACCTTCTCTCTGACCAAGTGGTAGTGAGCCTCTATGTGCTTCGTACGAGCATGAAAGACTGGGTTCCTGGCCAATTGTATACTGCTAATGTTGTCACAGAAAATGACAACTTATCTATCCACTGATAGACCCAAATCTGCAAGTAGCTTTCTCAACCAAGCTACCTCACATGCTGCCATAGCAGCTCCTTTGTACTCGGCCTCTGTACTGGATAGAGCAACCATAGGTTGCTTCTTGCTGCGCCAAGTCACAACAGCACTCCCCAAAGAAAACATGAATCCACTGGTAGATCTTCTATCTGAGATACTACCAGCCCAATCAGCATCTGTGTACCCATGTACACATATTTCTGTCCCAGTCTCATAGAATAGTCCACAATGCAAAGTAGACTTCACATACCTCAGTATGCGTCTCACTGCATCCAAATGCGGTTTTCGTGGAACCTGCATAAACTGACTCACCAACCCAACAGCATAGCTCAAATCTGGTCTGGTGATCATCATGTAGATCAAACTTCCTACCATGCGCCTGTACATAGTAGGATCCTCCAAGATCTCTCCTGAATCTGCACTCAACTTGCCATTCTGATCCAATGGCACAGAAATAGGCTTACAGCCTGTCATACCATACTTGGACAACATGTCCAAGCCATACTGTCTCTGCAGTAATCCAATACCATGTGGTGATGACCTAATCACCTCAATGCCCAAGAAATATCTGAGCTCCCCCAAATCCTTCATCTCGAACTTCTGTCTAAGCAAGATCTTTACATCAAAGATCTCTGCATCATGGTTCCTCGTAATGATCAAGTCATCTACATAGATGACAACAAGCACAACCCCTCTATCACCATGTCTTACATACACAGCGAGAAATCTGCATTGGCTACATGAAAGCCAATAGTGACAAGATATTCAGAAATCTTGTCAGACCATGCTCTTGGTGCTTGCTTTAAGCCATACAAGGCTTTCATCAACCTGCAAACATGCTCGGGGTGGCCCACATCCTCATAACCAGGTGGCTGCAACATATACACCTCTTCTTGCAAATCCCCATGCAAGAATGCATTCTTTACATCCATCTGATGTAAAGACCATTGCTTTGACGCAGCCACTGCTATCACAACTCTCACCGTTGCCATCTTGGCAACTGGGCTGAAAGTTTCCTCATAATCAATCCCATATGTCTGTGCATATCCTTTGGCTACCAATCTAGCCTTCCACCTGTTTATGCTTCCATCACTGTTATGTTTAACTTTGTACACCCACTTGCATCCAATGGCTTTCTTGCCTTCAGGCAATTGCACTAAATCCCAAGTTTCATTTCCATATACTGCATCCATCTCCTCATCCATAGCTTTCTCCCAACACACATTTCCAACAGCCTCATCAATGCATGTGGGCTCTACAACCTGCACAACCTTTGCCATATATGCATAGTGATGTGCCACATAACCATCATATGTAAATCTCTGCAGCACAGGGTTCTTCACTCTCCCTGATCTTCGCAGCTTTTCATTCATGGATTCCATAGCCTTCTTTACACCAGGTGTTCTCATAGTTGGGATCCCAAGCTCCTCATCAAGGCTCATATCTGAGCCACTAGACTCTCCATCAACATGAGAATGCCCTGCAGAAATGTCAGGCATGTTGAAATTTGAGCTAAATGATGAGCTATGGTGGATCAAACACTAGAATCAGCATAATTAACAAAGTGATTAGCAAGTGATTAAGACGTAATTAGTGAATAATTAGCACATAGATTAATGTAGGCATGGATACTCAAAAACCAGCAAATTCTCATTAGGGCTATGCCTCAATTTATAGTGTTTACATCAAGCATCAAATCCCCTTGATTTCTCCATGATTCACTCCCTGAATATCTCCACCTCTTGCCTGATTCTCTCCACCTCTTCTCTTTTCCCTGAATATCTCCCAGAATATCTCCACACTCCTAAATTCCCTCATGCTACCCATTATTCTCTCCCAGTAGATTCTCCTAACCTTTTCACAGGTTCTTTCACAATTACATCTCCTCTTTTACAGCCTCTATCCAAGAGCTTGTTCCCACACACACCCTTTTCACTTGTATATTTCAACACCTCCCCTCAAGTGAATAATCCTAGCACACCTGGACCCTGTATCAAGTTTCCCTCTTACTTGATAGCCCGCGACCAGTGCCTCAAGTCCCTAAACTCCATAGTCCTTGACACTCTCTCTCTCTATGTGTCCAAGGCTACTATAAGTGCCCGTGACCTTGACTAAAGTTTTCACACATACATCTACCACTTGGCCTACATCATCGGTGGCTCAGAGGTGGTTTTACTTTATTGGGGCAGGTTACATTGGGTTGTGGGTTCTCTCTCTCTCTCTCTCTCTCTCTCTCTCTCTCAGAAAAGATGATCCGACTCCACTTCTCTTGGAGCCTCCATGAAGTTTGCCGATGTCGTTCCTTCTTCACTGGGTTTGCTGTAGCAGTCTCTCGCCATGTGTCCTGGCTTTCCACATTTGTGGCAAGTGAAGGTCCTCCCTCCTACTCTGCCTCTTCCTCGTCCTCGTCCTCGAGAGAATCCTCCTCGGGTGAAGAATGCTTTTTCCTCTCCTGCTGTTGAGTCGAGCTCTTTCTTCTCTTTGCCTCTGCTCTCTTGCTCCAGTAGAGCTGCTTCTATCTCGTGTATCTTCAGTTCAGGCACATTCTTTAGTGTTGCTACAATGTTTTCATAATCTCCTTTATCCACACTCTTCAAAAGTACAGCTAATGCTTCATCATCTTCTACCTTTTTGCCAATAGCTGCCAGCTGTTGCTTAATGCTTTTATACTTGTTCAAGTGTGTGATTAAAGGTTCACTTTCCTTCATGTCAAGTTTGTAAAATTGCATTAATAGATTTATCTTGGAATTTTTTGCTTGTGTACCAAATAATTTATTGAGTTCATCCCATGCATCTTTTGCCCACTGTATCCCTGTGATATGATGAATGATCTCATCATTTAAACTGAGTGCAATAAGCCCCAATGCTTTTTCATTCCTACTCTTCCACTCATTTTCCCCTCTCTTTGGGCATTCATCTCTCCCTTCAACTAATCCCCACAGATTTTTCCTCATCAGCAAATACATGGTTTTTGTTTGCCATGTATAAAACTGTTCTCCATTAAATTTGGCTATTTCCTGTGCTGAATTCATGGTGATGTGAAGGGGGTCTTACCTCTTGATCCAAATTCAAGATTCAAGGGCAGTGTCTACCCTTTTACAACTCAATCTGGTGTTGAATAGATGATTACAACAATTTTATCAGCATAAAATCACCAGAAATTACATTAAATTGAGAGTAACCAATTTGTACGGGATGGTTGGAGTATCAAACCAACTCCGATTTGCAATCTGAAGCTTTAGGGATCTGTATCAGATACCTAATGGTTAATTTGAACCCTCAATTGCACCAAAGTACAGTGATTAGCACTGATTAATCACTGATTAGCAAATTAATGCTCTGGTTAATGTGCAGAAAACAGAGTATGCGGGGAGCTCAGATCTGGTGCCTTCCACTTCAAATGAGCTCAAATGCTTTCAAGGGCATCAATAGCAATGAGTCTAGTAGAGGATTAAGCCAAGAAACACAAGATTTGACCAAATAATAAAAGCTTAATCTCTGTTTTACGAAAGTCACCTGCAGATTTGATGAAGAGCTTTGATCTCTCTGTAGACTTAATGAAATTGATTTCTGTCTTCACCAGCTTGTAGAGCATGCTTGAAAACCCCCGGGGCTAAGAGGAATTGAACCAATTTGACTTGAGCAAGTAGTAATGGCAAAAACTGTAGAGAAAAAAGGCGCCTGCAAAATCAGCGATTTCTCCTAAACGCCTGCGCGTTTTGCTGCGCCGTTTGATGTGCTTGTAGCTAGGAGTGTTGGCTAGCTTAAGCTAGAAGGGCATAGCCTAATAGTGAGTGTGCATGGAGAATAGAGTCCTCCACTGGCTGGGGGTGAAGGGGAAGAGTGAAAACTCACTAAAAATTTGATTTTTTGCTAATTATCTTACTAATCTTGATTAATTCACTAATGGGCTCATAAATCTGGTTGATTCTAGGCATGGCTCTGATACCATGTTGAAATTTGAGCTAAATGATGAGCTATGGTGGATCAAACACTAGAATCAGCATAATTAACAAAGTGATTAGCAAGTGATTAAGACGTAATTAGTGAATAATTAGCACATAGATTAATGTAGGCATGGATACTCAAAAACCAGCAAATTCTCATTAGGGCTATGCCTCAATTTATAGTGTTTACATCAAGCATCAAATCCCCTTGATTTCTCCATGATTCACTCCCTGAATATCTCCACCTCTTGCCTGATTCTCTCCACCTCTTCTCTTTTCCCTGAATATCTCCCAGAATATCTCCACACTCCTAAATTCCCTCATGCTACCCATTATTCTCTCCCAGTAGATTCTCCTAACCTTTTCACAGGTTCTTTCACAATTACATCTCCTCTTTTACAGCCTCTATCCAAGAGCTTGTTCCCACACACACCCTTTTCACTTGTATATTTCAACAAGGCATACCAAGGGGCTCAACCACTTTCTCTTTTCCTTTACGTGATGTAGTAATCACATTTGCAGGGCTAGTATTATGACGCAGCCTGCCACTCCATGGTCTATCAACAGACCCACTAGATGAGGACTCTCCTGGTCCACTCAAAGACTGTGATTGCTTACCTGCATTCTGTGCAATCACACTTCCACTCACATCAGCCCCCAATAGCTTCTTTTTCAGCAACATACCAGCTGCTCATCTCATCAAAAACAACATCCCTGCTCATGTGTAGCAGGGTTATAACACCTGTATCCCTTTTGCTCAAGGGAGTATCCAATAAACACACATTTTTTAGCTTTTGGATCCAGCTTGGTTCTCAGCTCATCTGGCACATGCACATATGCAATGCATCCAAAGACTTTCAGATGAGACAAATCTGGTTTTCTGCCAGTAAACCTCTCCTCTGGAGTTACATCATGTATGGCTGCAGTCAGAGTCCTGTTCATGATGTATACTGCTGTAGAAACAGCCTCAACCCAATAGCTATGCGGCATATTTTTCTCTTCCATCAATGCCCGCGCAATCTCAGCAATGTGCCTGTTTTTCCGCTCAGCAACTCCATTTTGTTGCTGAGTGTATCTGCATGTAAACTATCTCCGAATACCATTCTTCTTCAAAAATTCAGAGAACTCATTGGAGAAGCATTCTCCCCCTCCATCTGACCTTAGGCACTTTACATATTTCCCTGTTTGCTTTTCAACCAAAACTCTGAAATTCTGAAAGTGAGTGAACACCTCACTCTTCTCCTTCATGAAATATACCCACACTTTCCTTGTGTGGTCATCAATGAAAGTCACATAATACCTGTAGCCTCCCATAGATATGGTCTTCGTAGGACCCCATACATATGAATGCACAACATCTAGTGCATTTCTGCTCACATATCTGTTACGTGAAAAGTTAAAACACATGCTTTGTTTGCTTCCCAAATTCGCATGCTTCACATATTTTCTGCATACCTTCCACTTTAAATTTTGGCAGCCCTGTCACAATTCCTTTTGTCTGCATAGACTTCAATCTTTGCACATTTACATGTCCAATCCTTTTATGCCAAATGTCTGTGTCTGCAACAATTCCTGAACCATTTGCAAACATCGCAGCACTCATTTCAGGCACATAATACCTGTAGCCTCCCATAGATATGGTCTTCGTAGGACCCCATACATATGAATGCACAACATCTAGTGCATTTCTGCTCACATATCTGTTACGTGAAAAGTTAAAACACATGCTTTGTTTGCTTCCCAAATTCGCATGCTTCACATATTTTCTGCATACCTTCCACTTTAATTTTTGGCAGCCCTGTCACAATTCCTTTTGTCTGCATAGACTTCAATCTTTGCACATTTACATGTCCAATCCTTTTATGCCAAATGTCTGTGTCTGCAACAATTCCTGAACCATTTGCAAACATCGCAGCACTCATTTCAGGCATGTCTACATTTAATGTAAACATTCTGCCCACTCTGTTGCCTTTTGCAACCAACCTGCACTTGTCTTTGAAATCTTCAACATAACACCCATCAGGGTTAAACCGAACTGCAAACCTTGCTCAATCATCTGGCCAACTGAAACCAGATTCTTTGTTATATTCGGTACATGAAGTACATCTGCAAGGTACTTCACTTTGCCATCCTGCATAGACAATGGCACATCTCCAACGTGGGCAATTGGATGAGCAGTGTCATCCCCTGTTTCCACAAAACCTGGTCTTTCTGGGTTTTCCATCTCCTTGAACCACTCCCCATGACTCGTCATGTGGTTCGAAGCGCCTGAATCCACATACCATACATTATCTTTTTGTGCTGCATTAACATTTTCAGACATGGCATTCACGACATGCTGCATAACAAACAACCTTTCATTATCCTCATTATTTCTGCTTGAGGATGCATAGTTGTTTTGCTGCACTTTCCCATTTTGCATGTCAGCCTACTTCTTATAACATTCTGCCTACACATGTCCAGGCTTACCACAATAATAGCATTCACCTGCATCATTATATTGCCTTTGCCAATTTCCACGGCCTCTTTGACTCCCCCTGCCTTTGAATTTGCCTCTTCCACCTGTGTGTTGTTGTTGTTGTTGTTGTTTCTGGGACTGTTGCTGCTGCTGCTGCTGCTAGCCATAATTCTGATTACTTGTTCGGCCACCTCCTTGACCGCGTCCACGGCCTCCTCTACCTCATCCTCTTCCTGAACTCGTGTAGAAGTCTTGTTGCTCTGAACTGTTTTTGCTTTGTGAAGACTGTTGGTCTTCACCCAAGCTCTTCTCTTCGATAATCAGCATAGACACCAAATCTGTAAAGTTGGGAATATTTTCCCGGGTCTGAATAGACATCTTGAACGCCTTGTATTGTTGCTCGAGACCACGTAGACAGACTTCCACCTTGTTATCATCATCTACTGACACACCAATAGATGCAAGGGATTCCACAATACCCTTTATCTTCAGTGCATAGTCATTCATAGACATGCTCTTTTTCTCCACAGTATGAAGTTCATTCTTCAACTGTATCTTACGTGCCTTGGTATTTGTTTCATAGAGCTTTACCAAGGTACGCCTCCTTGGGGGACTTGGCATCCTGAATGTGCCCAATCATGGTGTCCTGTATACTAATGGATAGCCAATACATAACCTTCCTGGCTCCTTGGTTCCAGTCTTTAAACTCTTTCACATCTGCAGAAGCAGCAGTCGGATTTATATCCGGTATCTCCGGTGCCTCTTCATGCTCACCTTCTATGTAGTCCCAATAGCCTTTTCCCATCAGGAAATTTGTCAACCTGAACCTCCAAGCATGGAAGTTATTCTTATCAAGCTTCTCAGCCACAATCTGAGTTATCCCATCATTTGACATCTTGCCAAACACACAATTTTACCAGAAACTGCACTCTGGTTTTTCTACACAAATTGCTGTATTTTCTGCACAGCAGTACTGTAGTACTCTCAAATGTCACAACTAGTGACTTCAATGTGCATATATACACCCAATGGAAACTGTAGACCTCTTTGCAGCACCCACAGTGTTTGCACAGTCAATTTGTCTTCCTGCAGTTTTTAAAACAGAGTTCTGCAGAGAATCGATGACTTACCCGCCGTAGTGCTCGAAATCGCCTGCTTTCTGAAAAACAGAGGTCCAGACGCGCCCGAAACGCGATTTTGGCCGAGAAAATGGAGTCCGATAGGACAATATAGTTGCCCTATAGCTTTACTCCCGCGAAGAAAGCTCCTCAATCAGAGATCGTTGCCGGTGCCTCCCGTAGAGCTCCCGACAAGGGTGTAGTCACCAACACAAATAGGGAAGAGTAGTTGAAGCTCTTACCCTCGTACTGCTTCCTGTGATTCTCTTGCTTGCAGCTCAACCCTTAGCACGAACCAGGCTCTGATACCATGAAAAGATGCAGGGGGAAGAGAGCTTGAGTGTAAGATTCCTCTCCCAACCCCTTTTTGATGTCTAGTATCTTCCCCTGTAATCAATCCCTCTTCAGAAATATAAAGACCTTGTTTCTAACTGTTTTAACCTAGAGAGAGAAAATATTCTAGAGAGAGAATATTCAGATTTTTAATATTTTTGGATAGAAAATTATCTCATCTTATTAAAATAAGTTTCCCTGAAACAGAAATTCAAAAAGAACTTTCCAATGTGCAATTGGAATTAATTAGAAATGGGTATAAAGGACCTTAGCCTAAGGGTCTAGATTTTCAGAAATTTTTGGATTATGGTCCAATTAAGGTTCCTATGGACCAATAGCATCAATCCATGTGTAGGGAGGAGATAAATCCAATTTGTAAAAGAAGATACCCAAAAACGAGTAAATCCTCACATAAGATGAAGAGTTGAAAATGTACAAGGTTTATTAGTAAAAAAACTATGAGCAATATTAAAATGATTCCATTATGACACATATGTAAGGAAGGGGAGTTCTTTAAAGGAGGTGCATATTTCACATAAGATGAAGAGTTGAAAATGTACAAGGTTTATTAGTAAAAAAACTATGAGCAATATTAAAATGATTCCATTATGACACATATGTAAGGAAGGGGAGTTCTTTAAAGGAGGTGCATATTTCACATAAGATGAAGAGTTGAAAATGTACAAGGTTTATTAGTAAAAAAAACTATGAGCAATATTAAAATGATTCCATTATGACACATATGTAAGGAAGGGGAGTTCTTTAAAGGAGGTGCATATTTCACATAAGATGAAGAGTTGAAAATGTACAAGGTTTATTAGTAAAAAACTATGAGCAATATTAAAATGATTCCATTATGACACATATGTAAGGAAGGGGAGTTCTTTAAAGGAGGTGCATATTTCACATGCTTGAATGAGTTTTAAACTCATAAAAATTGAGATATCTCATCTCTCCTCTCTCCTCATTCAAGTCTAGTTCCAAAAAGTTAGCTTAACTGACCTAAAAATGGTCAAATATTGACCAAACTGAATTAGAAAATTCGAGAATCAGTTTGTTTGGTTGGGAGCTCAATTTTTCCTATAAATAGAAGCCTCCCCCTTGTTGAAAAATATATAGTGTTTATGCATCGTTACTCTACTCCACCTAAGCCAAGAACTGTGAATTCATTTAATAATTCACTAGTTTTTGGAGCTTCCCTCTTTCTTCAATCCCCATTGGTGGCTCCATCAATATACTTAACCAATTGATTGGTTGGGGGCCTCTACCGTGAACAAAGAATCAAGCAATTTGTAAGGTAATTAGTGAATATTGATCTTTTCTATAATATCTCAAAGTTTCTCTCTTCTCAACCCCTCTCAAGCTTGAGAAGCTTAATTGGTATGGTTTTTTAAATGCTATTGAAGTTAATTGGTGAATAGTAGTGAAGAGTTACATAATTTAATAAATGCTATTGAAGTTAATTTCCATTTATGTTTTAAATTCTAATGGTTTTTATGTAATTTCTCTCTCTCACTCAAGAAATGGTCATACTCATGACCCATTCTCAATCCAAATCAAGCTTTTCATAAAGCTTTTCCTTAACCCAAGATTAAGCTATGCTTGAGGCCAAATTAATGGCTTTTTTCTATGCTTTTAGTTTATGTATATTGATGATTCAATCCATTATAGATTAATGATCCAATTAGAGATCATTTTAATTATTTCCTTAATAATAAGCTTTATCCCTTAGAAAAATTGAGATTTATCAGTCGTAGCAGCGGAGCTATGGTAAATTCTTTATAAAAATTATGCATAAAATAATTTCATTCAAAGCATAAAAAGAGGACTTCCTACCATATTCTAGGAATTATCATCCTAGATTAATTGAAAGAATTTCATTATAATCATGGAGAAATTGAATTTTAATATCATGCATAAAGGATAAGTTTTTATATCAAAAGTGTTATTTTTACCGTTTTTAATTCATGCATAGAAGTATGCATAATGGATAAATTTTTATATCAAAAGTGTTATTTTTACCATTTTTATTTTCATGCCTAGAAGTATGCATAATGGATAAATTTTTATATCAAAAGTGTTACTTTTACCATTTTTATTTTCATGCATAGAAGTATGCATAATGGATAAATTTTTATATCAAAAGTGTTATTTTTATCAATTTTTATTTTCATGCATAGAAGTATGCATAAAGGATAAATTTTTATATCAAAAGTGTTATTTTTATCATTTTTATTTTCATGCATAGAAGTATGCATAAAGGATAAATTTTTATATCAAAAGTGTTACTTTTATCATTTTTATTTCATGCATAGAAGTATACATAATGGATAAATTTTTATATCCAAAGTGTTACTTTTATCATATTTGAATTTCATGCATAAAGGTATGCATAAAAGTTGATTATTTTATTATAAAAGTGTGTCTTTTATCATATTTGAATTTCATGCATAGAGGTATGCATAAAGGTTGATTATTTTATTATAAAAGTGTGACTTTTATCATAATTGAATTTCATGCATAGAGGTATGCATAAAAGTTGATTATTTTATTGTAAGAGTGTTACTTTTATCATATTGGATTTCATGCATAGAGGTATGCATAAAAGATATTCTTTTTATACTAAAAGTGTGATTTTTCTCATAAATGGATTTTATGCATAACTTAGATGCATAAGAGAAATTCTTTTATTCTAAAAGTGTAATTCCTACCAAATTGAATTTATGCATAAGAAGATGCATAAAAGATTGATTTTTACTTCGAAAGTATTAATCTCCTTAAATAGAATTTATGCATAAATAAATGTGTAAAGAAATCTTATATCAAATATAAGAATTCTCTTGTATTCTATAAATAGATATGAGATGTGATAGGATGTGATAAGAGGTGTATAAGATGTGACAAGAGGTGATAAGATGCTTATGAAATAAGTTATGAGGTGATAAGATGAATTAATATTTGATAAGATGTGTATGGGATGAGGTAAGAAGTGTATGTGATAGGATAAGATGTATATGGGTTGTGATAGGGCGAGAATGGATGTGATGTAAAAGATTAGATGTGAAGGCATATGGGGTTATATGAATGGGAATGTGGAAATGGATGTATGTATGTGGATGTGTGGATGTGGAGATGGGAGTGTGGATGTGTGGATGTGGAGATGGGAATGTGGATGTATGAATGTGGAAAGGGATGTATGCATGAAGATGTTTATGCATAGATGTGAATGTGGATGTAGATGTGGCTGTATAGATGTGAATGTGGAATGTGGATGTGGATGTATGTATGTATGTGGATGTATAGATGTGAATGGGAATGTGGATGTGGATGTATGTATGCATGTGGATGTGGATGTATGAATGAGGACGTGATAGTAGATGTATGCATGGAGATGTGGATGTATGCATGTAGAAATAGATGTGTAGATGAGGATGTAAATGGAGATGTGGATGGATGCATGTAGAAGTAGATGTATAGATGTAGATGTGAATGGAGATGTGGATGTATACATGTAGATATAGATGTATAGATGTAGATGTGGATGTGGAGGTGGATGGATGCATGTAGATGTAGGTGTATAGATGTAGATGTGGATGTGGAGGTGGATGGATGCATGTAGATGTAGATGTATAGATGTAGATGGGAATGGAGATATGGATGTATGCATGTAGATGTAGATGTATAGATGTAGATGTGGATGTGGAGGTGGATGGATGCATGTAGATGTAGATGTAAAGATGTAGATGTGAATGGAGATGTGGATGTATGCATGTAGATGTAGGTGTATAGATGTAGATGTGGATGTAGAGGTGGATGTATGCATGTAGATGTAGATGTATAGATGTGGATGTGAATGTGGAGGTGGATGTATGCATGTAGATGTAGATGTATGGAGGTGAATGTGAATGTGGATGTGGATGTATGCATAGAGATGTGGATGTATGCATGTAGATGTGAATGTACGCATATAGATGTGGATGTATGGATGTAAATGTGCATGTAGATGTGGATGTATAGATGTGGATGCATGAATGTGCATGTAGATGTGGATGTGAAAATAGATGTATGGATGTAGATGTGGATGTATGGATGTGGATGTGGATGTGGATGTAGATATATGTATGGACGTGAATATTTGATATGTGATGTGAAGGAATCTGAAGTGATGAGATGGAAAATGATGTGATGGGATGAGTACACATATAACTGGAATGTGGAATAAGCAATCTGGATTGATGAGGGATAATGTGGAAAAATGAGAGTTAGTATAGAAACTGTATTTTGTGACTGTTTGTAAATGCTGTTTGTAAATGACTGTTTTATGTCAAGATTGCTGGGAAAGCATTGTGACCATCTTGTGATTAAGGTCGTGGAGACCTAACTGAAAAAGTTACAACTGCTGACGGAGAGTCAATGAAGGACGTCTCGCGTAGCAAGGTCGGCCGAGGTCTTGACCAGCCTCGGTGCGATTAAAATGGTGAGCTTCCGGTACGGTGGATGAGGGGCCAAGGAAGCGGCCTATGAGTGAAGCGCTAGGTCACCTGCGAAGGATCCTAGAGGGTGCTGACCATACGGTGCTCGGGCTCTGGGTCGCCTAGGATACCCACGCGTGCGTCGAGGAAGATATTGGAACAAGGAGTAAGAGTGGTTTTGTGAAACCGGGCATGGATCTGGTTGATTGACCTTGCTGGTCTTCAATGGATGAGTCTATGTCTCTTTATATGGATCTGTTGGTTGATCTTGCTGATCTTCAACAAGAGTCCATCTTGATTTTTATAAGTGATTATATTGCCGAGTATTATGGGCTAGGAACTATTGAAAAGGCCCCTGTGTGGACAGGTGGTGAGCGTTCTAGTTGCCAATGATGCCATAGATACTCTGATGAAGGAATGATGGGAAATTATGAATCAACCGGATAAATTGGAAGATTGTGATCAGTGGTACTATGGTTTCATTAAAGGATTGTTTTAAAGTTAGCTAATGCTAAGAAAAAGGCAATTTCATATTGGGTGTGTAAGTGGTGTGGCTAGTTTTATGTTTGCATGAACTTCCGGCTAGGGGGCCTTGGAACTCTTTTCCTTGGTACCCGGGACAAAACCTAACCAGATTCCAAATTGGATCCCATCACTACAGTGGTTGGGCGGTTGGCTAACCCATGGGATCGGATGGGGTTAGGCTGGACTGATGGATCCATAAATCGAGACTCAACTTTTGTTATTACGATAGATAAAGTAAATCCCGGACAGTAATTGTTCTATGGATAGGAATCAGCGGCTGTGCCTCTTGAATGGGGAAAAGAGCGTTGATCCCAATGATCCAAGTACAGGTTTCTTCCTTGATCCGACCAAATATCTTATAGATGCAATTGGATCAGTTTGATCAGAAATGATCTTGACTACGTTAGAGTAAAAAGTTATCCTGGAGGAATCGCCCGTGCTTTCCGGTAAAGGAAGTTTTTTCGGGTTCGGTTTTGGAACAACCGACGGATTAGTCTCTTTTCCGGATATCCGTGGGTGAGGCCCCGAGTGTGGGACCTTTGTCCCGCGCGAGAAGTGCTACTTCCGCTGCTAGTACCCCGAATCCGTTGCTCGGTGGGAATTGGGATCCTACAGTTGGTATCAGAGCATTTGGCTAATAAAGATCAACTGAGAAACCAAATATGTCAAAAATTTATCAAGAAGCACAAAAAGGTTATAATTTTGTGATATAATTCATACAATTTGATATTCAAACTGCAATTTGTAAATTGGTAATTGGGTCTTCAGATGGAAATGTCGTAATTATATAGAATCGCTGACTTGCTTGAGGCCTAGATATGATGGTATTTACCTTATAATTCCAAGGGCCGTCACTACCCGTATATACCGAGAGTATACTGCAGCTCTTTACTGACAGTATATACAAGTAAATCTAAGACTTGAAATTATAAGCGTTAATGCTATCCAGATGATGAATTCGAATATGGTTGATATGATTTTTAATTCTGTTTGAAAACTGATGAAATTGATTTGGATTCTGATTGAAAATGATTTTAGTTAAAATGTAATAAGCTGAGCGAAACCACAATGAGGATGAATGGGACGAGTCCCAGTGATGATATTCATAACTGGATTGATGATAATGATTTCAACAAATCACTATGAGATTAGTGGGTTGTGCTGTCAGATTGCTACTGTTAACACGACCGGTAGATCAAGTTAAGGGAGGACAAATTGAGAACTTGCTTAACTAAAATTTCTGGGGAGGAATGTTCAGAAGGTATTCTGTTGGGTTGACCAGAATATAAGGAACCTCGGAATAAAATTGATCTTAAGAAAAAGAGTTGTTCTCTTCCTACGAGATGAGGACATCTCGCGTTTTTTTTTAAGTGGGGTAGAATGTAAGAATTCTCCCCAGTTTTTGAGGTATTCAAAAATAAGAATCTCCTCTCTAATCTTATAACTATTCTCTCTCTAATATATAAATTTTTGACAGAATCATGAGACGAGGAAACCGTAGCCGTCAGCAGCCAGACCCTGTCACTGAAGATAACGAACTTGATCCTGATGTTCGCAAGGCTCTTCATAGGACTCAGCCAGGACCCTTCAAAGGAGAAGGGGAGAACCTGGGTGAGACTGTGGAGAAATGGGTGGAAGCCATGGAAGAGTATTTTGACGTCACAGATTATAATGAGCTGAGCAAAATAGCTCTTGGTCGGTTGAAAATAGTGGAAACAGCCAGGGTAGCATGGAGGAACCACTGTGACACCAACCGTCTAAATAGAAATACTCAATCTTGGAATGACCTAAAAACCTATTTGAGAAAGAGATTTTGTCCCCCTGGATTTTTGGAAACCAAAATGAACGAATTTTTAGAACTAAAGCAGGAGAACAAAACCATTGAAGAATATCACCAGGCCTTTGCTCTTCTACTCAAATACTCACCACCTCTAGATGAAGAACAGCTCATGGCCAGGTTCATTCGGGCAATGAACAAACCTTTGGACACACTGGTCAAAAATGCCAAACCCGTGTCCATGGCTGAAGCAGTAAAAATGGCAAAGGATTTTGCCAAAGCCTTTGTAGTAAAGGTCCCACCAAAGCCTGCACCCTCTAACTTTAAAAGATTCCAAGCCCAGGAAGGTACTTCAAACTTTCCACCCCCAAAGAGACAGCAAGGACCGATTCAGAATCAAGGTGTAGGAAGATTCCAAAGTGAAGGAAGATCCTTCCCCCATAATACTTTCTCAGGAGGACCATCTATTTTAAGGATGCAGAACAATGAGCCCAGAAGTGAGAACCGGTGTTTTGGGGATGCCAAGGTTTTGGTCATCAGTTAAAAGACTGCCCAACTCCTGCCATGTCAAGGGAACAGGGAAGTCTAGGACCCCGAATTCAGAGACCAATTCCTTCATACCAGTCTAATCAGGGTCCGTCTCGCCCAAGCCAGGGTAACCCCAGAAGAACTCCAAATCAACCATCTGCCTCTACCCAGAGTAACCTCAAAATTCCTTTCCAGAACAGGGGCAACCAAAGAGAAAGAATTCCACCTCAGACTGCAGCAGCCAGGGCAGTCACAATTTCAGAAGAAGTAGAAGAGGAAAGAAGGGCAGATCTTTACTGCAATTGAAAAACCAAGGGCTTAACCGACAGTTCTCAAGTCATCCATACTCCAGCAGAATACCAGGGAAAAATCGACCGTCCACTTCCAAGGCGTAACGTTGAATGTGATTGAAGAAGAAGATGATGATGAAAGAGATCATACTCCACCTGCGAGATGAGGACATCTCGCGTTTTTTAAGTGGGGTAGAATGTAAGATTCCTCTCCCAACCCCTTTTTGATGTCTAGTATCTTCCCCTGTAATCAATCCCTCTTCAGAAATATAAAGACCTTGTTTCTAACTGTTTTAACCTAGAGAGAGAAAATATTCTAGAGAGAGAATATTCAGATTTTTAATATTTTTGGATAGAAAATTATCTCATCTTATTAAAATAAGTTCCCCTAAAACAGAAATTCAAAAAGAACTTTCCAATGTGCAATTGGAATTAATTAGAAATGGGTATAAAGGACCTTAGCCTAAGGGTCCAGATTTTCAGAAATTTTTGGATTATGGTCCAATTAAGGTTCCTATGGACCAATAGCATCAATCCATGTGTAGGGAGGAGATAAATCCAATTTGTAAAAGAAGATACCCAAAAATGAGTAAATGCTCACATAAGATGAAGAGTTGAAAATGTACAAGGTTTATTAGTAAAAAAACTATGAGCAATATTAAAATGATTCCATTATGACACATATGTAAGGAAGGGGAGTTCTTTAAAAAAGGTGCATATTTCACATAAGATGAAGAGTTGAAAATGTACAAGGTTTATTAGTAAAAAAACTATGAGCAATATTAAAATGATTCCATTATGACACATATGTAAGGAAGGGGAGTTCTTTAAAGGAGGTGCATATTTCACATAAGATGAAGAGTTGAAAATGTACAAGGTTTATTAGTAAAAACAGCTATGAGCAATATTAAAATGATTCCATTATGACATATGTAAGGAAGGGGAGTTCTTTAAAGGAGGTGCATATTTCACATAAGATGAAGAGTTGAAAATGTACAAGGTTTATTAGTAAAAAACTATGAGCAATATTAAAATGATTCCATTATGACACATATGTAAGGAAGGGGAGTTCTTTAAAGGAGGTGCATATTTCACATGCTTGAATGAGTTTTAAACTCATAAAAATTTAGATATTTCATCTCTCCTCTCTCCTCATTCAAGTCTAGTTCCAAAAAGTTAGCTTAACTGACCTAAAAATGGTCAAATATTGACCAAACTGAATTAGAAAATTCTAGAATCAGTTTGTTTGGTTAGGAGCTCAATTTTTCCTATAAATAGAAGCCTCCCCCTTGTTGAAAAATATATAGTGTTTATGCATCGTTACTCTACTCCACCTAAGCCAAGAACTGTGAATTCATTTAATAATTCACTAGTTTTTGGAGCTTCCCTCTTTCTTCAATCCCCATTGGTGGCTCCATCAACATACTTAACCAATTGATTGGTTGGGGGCCTCTATCGTGAACAAAGAATCAAGCAATTTGTAAGGTAATTAGTGAATATTGATCTTTTCTATAATATCTCAAAGTTTCTCTCTTCTCAACCCCTCTCAAGCTTGAGAAGCTTAATTGGTATGGTTTTTTAAATGCTATTGAAGTTAATTGGTGAATAGTAGTGAAGAGTTACATAATTTAATAAATGCTATTGAAGTTAATTTCCATTTATGTTTTAAATTCTAATGGTTTTTATGTAATTTCTCTCTCTCACTCAAGAAATGGTCATACTCATGACCCATTCTCAATCCAAATCAAGCTTTTCATAAAGCTTTTCCTTAACCCAAGATTAAGCTATGCTTGAGGCCAAATTAATGGCTTTTTTCTATGCTTTTAGTTTATGTATATTGATGATTCAATCCATTATAGATTAATGATCCAATTAGATATCATTTTAATTATTTCCTTAATAATAAGCTTTATCCCTTAGAAAAATTGAGATTTATCAGTCGTAGCAGCGGAGCTATGGTAAAATTTTTATAAAAATTATGCATAAAATAATTTCATTCAAAGCATAAAAAGAGGACTTTCTACCATATTCTAGGAATTATCATCCTAGATTAATTGAAAGAATTTCATTATAATCATGGAGAAATTGAATTTTAATATCATGCATAAAGGATAAGTTTTTATATCAAAAGTGTTATTTTTATCGTTTTTAATTCATGCATAGAAGAATGCATAATGGATAAATTTTTATATCAAAAGTGTTATTTTTACCATTTTTATTTTCATGCCTAGAAGTATGCATAATGGATAAATTTTTATATCAAAAGTGTTACTTTTACCATTTTTACTTTCATGCATAGAAGTATGCATAATGGATAAATTTTTATATCAAAAGTGTTATTTTTATCAATTTTCATTTTCATGCATAGAAGTATGCATAAAGGATAAATTTTTATATCAAAAGTGTTATTTTTATCATTTTTATTTTCATGCATAGAAGTATGCATAAAGGATAAATTTTTATATCAAAAGTGTTACTTTTATCATTTTTATTTCATGCATAGAAGTATACATAATGGATAAATTTTTATATCCAAAGTGTTACTTTTATCATATTTGAATTTCATGCATAAAGGTATGCATAAAAGTTGATTATTTTATTATAAAAGTGTGTCTTTTATCATATTTGAATTTCATGCATAGAGGTATGCATAAAGGTTGATTATTTTATTATAAAAGTGTGACTTTTATCATAATTGAATTTCATGCATAGAGGTATGCATAAAAGTTGATTATTTTATTGTAAGAGTGTTACTTTTATCATATTGGATTTCATGCATAGAGGTATGCATAAAAGATATTCTTTTTATACTAAAAGTGTGATTTTTCTCATAAATGGATTTTATGCATAACTTAGATGCATAAGAGAAATTCTTTTATTCTAAAAGTGTAATTCCTACCAAATTGAATTTATGCATAAGAAGATGCATAAAAGATTGATTTTTACTTCGAAAGTATTAATCTCCTTAAATAGAATTTATGCATAAATAAATGTGTAAAGAAATCTTATATCAAATATAAGAATTCTCTTGTATTCTATAAATAGATATGAGATGTGATAGGATGTGATAAGAGGTGTATAAGATGTGACAAGAGGTGATAAGATGCTTATGAAATAAGTTATGAGGTGATAAGATGAATTAAGATTTGATAAGATGTGTATGGGATGAGGTAAGAAGTGTATGTGATAGGATAAGATGTATATGGGTTGTGATAGGGCGAGAATGGATGTGATGTAAAAGATTAGATGTGAAGGCATATGGGGTTATATGAATGGGAATGTGGAAATGGATGTATGTATGTGGATGTGTGGATGTGGAGATGGGAGTGTGGATGTGTGGATGTGGAGATGGGAATGTGGATGTATGAATGTGGAAAGGGATGTATGCATGAAGATGTTTATGCATAGATGTGAATGTGGATGTAGATGTGGCTGTATAGATGTGAATGTGGAATTTGGATGTGGATGTATGTATGTATGTGGATGTATAGATGTGAATGGAAATGTAGATGTGGATGTATGTATGTATGTGGATGTGGATGTATGAATGAGGACGTGATAGTAGATGTATGCATGGAGATGTGGATGTATGCATGTAGAAATAGATGTGTAGATGAGGATGTAAATGGAGATGTGGATGGATGCATGTAGAAGTAGATGTATAGATGTAGATGTGAATGGAGATGTGGATGTATACATGTAGATGTAGATGTATAGATGTAGATGTGGATGTGGAGGTGGATGGATGCATGTAGATGTAGATGTATAGATGTAGATGGGAATGGAGATATGGATGTATGCATGTAGATGTAGATGTATAGATGTAGATGTGGATGTGGAGGTGGATGGATGCATGTAGATGTAGATGTAAAGATGTAGATGTGAATGGAGATGTGGATGTATGCATGTAGATGTAGGTGTATAGATGTAGATGTGGATGTAGAGGTGGATGTATGCATGTAGATGTAGATGTATAGATGTGGATGTGAATGTGGAGGTGGATGTATGCATGTAGATGTAGATGTATGGAGGTGAATGTGAATGTGGATGTGGATGTATGCATAGAGATGTGGATGTATGCATGTAGATGTGAATGTACGCATATAGATGTGGATGTATGGATGTAAATGTGCATGTAGATGTGGATGTATAGATGTGGATGCATGAATGTGCATGTAGATGTGGATGTGAAAATAGATGTATGGATGTAGATGTGGATGTATGGATGTGGATGTGGATGTGGATGCAGATATATGTATGGACGTGAATATTTGATATGTGATGTGAAGGAATCTGAAGTGATGAGATGGAAAATGATGTGATGGGATGAGTACACATATAACTGGAATGTGGAATAAGCAATCTGGATTGATGAGGGATAATGTGGAAAAATGAGAGTTAGTATAGAAACTGTATTTTGTGACTGTTTGTAAATGCTGTTTGTAAATGACTGTTTTATGTCAAGATTGCTGGGAAAGCATTGTGACCATCTTGTGATTAAGGTCGTGGAGACCTAACTGAAAAAGTTGCAACTGCTGACGGAGAGTCAATGAAGGACGTCTCGCGTAGCAAGGTCGGCCGAGGTCTTGACCAGCCTCGGTGCGATTAAAATGGTGAGCTTCCGGTACGGTGGATGAGGGGCCAAGGAAGCGGCCTATGAGTGAAGCGCTAGGTCACCTGCGAAGGATCCTAGAGGGTGCTGACCATACGGTGCTCGGGCTCTGGGTCGCCTAGGATACCCACGCGTGCGTCGAGGAAGATATTGGAACAAGGAGTAAGAGTTGTTTTGTGAAACCGGGCATGGATCTGGTTGATTGACCTTGCTGGTCTTCAATGGATGAGTCCATGGCTCTTTATATGGATCTGTTGGTTGATCTTGCTGATCTTCAACAAGAGTCCATCTTGATTTTTATAAGTGATTATATTGCCGAGTATTATGGGCTAGGAACTATTGAAAAGGCCCCTGTGTGGACAGGTGGTGAGCGTTCTAGTTGCCAATGATGCCATAGATACTCTGATGAAGGAATGATGGGAAATTATGAATCAACCGGATAAATTGGAAGATTGTGATCAGTGGTACTATGGTTTCATTAAAGGATTGTTTTAAAGTTAGCTAATGCTAAGAAAAAGGCAATTTCATATTGGGTGTGTAAGTGGTGTGGCTAGTTTTATGTTTGCATGAACTTCCGGCTAGGGGGCCTTGGAACTCTTTTCCTTGGTACCCGGGACAAAACCTAACCAGATTCCAAATTGGATCCCATCACTACAGTGGTTGGGCGGTTGGCTAACCCATGGGATCGGATGGGGTTAGGCTGGACTGATGGATCCATAAATCGAGACTCAACTTTTGTTATTACGATAGATAAAGTAAATCCTTGACAGTAATTGTTCTATGGATAGGAATCAACGGCTGTGCCTCTTGAATGGGGAAAAAAGCGTTGATCCCAATGATCCAAGTGCAGGTTTCTTCCTTGATCCGACCAAATATCTTATAGATGCAATTGGATCAGTTTGATCAGAAATGATCTTGACTACGTTAGAGTAAAAAGTTATCCTGGAGGAATCGCCCGTGCTTTCCGGTAAAGGAAGTTTTTCCGGGTTCGGTTTTGGAACAACCGACGGATTAGTCTCTTATCCGGATATCCGTGGGTGAGGCCCCGAGTGTGGGACCCCTGTCCCGCGCGAGAAGTGCTACTTCCGCTGCTAGTACCCCGAATCCGTTGCTCGGTGGGAATTGGGATCCTACAGTTGGTATCAGAGCATTTGGCTAATAAAGATCAACTGAGAAACCAAATATGTCAAAAATTTATCAAGAAGCACAAAAAGGTTATAATTGTGTGATATAATTCATACAATTTGATATTCAAACTACAATTCGTAAATTGGTAATTGGGTCTTCAGATGGAAATGTCGTAATTATATAGAATCGCTGACTTGCTTGAGGCCTAGATATGATGGTATTTACCCTATAATTCCAAGGGACGTGACTACCCGTATATACCGAGAGTATACTGCAGCTCTTTACTGACAGTATATACGAGTAAATCTAAGACTTGAAATTATAAGCATTAATGCTATCCAGATGATGAATTCGAATGTGGTTGATATGATTTTTAATTCTCTTTGAAAACTGATGAAATTGATTTGGATTCTGATTGAAAATGATTTTAGTTAAAATGTAATAAGCTGAGCGAAACCACAATGAGGATAAATGGGACGAGTCCCAGTGATGATATTCATAACTGGATTGATGATAATGATTTCAACAAATCACTATGAGATTAGTGGGTTGTGCTGTCAGATTGCTACTGTTAACACTTGACCGGTAGATCAAGTTAAGGGAGGACAAATTGAGAACTTGCTTAACTAAAATTTCCGGGGAGGAATGTTCAGAAGGTATTCTGTTGGGTTGACCAGAATATAAGGAACCCCGGAATAAAATTGATCTTAAGAAAAAGAGTTGTTCTCTTCCTACGAGATGAGGACATCTCGCGCTTTTTTTTTAAGTGGGGTAGAATGTAAGAATTCTCCCCAGTTTTTGAGGTATTCAAAAATAAGAATCTCCTCTCTAATCTTATAACTATTCTCTCTCTAATATATAAATTTTTGACAGAATCATGAGACGAGGAAACCGTAGCCGTCAGCAGCCAGACCCTGTCACACTGAAGATAACGAACTTGATCCTGATGTTCGCAAGGCTCTTCATAGGACTCAACCAGGACCCTTCAAAGGAGAAGGGGAGAACCTGGGTGAGACTGTGGAGAAATGGGTGGAAGCCATGGAAGAGTATTTTGACGTCACAGGTTATAATGAGCTGAGCAAAATAGCTCTTGGCCGGTTGAAAATAGTGGAAACAGCCAGGGTAGCATGGAGGAACCACTGTGACACCAACCGTCTAAATAGAAATACTCAATCTTGGAATGACCTAAAAACCTATTTGAGAAAGAGATTTTGTCCCCCTGGATTTTTGGAAACCAAAATGAACGAATTTTTAGAACTAAAGCAGGAGAACAAAACCATTGAAGAATATCACCAGGCCTTTGCTCTTCTACTCAAATACTCACCACCTCTAGATGAAGAACAGCTCATGGCCAGGTTCATTCGGGCAATGAACGAACCTTTGGACACACTGGTCAAAAATGCCAAACCCGTGTCCATGGCTGAAGCAGTAAAAATGGCAAAGGATTTTGCCAAAGCCTTTGTAGTAAAGGTCCCGCCAAAGCCTGCACCCTCTAACTTTAAAAGATTCCAAGCCCAGGAAGGTACTTCAAACTTTCCACCCCCAAAGAGACAGCAAGGACCGATTCAGAATCAAGGTGTAGGAAGATTCCAAAGTGAAGGAAGATCCTTCCCCCATAATACTTTCTCAGGAGGACCATCTATTTTAAGGATGCAGAACAATGAGCCCAGAAGTGAGAACCGGTGTTTTGGGGATGCCAAGGTTTTGGTCATCAGTTAAAAGACTGCCCAACTCCTGCCATGTCAAGGGAACAGGGAAGTCTAGGACCCCGAATTCAGAGACCAATTCCTTCATACCAGTCTAATCAGGGTCCGTCTCGCCCAAGCCAGGGTAACCCCAGAAGAACTCCAAATCAACCATCTGCCTCTACCCAGAGTAACCTCAAAATTCCTTTCCAGAACAGGGGCAACCAAAGAGAAAGAATTCCACCTCAGACTGCAGCAGCCAGGGCAGTCACAATTTCAGAAGAAGTAGAAGAGGAAAGAAGGGCAGATCTTTACTGCAATTGAAAAACCAAGGGCTTAACCGACAGTTCTCAAGTCATCCATACTCCAGCAGAATACCAGGGAAAAATCGACCGTCCACTTCCAAGGCGTAACGTTGAATGTGATTGAAGAAGAAAATGATGATGAAAGAGATCATACTCCACCTGCGAGATGAGGACATCTCGCGTTTTTTAAGTGGGGTAGAATGTAAGATTCCTCTCCCAACCCCTTTTTGATGTCTAGTATCTTCCCCTATAATCAATCCCTCTTCAGAAATATAAAGACCTTGTTTCTAACTGTTTTAACCTAGAGAGAGAAAATATTCTAGAGAGAGAATATTCAGATTTTTAATATTTTTGGATAGAAAATTATCTCATCTTATTAAAATAAGTTCCCCTGAAACAGAAATTCAAAAAGAACTTTCCAATGTGCAATTGGAATTAATTAGAAATGGGTATAAAGGACCTTAGCCTAAGGGTCTAGATTTTCAGAAATTTTTGGATTATGGTCCAATTAAGGTTCCTATGGACCAATAGCATCAATCCATGTGTAGGGAGGAGATAAATCCAATTTGTAAAAGAAGATACCCAAAAACGAGTAAATGCTCACATAAGATGAAGAGTTGAAAATGTACAAGGTTTATTAGTAAAAAAACTATGAGCAATATTAAAATGATTCCATTATGACACATATGTAAGGAAGGGGAGTTCTTTAAAGGAGGTGCATATTTCACATAAGATGAAGAGTTTAAAATGTACAAGGTTTATTAATAAAAAAACTATGAGCAATATTAAAATGATTCCATTATGACACATATGTAAGGAAGGGGAGTTCTTTAAAGGAGGTGCATATTTCACATAAGATGAAGAGTTGAAAATGTACAAGGTTTATTAGTAAAAACAGCTATGAGCAATATTAAAATGATTCCATTATGACATATGTAAGGAAGGGGAGTTCTTTAAAGGAGGTGCATATTTCACATAAGATGAAGAGTTGAAAATGTACAAGGTTTATTAGTAAAAAACTATGAGCAATATTAAAATGATTCCATTATGACACATATGTAAGGAAGGGGAGTTCTTTAAAGGAGGTGCATATTTCACATGCTTGAATGAGTTTTAAACTCATAAAAATTGAGATATCTCATCTCTCCTCTCTCCTCATTCAAGTCTAGTTCCAAAAAGTTAGCTTAACTGACCTAAAAATGGTCAAATATTGACCAAACTGAATTAGAAAATTCTAGAATCAGTTTGTTTGGTTAGGAGCTCAATTTTTCCTATAAATAGAAGCCTCCCCCTTGTTGAAAAATATATAGTGTTTATGCATCGTTACTCTACTCCACCTAAGCCAAGAACTGTGAATTCATTTAATAATTCACTAGTTTTTGGAGCTTCCCTCTTTCTTCAATCCCCATTGGTGGCTCCATCAACATACTTAACCAATTGATTGGTTGGGGGCCTCTACCGTGAACAAAGAATCAAGCAATTTGTAAGGTAATTAGTGAATATTGATCTTTTCTATAATATCTCAAAGTTTCTCTCTTCTCAACCCCTCTTAAGCTTGAGAAGCTTAATTGGTATGGTTTTTTAAATGCTATTGAAGTTAATTGGTGAATAGTAGTGAAGAGTTACATAATTTAATAAATGCTATTGAAGTTAATTTCCATTTATGTTTTAAATTCTAATGGTTTTTATGTAATTTCTCTCTCTCACTCAAGAAATGGTCATACTCATGACCCATTCTCAATCCAAATCAAGCTTTTCATAAAGCTTTTCCTTAACCCAAGATTAAGCTATGCTTGAGGCCAAATTAATGGCTTTTTTCTATGCTTTTAGTTTATGTATATTGATGATTCAATCCATTATAGATTAATGATCCAATTAGAGATCATTTTAATTATTTCCTTAATAATAAGCTTTATCCCTTAGAAAAATTGAGATTTATCAATCGTAGCAGCGGAGCTATGGTAAAATTTTTATAAAAATTATGCATAAAATAATTTCATTCAAAGCATAAAAAGAGGACTTCCTACCATATTCTAGGAATTATCATCCTAGATTAATTGAAAGAATTTCATTATAATCGTGGAGAAATTGAATTTTAATATCATGCATAAAGGATAAGTTTTTATATCAAAAGTGTTATTTTTACCATTTTTAATCCATCCATAGAAGAATGCATAATGGATAAATTTTTATATCAAAAGTGTTATTTTTACCATTTTTATTTTCATGCCTAGAAGTATGCATAATGGATAAATTTTTATATCAAAAGTGTTACTTTTACCATTTTTACTTTCATGCATAGAAGTATGCATAATGGATAAATTTTTATATCAAAAGTGTTATTTTTATCAATTTTCATTTTCATGCATAGAAGTATGCATAAAGGATAAATTTTTATATCAAAAGTGTTATTTTTATCATTTTTATTTTCATGCATAGAAGTATGCATAAAGGATAAATTTTTATATCAAAAGTGTTACTTTTATCATTTTTATTTCATGCATAGAAGTATACATAATGGATAAATTTTTATATCCAAAGTGTTACTTTTATCATATTTGAATTTCATGCATAAAGGTATGCATAAAAGTTGATTATTTTATTATAAAAGTGTGTCTTTTATCATATTTGAATTTCATGCATAGAGGTATACATAAAGGTTGATTATTTTATTATGAAAGTATGACTTTTATCATAATTGAATTTCATGCATAGAGGTATGCATAAAAGTTGATTATTTTATTGTAAGAGTGTTACTTTTATCATATTGGATTTCATGCATAGAGGTATGCATAAAAGATATTCTTTTTATACTAAAAGTGTGATTTTCCTCATAAATGGATTTTATGCATAACTTAGATGCATAAGAGAACTTCTTTTATTCTAAAAGTGTAATTCCTACCAAATTGAATTTATGCATAAGAAGATGCATAAAAGATTGATTTTTACTTCGAAAGTATTAATCTCCTTAAATAGAATTTATGCATAAATAAATGTGTAAAGAAATCTTATATCAAATATAAGAATTCTCTTGTATTCTATAAATAGATATGAGATGTGATAGGATGTGATAAGAGGTGTATAAGATGTGACAAGAGGTGATAAGATGCTTATGAAATAAGTTATGAGGTGATAAGATGAATTAAGATTTGATAAGATGTGTATGGGATGAGGTAAGAAGTGTATGTGATAGGATAAGATGTATATGGGTTGTGATAGGGCGAGAATGGATGTGATGTAAAAGATTAGATGTGAAGGCATATGGGGTTATATGAATGGGAATGTGGAAATGGATGTATGTATGTGGATGTGTGGATGTGGAGATGGGAGTGTGGATGTGTGGATGTGGAGATGGGAATGTGGATGTATGAATGTGGAAAGGGATGTATGCATGAAGATGTTTATGCATAGATGTGAATGTGGATGTAGATGTGGCTGTATAGACGTGAATGTGGAATGTGGATGTGGATGTATGTATGTATGTGGATGTATAGATGTGAATGGGAATGTGGATGTGGATGTATGTATGTATGTGGATGTGGATGTATGAATGAGGACGTGATAGTAGATGTATGCATGGAGATGTGGATGTATGCATGTAGAAATAGATGTGTAGATAAGGATGTAAATGGAGATGTGGATGGATGCATGTAGAAGTAGATGTATAGATGTAGATGTGAATGGAGATGTGGATGTATACATGTAGATGTAGATGTATAGATGTAGATGTGGATGTGGAGGTGGATGGATGCATGTAGATGTAGGTGTATAGATGTAGATGTGAATGTGGAGGTGCATGGATGCATGTAGATGTAGATGTAGAGATGTAGATGGGAATGGAGATATGGATGTATGCATGTAGATGTAGATGTATAGATGTAGATGTGGATGTGGAGGTGGATGGATGCATGTAGATGTAGATGTAAAGATATAGATGTGAATGGAGATGTGGATGTATGCATGTAGATGTAGGTGTATAGATGTAGATGTGGATGTAGAGGTGGATGTATGCATGTAGATGTAGATGTATAGATGTGGATGTGAATGTGGAGGTGGATGTATGCATGTAGATGTAGATGTATGGAGGTGAATGTGAATGTGGATGTGGATGTATGCATAGAGATGTGGATGTATGCATGTAGATGTGAATGTACGCATATAGATGTGGATGTATGGATGTAAATGTGCATGTAGATGTGGATGTATGGATGTGGATGCATGAATGTGCATGTAGATGTGGATGTGAAAATAGATGTATGGATGTAGATGTGGATGTATGGATGTGGATGTGGATGTGGATGTAGATATATGTATGGACGTGAATATATGATATGTGATGTGAAGGAATCTGAAGTGATGAGATGGAAAACGATGTGATGGGATGAGTACACATATAACTGGAATGTGGAATAAGCAATGTGGATTGATGAGGGATAATGTGGAAAAATGAGAGTTAATATAGAAACTGTATTTTGTGACTGTTTGTAAATGCTGTTTGTAAATGACTGTTTTATGTCAAGATTGCTGGGAAAGCATTGTGACTATCTTGTGATTAAGGTCGTGGAGACCTAACTGAAAAAGTTGCAACTACTGAGTCAATGAAGGACGTCTCGCGTAGCAAGGTCGGCCGAGGTCTTGACCAGCCTCGGTGCGATTAAAATGGTGAGCTTCCGGTACGGTGGACGAGGGGCCAAGGAAGCGGCCTATGAATGAAGCGCTAGGTCACCTGCGAAGGATCCTAGAGGGTGCTGACCATACGGTGCTCGGGCTCTGGGTCGCCTAGGATACCCACGCGTGCGTCGAGGAAGATATTGGAACAAGGAGTAAGAGTTGTTTTGTGAAACCGGGCATGGATCTGGTTGATTGACCTTGCTGGATCTGGTTGATTGACCTTGCTGGTCTTCAATGGATGAGTCCATGGCTCTTTATATGGATCTGTTGGTTGATCTTGCTGATCTTCAACGAGAGTCCATCTTGATTTTTATAAGTGATTATATTGCCGAGTATTATGGGCTAGGAACTATTGAAAAGGCCCCTGTGTGGACAGGTGGTGAGCGTTCTAGTTGCCAATGATGCCATAGATACTCTGATGAAGGAATGATGGGAAATTATGAATCGACCGGATAAATTGGAAGATTGTGATCAATGGTACTATGGTTTCATTAAAGGATTGTTTTAAAGTTAGCTGATGCTAAGAAAAAGGCAATTTCATATTGGGTGTGTAAGTGGTGTGGCTAGTTTTATGTTTGCATGAACTTCCGGCTAGGGGGCCTTGGAACTCTTTTCCTTGGTACCCGGGATAAAACCTAACCAGATTCCAAATTGGATCCCATCACTACAGTGGTTGGGCGGTTGGCTAACCCATGGGATCGGATGGGGTTAGGCTGGACTGATGGATCCATAAATCGAGACTCAACTTTTGTTATTACGATAGATAAAGTAAATCCCGGACAGTAATTGTTCTATGGATAGGAATCAACGACTGTGCCTCTTGAATGGGAAAAAAAGCGTTGATCCCAATGATCCAAGTGCAAGTTTCTTCCTTGATCCGACCAAATATCTTATAGATGCAATTGGATCAGTTTGATAAAAAATGATCTTGACTACGTTAGAGTAAAAAGTTACCTTGGAGGAATCGCCCGTGCTTTCCGGTAAAGGAAGTTTTTTCGGGTTCGGTTTTGGAACAACCGATGGATTAGTCTCTTATCCGGATATCCGTGGGTGAGGCCCCGAGTGTGGGACCCCTGTCCCGCGCGAGGAGTGCTACTTCCGCTGCTAGTACCCCGAATCCGTTGCTCGGTGGGAATTGGGATCTTACATTGAGCTCTTGCAAGCACACACACACACTCACAAAACCCTAATAGAGAACACACAAGGTGAGAGGCTGAAAATCTTCTTCTTCTCTACTCAACACTCAACACCCATGTACAAGAATAAGAGTACTCATAATATGAAAGGTACTCAACCAATACATACACGGGTTCTCTATAGTGTGAACCCGACTAAATGAGCTGGCGCTATAACTATGCTAGTCTCTAGAATGGCTGTCACACAGCCTGTCATCCCGCTGGCTGCATATCACCCAAGATCTCACCAACCATGCCAGTGGTGTAAGTGTGGGGCCTATCCCCTAGGCGGGTCATCAGTGTCCACCGCCTCACTAGACGAGCTCGATATCTCAACAGTTTGATGACTAGAAGTCATACATTTTTAACTTAAGATTTTGATGTATAAGAAAAAGATACCATTTTTTTGGTATGGAAATAACACAAAGAGAAACATTTATATTGGTTTTCTCTAAAGAACTTGATAAAAACTCTATTATGCTTTGTATTTTTTTCTTAAAAAATTTAATATGCATATATAAAAGAAAACCTCTCCCTACTTTCAACTATTTTATGGATATTTCTTTCACAAAAAATAAGGTTTGAGAAAAGTAGTGAAGTACTTATCATAACTTGGTATAATTTAGGGATTGTTTATTGTACTAAAAACATGCATAGTGTACTTTTTTTAAGAAAGTCAAAAAATGAGAAGAATACTTCGACGTCATAAGTGAGGTACCACTTTATGGACCTCTACGCTGTGATGTTAGGGTTTGTTTTGCCAGTTTTTCCATATTACACATGACATGGCCCCCACCCTAGCTTAGGAATCTCACTCTACATATGGCCAAGGGCCCAACCTTCTTGTAAAATGAAAGCCAGCCATATAAGGCTTGTAAATAGAACAGAGCTAAGAATGGGCACCCTATAAGTGTGGGGGGTTGGGTAAACCCCATTGTATATAAGTGACTTATGGAGGTTTATAAAGGTATTCTAAGTAATATAATTGACTTTTGAGCTCAAGCTTGGAGATATCCTCTACTTGCATTGTCTCATTATTTCATGTCTCTTGTTGCTTTCATTATATAAGTTGGTGAGTGTGCGAGTGTGTGTCGTCTGAGTGCATGTTGAAGCTTGCATGATTCAAGTCTTGTGATCATTGTCCTAGTTATGAATAGGGAAAGATTGAGAGAGAGAGAGAGAGAGAGAGAGACAGACAGAGAGAGAGACAGAGTAGGTGGAGAGACAACTTTCTAGCCTCCTTCTCTTGACAGTGTAAGGAGTCCAAGCAATAGGATTGATAGAGATCAAGGGTTTGACACCCCCTCTTAAAATTTCCTCGACTAATGCACTTTTATGCTTTAGACGGTTTCATACTTCTGGCTGACAATACTTGTTTGAAGCTACAACTTCTCCCTTAACAAGAGGCATCGAGGAGTAAAACTAGTCCTAGAGTGGATTCTATTGATCCATTGTTTGCTTTAGTTTTCCCATCATTTGTAAAACTTGTGATAGATTAACTGAGTGTTGAGATTTGGACTGATTAGAGTGGTGAAAGTGCAATTAGAGTAGGAGATTTATGTTGTTTTTGCTAACTATACCTATCTTCTTTTCTTATGTTTTGATTGATGGGTGATGGAAAAAGGAAGGAAAACCATTCATGTGCTTAGGTGGAAGCTCCACAACCTCCCTAGGTACTAATTTCATCATCAATTCTTTCAATTTTGCCAGTTTTTGCTTAATTAGTTTAATTTGTGAACTCTTAATTTTTGCACAAATTCTTGGTTTTTGTGATTTGATGCTTGATTAAACACAATGTGCCATCAAGAAGAGCTTGATTCTTGTTTTTTTTTTAAATTTGATGCTAAATTAAAGCCAATGTGCCATCAAGAAGAGCTTCAATCGATGCAGTAAGAGGTTTAGGAAAAAATATGGCCTAAAAGGGGGTAGAAAGCAAAACTATGCAAAAAAATATATGCAAAAATTGTTATCTAGAAAGTACCAAAGAGGCAAGAATGCTTATTCTATACCTGCAACAAACAGGATGTGTTCCTTCCTCAATGGACCCAATCAAGGAATAAAGGATGAGGGAAAAGTGTACCGTCCAGAGAGAGGTAGCACCTCTCAAAAGAAAAAGAGTAACCATTCTCTTAGAGGCCAGAGTACCAGCTCAAGGAGCTTAGGAACCCGAGAGACCACATGGTTACAAACTGAAAGCCATGAGCCTATCAGTGCTTAATGGGATATCGATGTGGATAGCCAATGTTCTCTTAGAACCTTTATCCGAATCATAAATGGGTGTGCTAATTTATGGGTATGTAAGACCGTCTTATGCACTAGCACCTCCCAGAGCTGAACCAAGACACATAGCCCTGATGGCTCTGAAACCAATAGTTGAGCCTACATAAATTTGTATAGAAATGAGAAGAATGATAGATGCTGTTCCTATGATGGTCAAAATGCCGAGAGAAATGAGTGATGAATATGATCATGGCCATCCAAGGATTAGAGCCTCGCACATATCCAAGCTAGTGTCTAAGTTCAAAGGAACAGGGGATCCCTATAGCCATCTTGCTGCATTTAGATCATTCTCTTGAAGAGGAATGGCATGTGGAAAATGAACATAGATCAATCATAATGGACTAAAAGGACGAGCTTCAAGAAAGCCATGGAAGGGAGATACAAATTTAGAGGATTATAATAATCCCTTCCCAAGAAGTTACAAACTTACCCTAACTCGAGAGAGGAAATCTCAAGGTTAAATGGCACGCAAGAGTTCGTGCAACAGACCTAGCTAGAAATAGAATGGTATGTGGGCCCGCTTTCAATGTTCCCAGAGAGAATCCCCATCTCACAACATTGTTAGACTTGGTCAGACATGAATTAAATGAAGGGAGTGTATCAAGTATAAAAATACCATAGCCTCACAAAGAGCTTAGAAATGAAATAAAAACATTAGAAGAGCTCCAAGAGCTTAAAGAAACCAAGAATATGAGGTTGCTCCATGAGCAAGTCATACGAGAGAAGCTCCACCAAGAAATGTAATATGTCATACGAGAGAAGCTCCACCAAGAAATGTAATATGTCATATGAGAGAAGCTCCACCATGAGCACATCATATGAGACAAGCTCTACCAAGAAAGGCAATATGTCCTAATGGAAAGATACACTAAGAGACCACCTTTGGAATGGGCATGGGTGTACCATGAAAATCTTAACCTAGATCATTACCTTACCAGACCATCCTACATGGGTGCGGAACGTGCCATCCTTAAGGCCTACATTGAAAGGAGAAATCGGAGTCTTGAGAGAAATTCTCTTGGCCCCAATCACAATAACCATGGTTGAATACTTGGCATGCAAGCTCCCCCTTGGGATGAAGTCCATCACCATGGATGAAACAAAATATCAAACCAATTGCAGAAATCGAGTAGACAGACCAAGCTAAAATAGATAACCTATTCAAGGATCTTCCAATCAGCCCTAAGGATGTTGAGGTAACTTCATGTGTCTTGACCTATCAGCATACATTTGCCATTGTCAACTTTGGAAGGCCCACCAATTACGACATTATATTGGGAAGACCATTCATGCACCAACTTTAAATGATTCCAATTGGGGATATGACATCATTTACCTTTGTTAACAATGAATTACCATTAAGGTAAACCTTAAGGACCATAAGTACAAAGAGGTAACCTGAACATCTATTGATGACTTGGGGGTTATATACGACTGCTTTCTTTGATTAAATACACATATATGATTGCTTTCTTTGATTCAATACACATACACGACTGCTTTCTTTGATTCAATACACATACACAACTGATTTCTTTGATTCAATACATATATACGACTGCTTTCTTTGATTCAATACATATATACGACTTCTTTCTTTGATTCAATACACATACACAATTGCTTTCTTTGATTCAATACACAATTGCTTTCTTTGATTCAATACACATATATGACTGCTTTTTTTGATTCAATACACATACACGACTCCTTTCTTTGATTCAATACACATATACGACTGCTTTCTTTGATTCCATACACATATACGACTGCTTTCTTTAATTCCATACACATATACGACTGCTTTCTTTAATTCAATACACATATACGACTGCTTTCTTTGATTCAATACACATATATGATTGCTTTCTTTGATTCAATACACATGCACTGCTTTAGTGGACAAAGGGACAAAGGATGAAGCTTCCATAGCTTCATTACCAGACCCCACAGAGGAGGAAAACTGGATGTAATTATTGGCCACATGGATGTATTTCCTATACCAATGGGAACACAAATTTGTATAAAGAAAAGGGTAGAGATGTGATCCCAATCAGGACTATGACCCTAGTGCTTCCAAAAACAGAGACACTCATTCCACCAAGGAAGAAGGAATCAAAAATGGGGAAAGAGTCTTCCAAGATCTAAAAACAATACCATATAGGAACTTAAGTGCATGTTTTGCAAGACTCTTTCCCCATTTTTGATTCCTTCTTCCAAACAAGGAAGAAGGAATCAAAAATGGGGAAAGAGTCTTCCAAGATCTAAAAACAATACCATATAGGAACTTAAGTGCATGTTTTGCACCAAGCAGGCATGCAAAGACGATGAAGGAGAAGTGTTGCTAGAACACCAGGTCCTTGTCAGAGAATCCCATGAAAGGATGGAAGCTCTACTTAAAGAGCCAGAAAACCAGCAAAGATTGAGCTAGAGACTTGCAAGCCTCAAGAACAATACTTACAATTTGTGAAAGTCTTGAAGGCAACTAAGGAGTTATGCTTAAAGGACCTAATGAAGAGACCTCGTGTAAATGCCATGAAAATAGATCTTGCAATAGCCAAAGTGCTAGTCCTCCATAACTACCCCTACAATATAGTTTTTGGTGGACTCCAAAAAAAACCTCCAAGACAGGATGGAGAAGGCAAAACAAGGCCATAAAGGAAGTGAAAGTAAAGAAGGAAATGGGAGCCTTCAAGTCCAACATCCAGTGATTAAGAGGAGGGTTCCTTCTTGTTTCAATAACTATAAAATTGAAAACCAAAAGGTGTGTGCCCCACCACTAAAAAGGGGAAAATTTAAGGAACCACGAGTGTCTTATGATGGAATGGAGGATGCAAAATTGGTGAATCTAGCTTGCCGCGCCAAGGGAGGAGCCCAAATTGGTGTGGATTACCACAGATTTGACTCAAGAGGAGGAGACATAGCTTGTAGCAATTCTTAAGGATTACATAGATGTGTTCACTTGAAGCTATGTAGATTTGAAAGGAGTCCCTCCTCCATAAGTTTGCCAACATACGATTCCTTTAGTGGATGGTGCTAGGCCGATCAAACAAAGACCATACATGTATAATGAAACTTACACCAAAGCAATCAAAGATGAAGTTGACAGACTTATCAATGTGGGGTTCATTTATGAGATTGAGCACACAAAGTGGGTACCACTAGTCATCATCATGCCCAAGAAGAATGGTAAGTTCTGCATGTGTTAACTTAAAAAAGGTAAATGCAGCCATGGTAAGAGTTCATTACCCCCTTCCCATACATAGAACATGTGCTTGAAAGAGTGGCAGGAAAAGAAGACTACAACTTCTTCGATAAATTTCCCGATTACAAGTATCCATAAACCTAAGTGACCAACATAAAACAACCTTTGCTATAGAATGGGAAACGATTGCGTATAAGATAATAATGTTCAATTTAACCAACGCACTAGCTATGTTTCAAAGACTCATGTGTACATTATACAAGGATTTTCTAAGGAAATTCTTAGAGATCTTCATGGATGATCTATGTGTAAACTCCAAGTTGAGACGAGAGCACATGTACCCCATTTGAGGCTAGTGTTGGAAAGGTGCTGAAGACTGTGTTTAGACCTTCAAAGTGTAAGTTCATAGTGAGACAGGGTGTAATCCTAGGGCATGTGGTGTCCAAGAATGAAATTTCCATGGATGAGAAAAGATTTGAGTAGTTGTAGGGCTCGAAAGACTAGAATTCATACAAGTTTTTATAGACACTTCATATTTATGTATGTAAAAACTGTGAGATGACTATATGCCCTATTGATATGTTTTGTGTGGACTAAAGAGTGCGAAGAGTCATTCCATAAGCTCAAGGAGGCCTTGATACAAATTTGATTCTCAGAGCACCAAGGTGGGATGTCATTATCCACATAAAAATAGATGCATCAACTTAATATGCTATAGGATGCATACTAGCTCAATAACCTAGTGAAAAGAACATGGACGTTTCTATTAGTTATGCCAGTAGACAACTCAACAACACAGAGAGGGAAGTCTTAGCAATGGTTTATGTAGTTAAGAAGTTTCGCCATTATCTTTTGGTGAATAAAATTATTTTCTTTATAGACCTTAGGCTTTGGTCTACCTTGTAAACCAACCATGCACCACAGGGTGAATTATTACTTCTTCTTGTTCAATTTCACGGTGTCAGTTTGCAAAAGAGCATTACATGTTAGAGTTTGCAAAGGAGCATTATAACAGGGAGGGACAACAAGGGTTAAGAGTGATCTTTCAGAGGCATCCCTTTTTTAGATAAGCTTAGTGCTAAGGTGGAGTTATGAGATTGCAAAATATTTAAGCAATGGACTTCCCTTATACGAGACCAATGCTGCATAGCTATTGGGCTGAGGCTGTTTCTACAGCAGTATACATCATGAACAGAACTCCAACTACAGCCATACATGATGTAACTCCAGAGGAGAGGTTTACTGGCAGAAAACCAGATTTGTCTCATCTAAAAGTCTTTGGATGCATTGCATTTGCATGTGCCAGATGAGCTGAGAACTAAGCTGGATCCGAAAGCTGAAAAATGTGTGTTTATTGGATATTCCCTTGAGCAAAAAGGATACAGGTGTTATAACCCTGCTACACGTGAGTTGAGGGTAAGCAAGGATGTTGTTTTTGATGAGATGAGCAACTGGTATGTTGCTGAAAAAGAAGTTGTCGAGACTGATGTGAGTGGAAGTGTGGTTGCACAGAATGCAACTCAGCAATCACAGTCTTTGAGTGGACCAGGAGAGTCCTCATCTAGTGGGTCTGTTGATAGACCATGGAGTAGCAGGCTGCGTCATAATACTAATCCTGCAAATGTGATTACTACATCATGTAAAGGAAAAGAGAAAGTGGTTGAGCCCCTTGGTATGCCTGACATTTCTGCAGGGCATTATCATGTTGATGGAGAGTCTAGTGGCTCAGATATGAGCCTTGATAAGGAGCTTGGGATCCCAGCTATGAGAACACCTAGTGTAAAGAAGGCTATGGAAGCCATGAATAAAAAGCTACGAAGATCAGGGAGAGTGAAGAACCCTGTGCAGAGATTTACATATGATGGTTATGTGGCACATCACTATGCATATATGGCAAAGGTTGTGCAGGTTGTAGAGCCCACATGCATTGATGAGGCTGTTGGAAATGTGTGTTTGGAGAAAGCTATGGATGAGGAGATGGATGCACTATATGGAAATGAAACTTGGGATTTAGTGCAATTGCATGAAGGCAAGAAAGCCATTGGATGCAAGTGGGTGTACAAAGTTAAACATAACAGTGATGGGAGCATAAACAGGTACAAGGCTAGATTGGTAGCCAAAGGATATGCGCAGACATATGGGATTGATTATGAGGAAACTTTCAGCCCAATTGCCAAGATGGCAACGGTGAGAGTTGTGATAGCAGTGGCTGCATCAAAGCAATGGTCTTTACATCAGATGGATGTAAAGAATGCATTCTTGCATGGGGATTTGCAAGAAGAGGTGTATATGTTGCAGCCACCTAGTTATGAGGATGTGGGTCACCCCGAGCATGTTTGCAGGTTGAAGAAAGCCTTGTATGGCTTAAAGCAAGCACCAAGAGCATGGTCTGACAAGATTTTTGAATATCTTGTCACTATTGGCTTTCATGTCGCCAATGCAGATTTCTCGCTGTATGTGAGACATGGTGATAGAGGAGTTGTGCTTGTTGTTATCTATGTAGATGACTTGATCATTACGGGGGACCATGATGCAGAGATCTTTGATGTAAAGATCTTGCTTAGACAGAAGTTCGAGATGAAGGATCTGGGGGAGCTCAGATATTTATTGGGCATTGAGGTGATTAGGTCACCACATGGTATTGGATTACTGCAGAGACAGTATGGCTTGGACATGTTGTCCAAGTATGGTATGATAGGCTGTAAGCCTATTTTCGTGCCATTAGATCAGAATGGCAAGTTGAGTGCAGATTCAGGAGAGATCTTGGAGGATCCTACTATGTATAGGCGCATAGTAGGAAGTTTGATCTACATGATGATCACCAGACCAGATTTGAGCTATGCTGTTGGGTTGGTGAGTCAGTTTATGCAGGCTCCACGGAAACCGCATTTGGATGCAGTGAGACGCATACTGAGGTATGTGAAGTCTACTTCGCATTGTGGACTATTCTATGAGATTGGGACATAGATATTGTGTACATGGGTACACAGATGCTGATTGGGCTAGTAGTATCTCAGATAGAAGATCTACTAGTGGATTCATGTTTTCTTTGGGGAGTGCTGCTGTGACTTGGAGCAGCAAGAAGCAGCCTACGGTTGCTCTATCCAGTACAGAGGCCGAGTACAAAGGAGCTGCTATGGCAGCATGTGAGGTAGCTTGGTTGAGAAAGCTACTTGCAGAGCTGCTATGGCAGCATGTGAGGTAGCTTGGTTGAGAAAGCTACTTGCAGCTATGACTTGGAGCAGCAAGAAGCAGCCTACGGTTGCTCTATCCAGTACAGAGGCCGAGTATAGAGGAGCTGCTATGGCAGCATGTGAGGTAGCTTGGTTGAGATATCGAGCCCATCTAGTGAGGCGGTGGCCACTGATGACCCGCCTGGGGGATAGGCCCCACACTTACACCACTGACATGGTTGGTGAGATCTTGGGTGATATGCAGCCAGTGGGATGATAGACAGTGTGACAGCCATTCTAGAGACTGGCATAGTTATAGCGCCAGCTCATTTAGTCGGGTTCACACTATAGAGAACCCGTGTATGTATTTGGTTGAGTACCTTTCATATTGTGTGTACTCTTATTCTTGTATATGGTGTGTTGAGTGTTGAGAGAAGAAGAAGAAGATTTTCAGCCTCTCACCTTGTGTGTTCTCTTGTAGGGTTTTGTGAGTGTGTGTGTGTGCTTGCAAGAGCTCAAGCTCTCTTCCCCCCTGCATCTTTTCAAATTAGCAACCAAGGGAGCAATTTCTTAAGTAATGTAATGAAGTTCCTCTTAAAAGAGCTGATGGTAATGTATTATAGCAGTCTTCCCCTTGCTATTTCACAAACAAACGAGCAGGTTGAGAACACTAACAAGGTCCTATACACAATGCTTATAAAGAAACTGAGGACATATTGGGAGAAGAAGTTCTCATCCACATTATGGGTTAATAGAACCCCTACAAAACTTTATTTAGGACCACTCCATATACAACCTAGTCTTTGGACTCAATGCTATACTCCCAAGAGAATTCATGATTCCAAATTTGGGGGTATAAAAGAAAATGAAATGGATGGGCAATGAGTTATCTGAATGACTTGTAGAACTTGAGAAACTGGATGAAGCGAGACTACACTATGTAGTGGGCACTATGTAGTGGGCACGTATGCCAAAAAGAGAGAAAAGAAAATGGTGGTTTGATTCCAACATCAAAATTAAAAGGTTGAAGGAAGGGGATCTCATCCTACTTTATAATCTCAAGAAGAAGAAAAGGAAATTGAAATTGAAGTTATGGGTCCTTTTAGGATCTATGAACTCACAATAGGAGGGGCAATCCACTAGAGACCCTTAATGGAGTCCAAATAGAAGGATTCCTCAATGGGAGCAAGCTTAGAAAGTACTATGGGTTGTCATCCTATAATAACTTCATGCCATTCACAAAATTAAAGAAAGAAGAAAATAGGAGGTTGAGATGAATAGAGGAGCCCAATGAGAAGCTAAAGCTTGGGTGGAGAAAGAAAATCAAAGTAGAGGTGTTATACCTATCCACATGGCTAAAATGCATAACAATCACGAGGAGGAAGAGGTCAAACCCACAATGCTTTGCCTAGACTTCCCTACAAACACTCAAACAATAGCCAAACTTGCTTTATTGGATATAGGAGTAGGAACAAACTTAATGTCATATTAGACTTAGGAAACATTAGGGAAACATGCCCTTGATCCAACTTAATCTCTTCTACAAATTGTCTCAAACCTATATAATGAATGCAAAGGATGTTAAAGCTCAAGTTCCATATCAATTCTTACCTTGTGGAAGGTAGTTTCTATGTTATGACTGCAAGTATGATGCTAGAGAAAACCATACTTGGAAGGGGATGGATAGCCAAACGTGACTACAACATACAGCTACAATTAAGCTTGCACAATGGATTATAAGTGTTCTTCTCACATAGAGAAGGAGAACCAGGACATATCTCTTTTAAGATCTAGAATTTATTAACACTGTTAAAAGCATGTCCCATCGAGCCGATAAATTATAAACTCAAGGCTTCGTCCAATCGACCCTCTCCACATCCCATAAAACTAGGAGCCAAAGAGGTGAAATTCCAACCAAAGCAGGAGAAACCTCGTCAAAGGCCAAGGCGGAGCCATAGGAGAAGCCAAAGGCTAGTAACCAATACTTTAAACCCTACTCCCTTTATTTCCTAGAAAGTTCCAAGAACCGACCAAAGAAAATTTGGGTACCAAAAGTGGCTAAGGAAGCCAAATATTGTGCCCACCAAACAGTCAAGGCCCAAGAGTAAAAAGCTAAAACAGGTATGGACTCCAAAAAAAAATATCTCTAAAATGTAAATCAAAGTTGAGGATGAGCTGGTGTGGATTCTAAAGCCACAAAGAAACTAGAAGTCCTATAACCATCTAGTCACACAAGGATGGGCAACTACACAAAGGTCACTACTAATAGCATAGAGATATTGCCACAAGGAAGAAGCCAAATCTAGGTGCCAAGGGTATAACCCGCATAACGATGCAACCCTCCAAAGAGCGACAAAAGAAAGGTTAACATCATCATCATGCTCAAGGATTTTGCATCAACATGACACACTAAAGCACCTATGGGTGCCCAAAAGGCAAAATAAGGGGAAAGCTAAGATAGAGCACAAATGGACTCTGAAAGAGCAGGAACAACTTCAGAAGCTAATCTAAGAACTACAGCTCTACATGAAATCCCAACATCCCTAATTGTTGAAAACTCCGATGTGCGTAGTGCAAAGACTGTTCAAACATTAAGAAGTCTGAGAACCGTTAAAGCCTGATTCTTAACCTGGGCAGAAGCCATGATGATGTAGATGCCCTTGACTTAGATCCTTGACTCGGATAACAAAGCCAAAGATGCCATTACTTAAAGCATAGCAAGAGGGGAGGGCCAGTAGGTAAGCATCCAAATCTAAGTCAAGCCATTGAAGTCCAAATGCGCCAATGGCATAAGCGTTCAAAAGTCAAGTCGCTAAATGGCCAAAATGAGCCTGAGGCATAAGAGTCAAGAGTTAGGTTGCAAAAGGCCAAAACAATCCCAAGTGTAATTCCTTAGGGGGTCATATCACTAGTACATCAATGCACAAGTCCTTTTTTCACAAGTTAAGTTGCTTGTGTTTGAGAGACAAGCATAAAAGTCAAATTGAGTTGCCTATGCGAGACACGGGTAGAGGCATAAGAGTCAAAGTCCAAATGGGTCTAAAGGAGCGAGATGATGTTAAAACCTTTAACAATAACACAAAGGGACAAGTTATGGGAACCTTACCATCAAAAGCTCATGGATTCCCACTGAGTGTGCTTGCACAACATGCTTTATGCATTCAAATTATACTAGAGGTGTCCAGAATAAAGGACACATGCAGTTAAACACATGCCTAACTTGTTGAGACCCATGCATAAAACTGCACCAGGAAGCCCTATAGGGAAAAGAATTGCATTAATACTAGATGAATCGCATAATAACACATCATCATGAAAAGTTCAATCATGGGTGATCCAACCTTGACTACAACCGACGATTTCTCTCCACAAGCATCAGGACGATCCAAGTCACTGTGAACTGATCTAAGTCATCAATCTCGCGGTGTTCTAATTCTCAGATCTTGATCTGATTAGTCGAATTGTGGTGCTTCAACTCTAAAAAAATATTGGTGATCCTACCCGTGATGATAATTGCCTAACTTAGCTTTCTTAATCGCCTATTCAAACACCACATCAGATCGTTGACCAAAATCGTGTGACCTAGGTCAACTTGAATCATGGTAATTCACGCCAATATGTCACACCACTACCAACCCAGCTTGACTATGGAGTGTTTGTACAGGATGGGAAAAACACTTTGTAATGAAATATTGAGACTTCTGAGGTGAGCCTTCTCATGCGAGGGATTTGCATCGTGTAGCCTCTCCATTAAATGATGCCCTTCAATTGCACTTCCAAATACACTTTCATTTCCTTACACTCATCTCTTTGCCATGTATATCTTCACAATTTAGGAACTCCTACGAGAGCTATGGCAAGTCTATTATGGAATACAAGAAAACCTTCCCTCCACGACCATAGCTAGGGAGTGGGCACATTTATTTATGAGCTGTCGGCACCTACGCCAACTCCCATTAGGGCCAAAAATGAAAAAAAAAGGGTCGTGTAAGGATTGGATTAAGTTTCTTAATCAAAGTCATTTAACTGAAATATTAGAGACAAAAAAGCTATATTAAATGCCTCTTTTTCACCTATATTTAGAGGGTAGTAGTGTATGTAATATGTTGACCATCACCTATCTATTCTTGGCAGATGTCTTACCTACTTTAGTACACTTTTTGAGTGTTTTTTAAAATAAATTTATTTGAAAATTTGAATTAATTACATACTTGTCTCTTCCATAGGCATAGCGTGAGTTTTTCTCACTTTCCTCTTTACTGTTTTTTTCTTCCTCCCACCATCTTTTACTTTCTCTTTGAATCTATATCATTTTTTGTTTGATAGTGCTTTCTTTTCTCTTATTGCTATGGCAACTCAAGAGGTGGATCCTAACTCAAAGAAAAGTCACGATATCAACTTAGTGCTGCTGCTTGACAAAGACTACTACACAAGGAGAAGTATTGATCATAAAGCTCTACATGATGAGACTGAAGCTCAAAGACTACATGCAGAAGGGAAGAAGCACGTGGATTTGTGGGTTCAAGGAGGTCTATACCCCCTTAACCCATCAACTGGTAAGCCTCCATCATTCAACACTTTACATGATCTTGTTCCATTCATTGGGTGGGGATGGTAGAGAAGGTTTATTTGGGTATTGCTCTCAAGATTGAACAATCAAGCTAACATTTCCCATTATCAACACAAACACATGGCTGAAACTATGCTTGGTGTGTACAAACAATCTATTAAAGGGCTTGAAAACATGGTGCTCTCCCAAACTTAACATGTAAATGAGTTGGACAATTATCTCAAGAATGGTGGATTACTAACTTCCTTATAAAACTTTTCTACTACCTTGCCACAAGGGCAATACTAAGTTGTACTCCTTTGATGATTTGGTGTGCTTATTTCTACATGAGTAATAGTCTCGAGTTAACCAGTCAAGCATGATTTCTAGAGATTCGGCATTTGTTGTCTCACATAAAGGTAAGTGCAACTTAGGAAAGCCATCAACCAGCTGCCAAGCCAAAGGGCAAGGTTGTTTTGTCCATTGACTCAATATCTGGAAGATGAGGACAAGAAGAAGAAAAAACAGTGTAACTATTGTCAAAAACTCACACACCTCATTGAAGAATGCCAAAAATGCATTGAAAGCAAAAAGAAAAAGAAGAAAAACTAATATTAAAAACTCAAACACCTCAAGAATGCCAAAAAAGCATTGAAAGCGAAAAGAAAAGAAGAAAAATTCACAGATAGTATGTCAGGTGCTGCTCTGCAAAGGAAGAGTCAGGAAAGAAAGCTCATTGGGCATTTGTGGTCACATGTGCTTATGATCCTCCAAAGCACATGGAATGCATGTTAGTGGTGGGAGAATCCAAACATTCTTGGTACTTTGATAGTACTTCATGTAGAGGGTTGTTTGTCTCTTTATGGCATGTTAGTGGTGGGAGAATCCAAACATTCTTGGTACTTTGATAGTACTTCATGCAGAGGGCTGTTTGTCTATTTATGGGATGTATCTAAGGGGGGCATAGTCGTGTGGCCAACAATGCTTCATATGCCATCAAAGGCATTGGTCAAATTCCACTTAAGGATGTTTTGTATGTACCTCGCATTAAGAAAAACATCATTTCAATTTCGATAATTGCACAAGTAAGCTTTGTTGTTCAGTTTGTGTGGATGATAGATGCATAGTGTATGATCGTCTCGTGGCGAGAACATGATATCAGTGTCATTACTGGTACATTATGCCATAGCTTATATAAGGTGGATGTCTATGAGAGGAGTGCATTAGAAGATACTTTGGTAGTTGACACTATAGTTATGTGATGACCGACACAAAGTTGTGGCATGCTCGTTAGCTGACACTACAACGATGATGAATGACACATAGTTGTGGCATGCTCGGTTTGGTCATCTAAACTTTAGTTGACACTACAGTTATGATGACCGACAGAGTTGTGGCATGCTTGGTTTGGTCATTTGAGCTTTAACAGTTTACTTTACCTCAAAAGGCATAACATGGTACATGATTTTCCATCACTCAAGTGCATGTTAAACATGTGTGCAGGATGCGTACTTGGTAAAATGCAACATGCATCGTTTCCCAAGGATGGATCAGTGGGAGCTTCCTGCAAATTGCATCTTCCTTATCCATAGTGATGTATGCGGTCCTATGTAGATTCCATCTATGGGATATATATATTTTTTACCGTCACGCCACACTTGGGTGTATCCATTGAAGAAAAAATCAGAGGTTTTTGTATGCTTTAAAGTTTTCTTGTCCATGGTTGAAAAATTCAATAGTCATAAGGTTCTAATGCTTTGCATAGATTGAGGGGAGGGAGTACATGTCACATGAGTTCAATGTATTCTTGAAAGAGAAGGATATTATATACCAATGTACTATGCCATACACATTGAGTACACACATCAGCAAAATGGTGTGGCTGAATGCAAGAACATCTCTTATGGAGATGGAACAATGTATGGTTAAAGGTAAGAGTCTACCTCATAATTTTTTAATGGAGTAGGCAATCATGTGTTGTGCACTTTTGCCACACATGTCGGAGCTAGGGACTTGCCAAGCATCGTGTGCGAGCCACGAATGGGAAGCACACAACCAGGAAACCAGCAAGCTCAAAACAGGGAGCAATGGTGTCTCACTCACCGCTCAGACTGCCGTTGTGAAGGATTCTCGTGCCACGATAAAGAGGGAGCCACCCTCGCCGCTTTGCCGCCTCGTCGCCGTGCCGCCACACGCAATGCTCGATCGCTACACACACACACACACACACACTCTCTCTCTCTCTGTCTCACACACACACACACACACACACACGTTGGAGAAGGAGATGGAGAAGATGAAGCAAGGGCACTCCTTGTATTCAACACTTATCGAATGAGAGGTTTTAGGTTTCATTTGACTTTTATATGTGACCTGGCCATTCACACCTGGGTGCCCACACATGGCCGACCGATCCTAACCCTTATCTTGATGAAATTCGAGGTGCGCCTCTCATCGGCGACCCAATCCCTTTACCCTTTACATGTGGTGCCGACAAGCGCGGCCCATGACTTAGATAAATATATGACATAAAAAGTAATACGTCTCAATGTCCACCATAGGTTACATGCCCCCCTTCCTCATGTAGATTCCGTCCTCGGAAGCTATGATATGGTAAACTCGACAGTGTTTGTTGGGTAGGCTGTATCTGTAAAACAGGTAAGTAGAGTGAAAGCATGCTTGGTCTTCAAAAGATATAGAGTGTATCAAAAATAAAATCAAGCATGTTAGACCACAATGGAAGTATGCCATGAGAACCTAGTTTAAGAGGTCACATCAAGGAGCTAGTGTAGCAAATTAATAGGAGTTTAAAACTATTGAAAGTAATTCAAGAGTTAGTAAATTAACAAGAGTTTAAAACTATTGAAAGTAATTCAAGAGTCAGCAAATTAACAGGAGTTTAAAACTATTGAAAGTAATTCAATAGTTAGTAAATTAACAAGAGTTTAAAACTATTGAAAGTAATTCAAGAGTTAGCAAGGTGTCGAAGGTTAATCAAGGTCTACAACTAGCCTAAGTCAAGGAAAATTACCAAGCTTAATAAATAAACAGATGACCACAATGTGTCTATTCTAAGAACAAGCTAATCCCAAGAGCCTAAGGACACAAGAAACATCAGAGTTATAGGAGTCTTGCCTTTATTTCTTTTATGCACGTGTGATAATTTTTACAAACAATGGTGACCTCCCTAAAGCAAAACTAGCTCGACCCTGGTGCCATGTTTACCACAAGGCCTTCTCCAGGAATCTACTAGCTTAGGCCCTACCAACCCAGGGCATCAGTCTCTGGAGTGGAATACTCCTCGCCTAAGTGTCAATAGGGCAATAGGCCGACATGAAAGCACATAACGGACATACATTGCCATTTTTTGTAGGCCTTTGTTTTTAATTTTTATTTATCTCTTCGGATTTTCGCTCCCAAATTATCATGCGTTCTTACATCCTTTCGACAAAGGGGTAGAAGCTATGTCTTAGAGGTCAACACCCACGGCCAAGTTGTTCAAGAATAAAGATGGTTTTAACCCTAGACCTTTAAGACAACCATATTCCAAGGTTAACTAAAGACATCATACATTCCCAAGAATTTCTAAAATAAGGTTAAACTCAATTAATGATTTACACTAACACCTTAGGCAACTTCAAAAACTAAGTAGTGCTTGACAAATTCCATGTGGTCATGCATTATAGTTCATGCAATTAATTGAACAGTAAAAATGAAAGAGAGTGGGCATGGAAGAATTACACCTGTATTTTGGAGATCTCCTTGATTTGATGAGAAATGCCCGCAATTTGATGTAGATATCCATGTACGAACATTGCGGCAATCCAAGGACTATGAAAGTGAACCCACCTCAAACTTTTCAACCTGTACAATTAACTAACAAGCACTATACCTCAAGAGGCACATCAGTGGAAAAAAATAAGGACTCGTTTAAGGACACAAAACTAGAAACAACTTGAAAACACTAACCTACCTACTACCAGTCACACCACACTGATACTGAGGATCAAGGTAAGAGGATGTTGTAGAGTCCTGGCTGTAGTCCTAAGGCTAAGCCTCTATCCGCATCATCCAAATAAATAAAATCATCCTCGATAGTGCCATGAGTCTCATCCATCCATTCATCGTTAGATATATCTTCTTTGTCCTCCCATCCACATAGACTCATCAAGAATGTAACTATGCGAGGATAGTCATCCTGTGGAAAAGTAAAGACTTGGGCTATCGAGGATACGTCCTCTATGGAGTAGGGGTCAGTCGTGGTCAATAGGCAAATTAGCCATTCTAATTCCTCAACATTTCCCTCGCTGGCTAGTACATCTATATGACCCAATTCGGTTTTAATTACAGGATAGCACATGTGAAATATCTAAGAAAGGTATAGATGATACCTCTCACCAAAGGTGGGAGTGGATGAAGTGTGTGATGCTCATGCATCTGCCATATCTGCAAACACAGATATAGCATCAGTAGGTTCATGAAGATAGGTCAATCTTGTTTCTAATTGTGTGCAGATAACTCTCCTCTCTCAATGTGCTCTTGCTCTTTTTACTTTTTTTTTTTGTATGAAGCTATATATATACATTCCCTTGAATTTCGAAGATACATGGTCAAGGGAGAAGGCTAGGGAGGAAGCAATAGAATGTCAAACGTGAGTACATGCTCACCCTTCCTTGGGTAGATCATATTTTTTTGCAATGATGTTGTAGCCCCTTGGAACCAATTTGTCTAGTGGGTTATAGGTGGTGATGTGGGCAGATAGCTTTTTATTACCCTTGTGGCCACATCAAGTTACAGAGATGGTAGTGTACGCTCCCATGAATGAACGAAGGATATGGCTTCCGACGATACATTTACAAGGGGAGACGTAGACTCATTGGTTTCTTGGTGGGTATTGATGACAAGGGTAGGTGTAGAGCATGCAGAAACTTCTATAAATATCAACGTGTAAATGGCATGAGGAGCTAGAAGCTTCCTGTGACTCCCCCTTTCTTGAGCTAGGTGGTATCGATGGATATCGTTTGGGAATCCAAACTAGTTCTGGAAGAAGTGGTGTGGAGTACTCCGTTACCTTTCCCTTACCACGGACTTGAATTGTCATTGGGGTGGCAACATTTGGCTTACAAGATTTTATAGGCAATGCAGAGGAATTCAGCTTATGTTTAGGACCCAAATCTAGTCATTCCCTTCGTAGTACCCTTGGGCTGCCAATAATATTTTAGGAATCCAACGTGATGTAACCTTGCCTTTTCTAGGGCGGGTAGATGCTTTCTTACTACGAGGCTTCTTGTCTGAACGAGATTGAGCAGTAGAGGTAGCCGTTTTAATGAAGCTTTTGAGACCCATTTGTATGTACTCTTTGGTAAAGTAAGCGGAGCCTTGGGGACCACACTGCCTGTCTCCACTCTTGGCGTTGAAGCGTTAGAGGGGTGGCAAACAATCAAAGATGGTGTAGGCACTTGACTTTGTGATTTTTTCTTATCTAGCATTTTGTCCAGAGTTGATGGCTTAGGTGTGTGGGACCCTGAGTGGTCAGGCTGAGAGCTGGTTCTTGTGTTGTAACTCGCTTGGTTGCCCAATCAATATTGCACTTGGTGGCTAACATCCATTTGCACCCTAAGTTCAGAGTTCCCTCCATGGTACCAATAGGCATAACCAAAAATCTTTAAACCATAGTCCCCTTGTCATAGGCAACAGGAGTGTGCAGAATTCCTGAGACAATGGTTTTCTTCTTATTGATACCCTTAACTTGGATGGTACTCTTGGATAAGGGTAGTTTTCCAAGTTGACACCACACTCCATATGATAGCAAATTGTGTTGAGCTCCCATATCCAATAATGCATTATATAGCACCTCCCCATAAGGACTTTGTAGCTCAATTGGGTATCGTAGAGGCGGGTCAGATTCTAGTGAATCCTCCTCTGCCTCCTCGAAAAATGCTTGCGTAATCCCCAAGTTGGCCTCTCGTTGGTGCCTAACACGCTGCTGACGCTTCAACTCTCGCTTGTATCTTCTTAAGCTCAGCTTGTTCTTTAGCTACCTTCTTCTGATGGATTTCATGTAATTCCTCTTGGGTTAGGGGGTCATAGTATCTTTTGAATTTACTTCCATTGAGGAATCCAATGGTTTCAACTCCGTCGAGAGTCTCCACTCGGATGGTACCTTGCGGGGTAATTTCAATACTCTGTACGGTCCCTTACCAGCATATTTTAGCTTCTTCTTTTCGTTACTATGCACTCCATACATCAGGACTTTATCCTCCCCAACTTTGATGTCCTTGTCTTTCAGGTGGCGATCAAACCATTTCTTCCTTCTATCCTTCTCTACAAGGGCATTGTATACCGCCAATTGTCTTTCTTCATCTAACTGCTCAAGGATATACAAACGCTCTACTAAGGGATTACCATCCCAGCCCTCTTGAGTAGCAACACGAAGACTAGGAATGACAAATTCCCATGGCATGACTGCTTCTTCAAATGGTTGGTTTACTTTAATTGGATGTAGGGGATCTGATCTTTCCACTGGGGTTTCTTGTAGCGTTGGCATTCATCACAACTCTTCACAAAAAGTGATGCATCTTGGAACATAGTGGGCCACCAATACCCTGATTGCAATATCTTTCGCGTAGTTAAGTCTCTTGAAAAGTGACCACCGGCTACGCCCATATGTGCCTCTTGCAAAATATATAGATACTCATCCTCTCGGGCACAACGCCACCTAAGAACGTCATCCTTTCCTCTTTTATAAAGAGTCTCGACCATTAGGCAATAGGGTTCGCATTACTTGATCAGCTTTCGAGCTAGATCTTTACGAAGCTCTTTGGGTGGAAAACCATTAACCAAGAAGTTAACAATCTTCTCACTCCATTCAAGCATTGTCTCCACCATGAACAAGGAAGTGTCAAGTAAGTCATCACATAAACTCCCGTAGGAGCTTCACCATTAGGTATGCGAGACAAATGATCAGTCATGACATGTTTTTTGCCAGGTCTCACAATAGCAGTGAAATCAAACTCAAGAAAAATCAACAACCATCGTGTGATTCTTCCTGTGGAGCATTCAATATTTGGTCAAATCTTGTGTTTCTTGGCTTAATCCTCTACTAGACTAATTGATGGTTGTGTAAGGTTAAAAAAGGAAAAAGTATGGAAATCTATTGATAGGATTTTCTACTTTTGCGAAAAAGCTCCCGAGTGGGTTCCTCCCTTAAAGTAGTGGCTTTGGTCCCCATGGTTTCTATTGAATCAGAATCATCTTCAGGATCATTCATATACATAGGGTCGTCTCATGTCCCTATATTAGTCTTTGAACTAGGTCTGGAGCTTGTGGCATTAAGCTAGGTTTGGAGCTTATGGCATTAAGCGATCTCTTCTGTTGCGTTTTCTTTTTCTTTGCTCGAGCAATTGATGTAGTATCCCTCTCTTCAAGAATGTAGTTTTGATTTTGAAACATTGACTGCGTGATTACATTGCGGGTACAACAGGTGTGGTTCCTAGTGCCTCATTGGTAACCTCATTGGTAACCTCAACCAATGAGGTTCCTAGTGCCTCATTGGTAACCTCAACCAAATTCAATGGCGTAATCTTGGGTGCACTTGGATTAGGTGGACATTGAGTAATCAAATGATCTATGCCACAATGATTACATGTAAGTACCGGCATTTCCGATGTGCTCCATTGCGGGTACAACAGGTGTGGTTCCTAGTGCCTCATTGGTAACCTCAACCAAATTCAATGGCGTAATCTTGGGTGCACTTGGATTAGGTGGACATTGAGTAATCAAATGATCTATGCCATAATGATTACATGTAAGTACCGGCATTCCCGATGTGCTCCTTTGATTTGGTTGCATTTGAGTAGCGATCTTCTATAGCCTATTAGGGCACTCCGCTACACGATGTGGTCCACCACAATTGTAGCATTGAAGAGGTGGTCTCCTGGCAAAGGTATTAAGGTTTTGCCCTCTTGTTTGGCGAGAGAGCAGCCGCTTGATATACAGACTTGACTTGCTCAAAATGATCCTCCATGTAATATTGGGGAGTCATTTCAAACGTATCAATCCCATATGAAACAATGGGGTCTATATCCTCTTCATAATCCCCACATTGAGGAATGGAAGAAAGTTAGTGGTGAATCATATGCCTGTGTTTGATTGTTTAGCATATGCTCACCCACAACACAAGCTTCATGACAAGGCCATGAAATGCATATTTATGGGATATAGTTGTGAGACAAAAGCAAAGGGTACCATTTGTACCAGCCTACGACATGCAAGATAATAGTCAATTGGGATGTGGTATTCATTGAATACTCAGCCCAACCCTTGTTGGAATGAAAATCGTAGGCCATTGTGGGTCCACAAAATGCATTCTTTGTTGCCTTTGTTCCAAAGTGGTGTTGACCATTAGCTTGAGGCTCGCACACCCCAAAATCATTAGATTGAGTTTCAATCCATTGATCAGCCAGATAATGATGATGTAGTTGGCCAAAGAACAAGCTACTATCAAGGTGGCCAAAGTAGCCCCAAAATGGCTATTTGGCACTTTGTGTGCGATAACAAATTATCCACTCCTCTACCTAGTAGTAGAAGAAGATCAACTACTTGCCATGGACATGGCTATTTTTGAGCCAACACCCAACTTGGGTAGGGCAATTCCTATTTGGAAATTAGCCGGGTATACAGAGTTTTTAGTGGGTTAGCATTTTAAATTGATTCTAACCTAGACACATTCATTGGCTTTAGATTAAAGTATCTAAATAATTATTGACTCTTCTTTAAGATCAAGGTCAATTAAGGTCATGTCCTTAATCTTATATCAGGATTTTAATTTAAGTCATGATGATAAATCTTCTTCAGGACATTAAAGAAAATCTCTCAACTATCTTGCCTAGCTCATGGGTCTTCCGGGGTAATGCCTTTAAGGAAGTAGCGAAATAGTCTCTAAGACTGGGGATGGCGAAGCTAATGACAAAATCATTTATTTGTTCAAGTCTCAGAATGAGCCTGCTCATCTCTGACCCTGGCCCAAAAAATTAAAAAAAGCTATTTTATTGATCAGGCACTCATAGCTACATCATGTAATGAGGAGCCTATTTCTTTTGAAGATGCTTCAAAAAGTGAGCATTGGATGGCTGCCGTGTAATTGAAAAAATCAATTCCATTCATAAAAATAGAACTTGGGAGTTATGTGACTTGTTGTCCACAGGCAAAGCATGCCATAGGAACTAAGTGGGTTTATAAGCTTAAATGCAAATTAAATGGTAGCATTGATCGCTACAAAGCAAGGCTAGTCATAAAGGGGTATGCCCAAAAGTAAGGGATTGACTATGAAGAAACCGTTCAGTAAACATCACATATGATTACCATACATTATGACATTGTATTAGCAGCACACTTTGATGGGCAAGTGCATCAGTTGGATGTAAAAATAGATTTTTTGAATGGGGATTTATAGGAAGAAGTCTATGTCACCCAATCTCCAAGTTTTGTTCAGAAGGGTTCAGAGGGCTATTTAAGTAAGGAATTGTTTGGTCTGAAACAGGCACCACAGGCATGATACCATAAAATTCAGGCTCACTTGATTGCTCTTAGTTTCAACAATAATCCAATGGAAAGCATACTTTATATTTACAAAGTTAGTGAGGATTTGATTATTCTCATACTACATGGTTTTTTACGGGTCCCAATGAGGAGGAGATTATAGCCCTCAAGACTGACTTACAGTGCTCATTTGATGTGACTGTAAGTCAGTCTTGAGGGCTATAATCTCAGCATACAGTTTGTATCATTTCAGGGGGTCTTATCATGTATCAGTCCAAGCACATTGGATAGCTCCTTTAGAGGTTTCATTTTGAAGACTGCAAGTCTATTTCTACACCTGTAGAAAAACGGATTGAGGTTTTCATTGTAGGATGATGTAGAACCATTTTATGCATCTCTTTATCAATAGGATGTGGGATGCTTAATTTATTTGTAATACTCGATTGGATATCCAGTTTGGGGTTTCCTAGTTGAGCGGATTTGTGCATAGCCCCTGACACAAGCATTGAGGCAAGCCGTGAATGCCTTTCATTATCTCAAAGGCATTGGGACATTGGATCTCTTCTATGGTAGAGGCTTGTTATCTTCCTTGCACAAATAGCGATTGGCCTAGTTGTTATATGATACAAGATTGTCCACTAGTGATAACTATTTCATCATTAGTAGATGAAGCACATCATGGCTCAACAAGATATAACCTATTGTGGCCACCTCTAACTGTGAGGCTAAATATAGGAGGGCAACAATTATAATGATAGTTGAATGTGTATGGATCAACGCCTATTGGTATTGATTTACATGTGGGATAGTATTCCTGTGATTCCTATCCACACTAATAGTCAGAGTGCAATGGAAGTTACGAGTAATCCAATTTTTCATGCTTGCATAGAGCACATTGAGGTTATTATCATTATATTAGGTAAAGGTTCCATACTAGAGAGATTAACGTAATGCATGTCTCTACACAAGATAACATGGTAGATCTATTTACAAAAGCTCTTCCAAGAGAAAAGTTTAAAGCCTTCCACAAGGATTTAGGATTCAAGTTATTATCATTTGGGGATTGATCTACTATTCGTTGTATATGTTTACATTAGTTACTCTAGGAGGGTTTGTTACACGTGTTGTGTATACCTCGTGGTCGTTTTGGTGTGGACAAGCTCTTACACACATGCACTTTTTACCTTCTTGCTTGAAAGGATTTTTTTCCCTCTGTGACCACCCTCTTAGGTGATCACCCTCAGTGACCACCCTCTTAGGTGATGGTACTTGAGTACCCTAGGACATATTATATTACTTCTCACATTATCTTATCTAGAAGAACTATTTTGGCACTCTTGCTCTTTTGTGTCTCAAGCTCTGTGTGTGTATTGTTGGAATTAGGGTTACAGGAAAGCACACAAAGCTTGGAGAAGAAGAAGCAAGAATGCACACAACACACAGTGTATTAGATTGTGTCAATGTACAAAGATAAGTTAGCCCTAGAATGATGGGCGTATATACAAGCCGGGGGAAAAAACCTCCTAAAGAGGGAAAAAGTGCCTCGACGGTCCTAAGTGTGTTCACACACATCACTGCCTATATATATGGCAACAAATCTCCCCTGGGAGTGATGGTGTGAACGAGAGCTAGCACTCATGTATAGGGAAGTGCCATGCCCGAAGTAGATCAGTCCACAAAGGGGAGCAAGCTCCGGAAAGCTTCAAACTTCTCACGAGGAAGCGCCTTTGTGAAAAGATCGGCAAGGTTGTCCTATGTTGGCACATATGCCAAGCTGATCTCTCGTGCTGAGAGTCTCTCCCTGACATAGTTATAATGCACCTCAATGTGCTTTGTGCGAGCATGAAAAACTGGGTTTCTCAACTGCCAATGCACTCTGACTGTCAGTGTAGATAGAGGTGGCAGACTCCTGTCCAACACCCAAGTCAGCCATAAGCCGTCTAAGCCACACACACTCAACCGTAGCTGTGAAAGCTGCCCTGTACTCAGCTTCATAACTAGAAGTGGCCATAGTAGGTTGCTTCTTACTCAACCAAGATATGCATGAGCTACCGAGCATGAAACAAAAACCACTTGTGGACACTCTTGTGTCATAGCAACCAGCCCAATCTGAGTCTGAAAAAGCATGTAAACCTGGCGGCAACAATCCCCCCTTGGGATAAAACAGCCCAAGATATATGGTGCCACTCAAGTAGCGAAAGATGCATTTAATTGCCTTCCAATGCTGAGACCCTGGGCTATACATAAACCTGCTCACCTATGAGACTGCAAACTGAATGTTGGGCCTCGTAATGCATACATAAATGAGACAACCAACAGCTGTCTGATAGAGTGTGACATCAAAGTGATCTCCAGCATCATGAAGACTCAACTTCAAACTTGTCTCCATTGGAGTAGCAATAGGCTTGCAGTCTTCAAGGCCAAATCTCTGCAACAATGTCTCAATATACTTTATCTGACACAAAGCAATACCTCCATCACACTGCTTAAATCATATCCCCAAATAAGGATGCAAATGCCCCAAATCTGACATCTCAAAAGAGGCATTCAAATCAGCCTTAAAATCAGCAATATGACTCTCATTTGGTCTTGTGAGCAGCATGTCATCGACATAGAGAGCAATGATTAGATGTACATCATCCACACGTTTAACATACAAAGTGCTTTCTATTGGACTATTCTGTGCAGTTAAATATGCATGTATCTTTTCATACCAAGCTCGTGGAGCTTGCTTTAAACCATACAAAGCCTTTTTCAACCTGCACACTTTGTTTTCCTACCCTTTTTGAACAAAACCATGAGACTGCGATACATACACCTCCTCATGCAAATCTACATTCAAGAACGCAGTCTTTATGTCCAAAACTGATGTACATTCCAACCATTATGAGCTACCAATGCACAAATGCTACGAATGGTAGTCATATGACAAGTGGGAGCAAAGGTCTCATCATAATCAATGCCCTTTTCTTGAGCATAACCCTTTGCAACAACAAGTCTAGCCTTATAGCGATCAACACTGCCATCTGGCTTTCGTTTCAACTTAAAAACCCACTTACATCCAATGATCTTTTTACCAGTAAGCAAATCACACAAAGACCATGTACCATTCTTCATTATAGCATCATATTCACTTTGCATTGCAGCCAACCAATTTTCTGATTTTTGTGCCTCATCAATTGAAAGAGGTTCTTCCTCTTCACACATACTAGACACAGCCAAAGCATAACAATCTGATGCATAAGAGGCATGCTGAAAACCTAAACGAGTACGACTAGAAATAGGTGCATCAATTTTACTATCACACAAGGTTTGCACCAGCCATTTAGACATACCTCTAGCCTGCTCATTTTCAGCCCTATCCTCATAAATTACATCCTGTAAATCTGCATCAGAAATAGGCTAATCTATGATGTCGTTTGAAATCTGCATAGGCTGAATATTTACCTCATTAGGACTTACATTTGAATTCCCACTTGTAAACAGAGGCAACAACGTATCAAATACATCTCGTAAGCTCACACCTGTCTCTTTGGTACATGATAACAAAGGCTGCACATCATCTTCCACAAAAACAACATCTCAACTAATCAAGATACGCTTTGACTGCAGATGATACAATCTGTAACCCTTGCTCTCAGCATTGTAACCAACAAAAATGCATTTCACAGCCTTATCATCCAATTTTCTACGTTGTTGCACAGACACTAAAGCATAGGCCAAGCAACCAAAGACACGCAAGTGACTAATAGAAGGTTTCCTGCCATGCCAAGCTTCGTATGGAGTAACAGACTGCAAGGCCTTAGTGAGACACCTGTTGAGTACATATGCAACACTCATGATAGCCTCATCAAGCCAAAACGCATATGGCAAAGCTTGGCTCTTGACCATACATCGTGCCATCTCCATAAGTGACCTATTTTTCCTCTCAGCAACACCATTTTGCTGAGGGGTGTACGGCACTGTACATTGGTGTTTTATCCCACGACTAGCCAAAAATGGATCAAACTCTTTAGACGTACTCCCCCCCGATCAGAACGGAGGGTGCCCACAATACAATTGGATACATTTTCAGCCATAAGCAAAAATTGTTTGAAGCACAAAAACACTTTGGACTTTGCCTTCAGTGGATATTCCCATGCATGCCTTGAGGACGGAGTTTGCATAGGCCCACATACATCACTATGTACAAGTTGCAATTTGCGAGTGGCCCGCACAGAACCATCCTTTGGAAACGTAGAACGCTGCATTTTGCCCAAAATACAGCCTTCACAAACATGTTTCAATGGTGCCTCAAGAGGGGGCAATGAAGCAACCATATCAAATTTCTGCAAAAGCAGCAAACTAGCAAAGTCAGATGACCAAAACGAGCATGCCATAGTTTTGCATCTAAAACTGCGTTTTCATCAGAAACTGCATTTGCTGAATCTTCCACACTTGTCATAAGAATTGACCCTATACAGCCCACGAAACAAAGGTTCCAGATGCAATAATCGTATCACCAGAAGTCAAATCATGAACAGTACATCTGTCATCCACAAATTTGACTACAAGTCCAAGTCTAGCAAGCACAGAGACAGACAATAGATTCTTCTTTATCACTGGCATATACAAAGCATTTGAAAGTGTGAAAGCGCTGCCATTTGCAGCAGTAAGCATAATTTTACCAACGCCCTTCACTAGGTAAGAAGCATTATTGGCACATGTGACAGTATTCCCATTAGAGACAGCCTCAAGACAAGTGAACATATCACGATGCGAGGTAATGTGCTTTGTAGCACCACTGTCAAAATACCATACATCAGAGTCAACAGAAACTGCCAAACATGCATCATGTACAGATGGGTCATACTGGTAATACACGCTAAATGCCCATTCTGTATCCTACACAACATTTGTAGAATCTGCATTTGTAGAAGCATCCGCTATTGTGGCTGCATTTGGCTCTTTCTTCTTTGCCTCTTTAGCCTTTAGCTTAGGGCAATTCTTAATGACATGATCAATTGCCTTACAATAGTTGCACCTGATCTTTTTCTTGCCTTTATCAAGAGCCTTCTCAGACCTATTGTTGTTTGTTACCTGTGGAAGGAGAAGAATTTGCAGACCTACTAATAAGAGAAGAAACAGTGGAAGGGGCTGCCTTACCACTTCTTCTCTGTTGGGCAACAACAAATGCCTGATCAACTGCACGCTGCTTAGCCTTATTTTGCCTGGACTGCGCTTCTTTTGCAAGAGCTTGTTGACTAAAGTATCATACTTGACAACATCATGTCTGTCCTTAGTAAAACAAGTCCTCAGTATAACAAGTCTCCACGTGGAAGCAAAAGTCTGTTATGACTCAGGTAAAGCATCAAGAAAAGTCTGCATAAGAGAATGATCAGGAATAATCTCACCTGCAGAAATCAACTATTCCTTGATATCTTTAATCTCAGCAAGAAAAACATTCATGTCATCATCTTCTTACATAATCTTCGATTCTAGCTCTTTACACAGGTAAGAGATTTTTGCCTCATTTTACGACCTACATACAACCAGCTAGAATATCCCAAGCCTGTTTTGCTGTTTTTGCTGAACGAATATGTAGAGTGATGTTACGTTTGACAGAAAGTACAATCAAGGCATGAGCCTGCGCATCTTTACCATCCCAAAACGAGCTTGTTCAGCAGTGGGTAAAACAACAGCAATAGTAGAGCTGCTAGAATCTGCAACATCCTCAACAGATCCTACATCCACAGAACTTGGACGTACATCCATACCATGCACAATGTTCCACACTCCTTTTGCAACCAAAACATGCTGCACCATGTATGCCCAAAGTGGGTAGTTGCTGTCTCCATCCAATTTGTCATCATCAGCAGACAACATGCGAAATACATCATTGCTGTTATCAGCCATGGCCACTGACTGAAACTGATGTAAAAGCTACCTGTAATGAAGCAAAGACTGAACAGAAAACAACTCATGCTATGTAGCACGGTCCACAATAGAATACGTATGCCTGTTTTGCAGAAAACTGTACTGTTAAAATTTCTGCACAAAATGACCTCAGATGACCTCAGTATAGGGACTTGCAAGCGCTCGTGAAAACTCACCTCAATCGGAGAACGTGAGTCGGAGGGTGCTAGCGGCGTAGCCTTGGGAGCTGATGCTTGCTCTGATACCAATTGTTGGAATTAGGGTTGCAGGAAAGCACACAAAGCTTGGAGAAGAAGAAGCAAGAATGTACACAACACATAGTGTATTATATTGTGTCAATGTACAAAGATAAGTTAGCCCTAGAATGATGGGCGTATATACAAGCCGAGGAAAAAAACCTCCTAAAGAGAGAAAAACTACCTCGGCGGTCCTAAGTGTGTTCACACACATCACTGCCTATATATATGGCAACATGTATGTGATCTTAGTCCCCCTCAACCCAAACATTACCACTCGGCCTTCCTAAATCTAGACCCAAAGATCATAGGGCTGACATCATACCTAGTAGTATGCCTCCTTGTAAATAACCTTATAGAACTAATGTCATAGAACGAAAGACAAATAGAAGTCTACTTACCTGAGAGGAAGCTAATTCAATGTAGCAGTTCACCATGTAGAGGAGCACATATCCTTCTCATGAAAAAGAAGAACAATACTTATTGTATGTGCATGTAGAGCTCTCAACAAGATCACCATAAAGAATAGGTACCCAAGTCTTAGAGTTGAGACCTTTTAAATAAGTTGATAGTATTTTACATTGTTAGCAAGATCGACCCTCAAGCCCAGCCGGTTATCATCAAGCAAGGATAGTTGAGGAAGATGTGTACAAAGGTTCTTTTTGTACGTATTTTGGTCATGCCATTTGGACTTACTAATTCTCCAGTGACCTTTAGTAGAATAATGAATAGAATCTTCCTAACATTTCAAGACTTTGTGGTTGCCCTTTTTTTGATGATATTAGAGTGCCAAGGAGCACAAAAGCATTTGGAAACTATATTGAATCTTCTTAAGGAGAACAACCTCTATCTCAATCCTAAGAAGAGTAGCTTGTTCGAAAAGAAAATTGAATACTTGTGTCACATTTCTTTTATTAATGGCATCCGACTCAATCCCAAGAAGATAGAAACTATAGAGATCTAGCCATGACCAAAGGATATTCATGAGCTTAATTCTTTTCTTGGTCTTTATAATTAATATCACCACTTTGTGAAATTTTTTCCTTACATTGCGCATGCACTTGTTGATCTTTTGAAAAAGTCAAAGCATTACATATGGATTGATAGACAAGAAAGAGCATTAAAACATACCCTCACACATGCACTTGTTTTTTGTGATTAAATAACTTACCGAGACCTTTCTTTATCTTAGTCACCAATGCTAGTGGTTATGGCATAGGTGTAGTTCTTATGTTGAGATATCGAGCTCAACTAGTGCTACGAGGTGGACATTGATGACCCGCTATGAAGTGGACATTGATGACCTGCCTAGGTGATAGTTCTACACTTATGTCATTGGCATGGTTGGTGAGATTATGCTTGAGATGATGCCAGTGGATGACAGGTTGTGTGACAACCACTTTGGAGTACTAAAGTTATGGCATAGTTGTTGAAATTTGAGCAATGTGATGAGCTATGGTGGATCAAACACTAGAATCAACATCATTAACAAAGTGATTAGCAAATAATTAAGATGTAATTAGTGGATAATTAGCAAATAGATTAATGTAGGCATGGATAATAAAAAACTAGCAAATTCTCATTAGGGCTATGCCTCAATTTATAGAGTTTACATCAAGCATCAAATCCCATTGATTTCTTCATGATTCACTCCCAAAATATCTCCACCTCTTGCCTGATTCTCTCCACCTCTTCTCTTTTCCCTGAATATCTCCCAGAATAACTCCACACTTCCCAGAATATCTCCACACTTTCTAAATTCTCTCATGCTACCCTTTATTCTCTCCCAGTAGATTCTTCTCACCTTTTCACAGGTTCTTTCACAATTACATCTTCTCTTTTACAGCCTCTAACCAAGGGCTTGTTCCCACACACACCCTATTCACTTGTATATTTCAATACCTCCCCTCAAGTGAATAATCCTAGCACACCTGGACCCTATACCAAGTTTCCCTCTTACTTGATAGCCCGCGACCAGTGCCTCAAGTCCCTAAACTCCATAGTCCTTGACACTCTCTCTCTCAATGTATCCAAGGCTACTATAAGTGCCTGCGACCTTGACTAAAGTGCTCACACATACATCTACCACGTGGCCTACATCATCGGTGGCTCAGAGGTGGTTTTACTTTATTGGGGCAGGTTACATTGGGTTGTGGGGTCTTTCTCTCTCTCTCTCAGAAAAGATGATCCGACTCCACTTCCTTTGGAGCCTCCATGAAGTTTGCCGATGTCGTTCCTTCTTCACTGGGTTTGCTGTAGCAGTCTCTCGCCATGTGTCATGGCTTTCCATATTTGTGGCAAGTGAAGGTCCTTCCTCCTACTCTGCCTCTTCCTCGTCCTCGTCCTCGAGAGAATCCTCCTCGGGTGAAGAATGCTTTTTCTTCTCCTGCTGTTGAGTCGAGCCCTTTCTTCTCTTTGCCTCTGCTCTCTTGCTCTAGTAGAGCTGCTTCTATCTCGTGTAGCTTCAATTCAGGTACATTCTTTAGTGTTGCTACAATGTTTTCATAATCTCCTTTGTCCACACTCTTCAGAAGTACAGCTAATGCTTCATCATCTTCTACCTTTTTGCCAATAGCTGCCAGCTGTTGCCTAATGCTTTTATATTTGTTCAAGTGTGTGATTAAAGGTTCACTTTCCTTCATGTCCAATTTGTAGAATTGCATTAACAGATTTATCTTTGAATTTTTTGCTTGTGTACCAAATAATTTATTGAGTTCATCCCATGCATCTTTTGCCCATTGTATCCCTGTGATGTGATGAATGATTCACTAAATCAAGGGTAACCAATTTGTACGGGATGGTTGGAGTATCAAACCAACTCCGATTTGCAATCTGAAGCTATAAGGATCTGTATCAGATACCTAATGGTTAATTTGAACCCTCAAATTGCACCAAAATACAGTGATTAGCATTGGTTAATCACTGATTAGTAAATTAATCACTGATTAGCACTGATTAATCATTGATTAGTAAATTAATCACTGATTAGTAAATTAATGCTCTGTTTTGTGTGCAGAAAACAGAGTATGCGGGGAGTCCAGATCTGGTGCCTTACACTTCAAATGAGCTCAAATGCTTTCAAAGGCATCAATAGTAAATTAATGCTCTGTTTTGTGTGCAGAAAATAGAGTATGCGGGGAGTCCAGATCTGGTGCCTTACACTTCAAATGAGCTCAAATGCTTTCAAAGGCATCAATAGCAATGAGTCTAGTAGAGGATTAAGCCAAGAAACACAAGATTTGACCAAATATTGAAAGCTTAATCTCTGTTTTACCAAAGTCACCTGGCAGATTTGATGAAGAGCTTGGATCTCACTGTAGACTTGATGAAATTGAATTCTGTCTTCACCAGCTTGTAGAGCATGCCTGAATACACCTTGGGCTAGGAGAAATTAGAGAGATTTGATCTGATGAAGTAGCAATGTCAAGAATTGCTCAGAAAAAAGGCACCGACGAAAATCGCGAATTCTCCTGAATGCCTTGGCGGTTTGCTGCGTCGTTTTGATGGGCTTGAAGCCAAGTGTGTTGGCTAGCTTGTGTTAGAAGGGCTTGCCCTAATTGTGAGTGTGCAAGGTGAAGGAGTCCTCCACTGGGACTGGGGGGTGAAGGGGTGAAGTGAAAAATAACTAAAAATTGGATTATTTTTTAATTATCTACTAATCTTGATTAATTAACTAATGGGCTCATAAACCTGATGGATTCTAGGCATGGCTCTGATACCATGTTAAAATTTGAGCAATGTGATGAGCTATGGTGGAACAAACACTAGAATCAACATCATTAACAAAGTGATTAGCAAATAATTAAGATGTAGTTAGTGGATAATTAGCAAATAGATTAATGTAGGCATGGATACTCAAAAACCAGCAAATTCTCATTAGGGCTATGCCTCAATTTATAGAGATTACATCAAGCATCAAATCCCATTGATTTCTCCATGATTCACTCCCAAAATATCTCCACCTCTTGCCTGATTCTCTCCACCTCTTCTCTTTTCCCTGAATATCTCCCAGAATAACTCCACACTTCCCAGAATATCTCCAGACTTCCTAAATTCTCTCATGCTACCCTTTATTCTCTCCCAGTAGATTCTTCTCACCTTTTCACAGGTTCTTTCACAATTACATCTTCTCAAGGGCTTGTTCCCACACACACCCTATTCACTTGTATATTTCAACAATAGTTATAGCACCAGCTCATATAGTCAAGTTCACACTATAGACTGACCACTTTGTTGTTATAGAGAAGAGAAGAAGATAGAAGAAAATTCAGCCATCTATCTCTCTTCTCTCTCTCTCTCTCTCTCTGTCTCTCTCGTGTGTGTGTGTGTGTGTTTGCTCGCAAGGAACTCAAGCTCTCTCTCTCCCCCACATTCTCTTTATGGTATCGAGGCTCCATTTTGTGTGAGAGCTAAGGAGGCAAGCAAGAAGTAAGAACAAGCAAGAAAGAAAGCAGTACACGAGTAAGAGTATCACCATCTCTTTTCCTTCTTGGTTTAGGTACAACACCCCTCAGTAGCTATGGGAGCTACACATCTCTGATTAAGGAGCTATCTTTGCAAGCTTGGAGGTGCCTGTGTGGTATATGGTACTTTATATTGAATTTATGTAGCCAAAAATGCATTTCGGACACGTCTCGGTCTTCGTTCTACCATTGCAAGGTAATTTTGGCAATTTCGAGAAGTTCTAGTTGAGAATTGTCTTTGGTCAAAATCTGGTTATTGCAGTGTAGCAGTGTATTTTGGGAGTGCAAACAGTGTTTACACATGTGTTGTTGACATTGTATGTACATGTACTTTGATCAGATATGGTGACCTACAAGTTGTGCTAAAGTATCGCTGCAGTAGTCACAGAAGATATTGTTGTGTTACAGGTTGCATAAAGAAATTGTTGTTAAAGGTTGCATATAGAAATTGTCTGGTGTAGTTTTTTTATTGTTGTTGCAGGAAAACATGTCTTTGACGGAATCAATCAAATTGTTAATGAGAAGCTGGACAAGAACAACTTCCATGCCTAGAAGTTCAAAATGACCAATTTCCTTATGGTGGGTAAAGGATTTTGGGACTATGTCAAAGGAGATAATAAGGAGCCTCCTGAGTTGTATGAAGAGAATTCCACTCCAGTAAAGGCATTCAAGGATTAGAACCAGAGTGCAAGGAAGTCATGTATTGGCTTTCAATTAATGTCATAGACATGATGATAGGACACATACAGGATGCCAACACTCCAAAAATTGTGTGGCAGAATGTGGTGGTGCAGATGTTCTAGACCAACACAAAGGCAAGGAAATTGTAGCTAAAGCAAGACCTGCATACTGTGGAAAAGAAAAGCATGCCAATCAATGAGTATGCTTTAAAGATCAAGGGAATTTTCGAATCGCTTGGGTCTATCAATGTATCAGTGGAAGATGATGACTTGTTAGGTGTTTGTTTCGGGACTTGGTGTTTATGCTGATCATAGAAGAAAAGTCTTTAGGTGAGGACTCTTCTTCACAAAGCAGGAACACATTAGAATAGGCCTTCTACTCCAATTCAGGTAGAGGCAGAGGTAGAGGTCATGATCGAGGCCAAGGTGGTGGCCGACAAGGAAATCAGAATTCTGGACAACAGTCCAATGATTCACAACAGCAATCATACACAAGTGGAAGAGGCCAGTCGAGAGACAAGGGGAGCCAAAGAGGCCGAGGTGGTTGGCAAAGAAACCATAATGCAAATAACGTAGAGTTCTATTATTGTGGCAAACCAGGGTACATGGCAAAGGACTGCTATAAAAAGCAGAATGACATTAAAAGTAGAGAGTTGCAGCAAGGCAACTATGCATCATCTAGTAAACAGGGAGGTGATGATAGAAGTGAGTAGCTATTTGTGATGCAGCACATGCTTAGTTCCATAACAGGAGATGTGCCAGGATCTCAAGATGTAGATGTAAGAAGTGCTAATGTTGCACCACATGTAGAGAAGTAATCACAGGTGCTTAGTGGACCTAGAGAGTCCTCTAGCAGTGGATCCAATGTTAGCCCATGGTCAGGTAGGTTGAGGACAAATGTAGGTATACATGTATCACACAGAGGGAAGGAAAAGGTAGATCAACCTTTTGTGCCTGATCTCTCAGCATGTCGTCACTCATATGTGGATAGTGACTCTAGCAGCTCTGAGCATAGCCTTGATGAGGAGTTTGGCATTCCATCTATGGTTACTCCTCGTGTAAGGAGAATGAGGGTTGTTTTGAGGACACCTGGCAGTGATCCAGGTGTACACAGGCCTACGAGGGTTAGGTACCCTGTTTTGACAGGTTGAGATATGATGAATATACAACCAATCATCATGTTTACATGGTTAAAGCAATACAGGAATTGGAGCCCACTTGTTTTGAGCAGGCACTTGGAAATAAGAAATGGAAAGATGCCATGAATGAGGAGATGGCAACATTGGATTCAAATGCAACATGGGAGTTAGTGCCTTTGCCCAAGGAAAAGAAGGCAGTTGGATGTAAGTGGGTGTATAAAGTCAAGCATAACTTTGATGGTTCAATGAGCAGGTATAAGACAAGATTGGTGGCCAAAAACTATGCGCAAACTTATGGCATTGACTCCAGCCTGGTTGCAAGAATGGCAACCGCGAGAGCTATCATTGCTATGGCTGCCAGCAAAGGGTTGGTCTTTGCATCAGATGAATATAAAGAATGCCTTCTTGCATGGTGATTTGTAAGAAGAAGTTAGCATGATACAACCACTGGATTATGAGAGTGATGCACACCCAGATTTTATGTGTAGGTTACGCAAAGCCTTGTATGGCTTAAAGCAGGCGCCCAAAGCATGGTCAAACAAGATCGAGGAGTATCTTGTTACCATTAGATTTCAAATATCCAATGCAGTTTTTTCACTTTATGTGAAAAAGACAGATAGAGGGATCATGCTATTAGTTATCTATGTGGATGACTTGATTATCACTGGTGATAGTGATGTTGACACACATGAGGTTAGGAGGCTTTTGAAGAAAAAGTTTGAGATGAAGGATTTGGGTGAGCTACGGTATTTCTTGGACATAGAGGTGGTGAGATCACCTCATGGAATTTTGTTATTGCAGAGGCAATATGTCTTGCACATGTTATCCAAGTATGGTATGACAGGCTGTAAGTGTATTTTAGTGCCATTGGAGTAGAACACAAAGCTTTCCGCCGCAGATACAAGTCAGCTTTTGGAGGATCCCACTACATACAGGCGCATAGTGGGTAGCTTGATCTACATGACCATTACTAGACCAGACTTGAGCTATGCTATTGGAATTGTGAGTCAGTTTATGGAGACCCCTAGGAAGCCACACTTGGATGCCGCTAGACAGATTCTCAGGTACATAAAGTCCATAGTTTATTATGGACTTTTCTATGAGGTTGGTATAGAGATACAACTACATGGGTACACAGATGCTGATTGGGCTGGTAGTGTTGTAGACAGGAGAACAACTACATGGGTACACAGATGCTGATTGGGTTGGTAGTATTGTAGACAGGAGATTTAACAGTGGTTTTATGTTCTCATTTGGGAGTGCTGCTGTGATTGGTCAACAATATACATGGGACACTTATTGGATGTCCAATGGTATTTTTGATGGCGGTGTGGCTAATACACTATTTGTATTAGCTCATGTGAACTAGGCTCATTAGTTTAACACACTATTTGTACTAGCGCATGTGAGCTAGGTTCATTAGTTCAATACACTTTATACACACTCTATGTGTGAAACACTCTATTTTTTAAAAGTGCAAGCCAATTTTGTCCGATACACTATTTTTAGCTCCAAGGGCTGATTTTGAATAGATATAAAAAATACTCATGTCACGAAAGGGGAGCTATATGCATGAGGGGGAGATTTAACCCAATCTTATGTTGGTGGTGATGATTATTTTTTTTGATTATTGTAAAGCTTTGTCATGGATTATCCAGCTTGTAGAGCAACCAATTTGTATGGATTTAAAAAGCACATTGTTGAATGCAAATTCTCATGTGACGCCAGTTTAAAGGAAGGGATGCTCCACTATGAATAGATCTTGATCGAAGAAATAATTTTTTAACATCAACAATTGTAATTGTGTGCATTATTACATATGATATTTTGAATGAATCTATGTGGGAAAGTTGATTAGAGTTGATGTCTTTGAAATCCTATGTTACTCTTTTACCAATGTTAATGCAATGGAGTATAAAGAAAAGGATAGAGATAACATTTGTTGAAAAAGTCGTCAAGATCATGCTTGAAAATTTTAAACTATTTAATGTTTGATGTCATAGATCATGCTAGAAAATTTTAAACTATTTAATGTTTAAAATTTTCAAGATCATGCTTGAAAATTTTAAACTATTTAATTCGTCAAGATCATGCTTGAAAATTTCAAACTATTTAATGTTTGATGTCATAGAAAGGACATAACATCATTGTTTGGACTTAAAAAAGAAGAAGTGATAATTGGGAGTTCAACATCCATAGAGCCGTAGTGCTCAAAACAAGCCAAACACACAATCTACTAGAGGGCATACCAATACCAAAAAGTTAGGATTTGAAATTTTGAATGCCGTAGTGCTCACAAAACAAGACAAACACATAATCTACTAAACGTTAGGATTTGAATGTTAACTGAGAGAGATGTGAATTGTAAAAGAGAAACATGTGTGTGTGTGTGTGAGAGAGAGAGAGAGAGAGAGTCATGGTCTCATGACCCACTTTAAGTAAAAGAGAAACATGTGTGTGTGTGAGAGAGAGAGAGAGAGAGAGTCATGGTCTCATGACCCACTTTAAGTAAAATCTCCTATGATTGGAGATCTTGAAGGCAGGTAGCTAGTTACCTTGAGAATCTCTTCTCTTCTTCCCCTTCTCTCCTTTTTTTTTTTGATGTGCAAGTTCGGCATCACTAGGGTAGACTCAAATCTGCAACCTCGACTACCAGAGTGAGCAAGACGGAGCCTTTTCTCCCTTAGGATGGATTGGTTATGAGCGTTCATGCAAGCGTCCCCTTGGGCCTTAGGCTTGTTGAATGCTAAAAGGGGTAGCTGCAAAAGTCAAAACTGTAGGAGGCTGCCAAGTTCCAATCATGCCACCTCACCTCGTGAACTCCTGTCAACGCGGCAATTTGCGATATCTCTTTGACTCCGCTAGTGGGCGGTTGGCAGGTTTCAGGAAGAGCCCGTTGCAGGTAGCTTATCAGCTTCTCCTCCTCCTCCCTGCTGCTGCTAGTTCCAATGGCCCCCCCTTTTTTCTTCATCCTAGCTATGGCGATGGCCATGTTCTTTTCTGCCCATCTTCAAGCGTTTCCAATCTGTCTCAACAACGGTGACTCTCTCTCTCTCTCTCTCTCTCTCTCTCTCTGCGCGCGCTCTCGTGTGTGTGTGTCTCTCTCTCTCTCTCTCTCAATGTGGGTTTAAGGCCTCATATAAAAACCTGGCACCCATAGCAAAGCAAGTTGCTGTGGTATAACAGTGCCCATTTGCATGTTCATCCTCCTGCTCCAAAAGCCTTATGTTTTCTTCCCTTGACCATTATCCTAGCGGTAAGACAGTCCTCGCCTTCCCCCACAGTCACAGGCTCGAATCGCAGGAGCAGCAATTTCAGTAATGATGTTCTGATACGCTACACTATGCTTGGGTTTGCTTTCTCTGCAGAGGCGCCTCTCCCTTTGAAGACCTCTCTGGTGTTCTGCTCTTCCTTTGTGCAAAACGATTCCAGTTGCTGTAATGCAAGCATGGACCAGCAACTCAAGAGCAGGTTCCTGTCCTTCAATGTCTCCGACAATCAGTGTGCTAGCTATTTGAAGCAGATACTATGTGCTGTAAGTGCCTGATCTCTTTATTATGTCTGTGTGTTTTTAGAACCCTTCCTTTTGATTTTCTGAAGCTACTTCTGGTCTCTCAGCAGTTTTCAAAAGTTTCAAAATGGGAATACTCGTTTGCATCCTTTACATGCAGAGATAGGAGGACCTCTACCCGGGAAAAGAAGAGAGAGAGAGAGAGTTTTCTTGAGCCATGGTGGAAAAAATCATTCTTCACATGGCCCATGCAATATCATTTGGAGTTTGTTGTACAAAAGCTCACTACATGTTACATGCTACATGCACACGCATGGAAGCCTCTTTTGACATCAAAATCATGCACACGATTTACAAGATCATTTGTTTGTGCAGCAATGTGATCCATATGCAGGAGATCTCTTTCAAGTCCAGCTCCAGCAGGAGCGCTCAGCTCCGGTTTTGTGCAACTCCACCTCAGCAGCAAATGACACATCAGCATCCAACATGACTACGAATGCTTATTGCGAGAGTGTATGGGATACATGCAAGAGTGTGTCTATCAAGAACTCCCCTTTTGCAACCTCATTGCAAGGAGGCACTGGAACTTCACAATCTGCTCAAAATGCCACTAAGCTGACAGATCTCTGGCAGTCACAGTCTGACTTCTGCACAGCTCTGGGTGGCCCCCCTGGCTCGGGAGAGTTTTGTTACAGTGGAGAAAAATTTGTGCCTTTCAACACAACTACACCACTAGCAAATCTTGAGGGTATCTGCTTTGAAAAAGTAGGAGATGGAGTCTATCTGAACATGATTCCACATCCAGATGGATCGAACCGTGTCTTCGTGGCAAGCCAGAGTGGAAAAATTTGGCTGGCAACACTCCCAGCAGAAGGTTCAGGGAAACCTATGAGTGTAAATGACTCCTCACCTTTTCTAGACATTAGTGATAAGGTTATAGGCTCTGGGGAATATGGTCTTCTGGGTGTGGCATTTCATCCAAATTTCACGGATAATGGCCGGTTTTTTGTTTCCTACAACTGCGACAAGAGCTTGTGGCCTGATTGTGCTGGTCGATGTGCCTGCAATGCAGAGACCGGATGCACACTTTCAGAACTGGGGCCAGAAGCTGGATCAATACCATGCCAGATCTCGAGTGTGATCGCAGAATATTCTGCTAACATGTCGTCATCCTCTCCCCTCAAGGTTTCTACAACCATATACATCAACATAGAAAAGATTTTGTGGTTTTTTTATTTGATGCTATAGAAGTTGGGTGTTTTGCTAGCATGGAAGGTCATTTTGGTCATTTTGTGCAGGGCGTTGCTGCAAACCCAAAAGAAGTGAGGCGGATTTTCACCATGGGGCTCCCTTACTCGACTCACCATGCAGGACAGATTTTGTTTGGGCCATCTGATAATTATTTGTATTTTATGATGGGAGATGGTGGAAGCACTGGTGACCCTTTTAACTTTGCTCAGAACAAAATGTCACTACTTGGCAAGATTCTACGATTCGACATTGATGCTATACCCAGTAAGCACCCACAGAGAGAGAGAGAGAGAGAGAGAGAGAGAGAGAGAGAGTAGTAATTTGGTACACTTAGTCAAGATGGCTAGTGGTCCTTTTGAATCTCAACAATATGCCAGCATGTGCATAGATGTGGCCATGTTGGTAAAGGTTGATGCTTTATTTTATAGGTGCTAGCGAAATTCTGAGTTCACAACTTTGGGGGAACTACTCAATACCTGTTGATAATCCCTTTGTCCAAGAGAACAATTCGCAGCCAGAAATTTGGGCTTATGGATTGAGAAATCCATGGCGTTGCAGCTTTGATAAGATCAACCCATAATACTTCTATTGTGCCGATGTTGGCCAGGTTAGCATTGTCTTCTATTATGTTGATGTCTACTATACATAGCTTTATACTATGGGAAAATATGGTGATGGATAGTTTGTGACTGAGGGGGTGCATGTACATTCACTTGATGAGATTTATTGTATGGTTCATGATTTCTGAAAGGTTGTTTGTAGACAGGGGTTCTCATCCTTTTTAACGAAAAGGTTATGGAGCATGCATTTGAATCCTTTTGGTTCTCCGTCGAACCTCGTCTTCTCTTCTTTGTTGTTCCATTTGAAAGAAGAGGGAGATGTATTGGGGATTGTTGGAGGTGGAGGTCGTGTTGCTGGTACCTCCAAAAGTTGGATGCGCTCCATAAGAAGCTGGTTCTGAGCTCTGAGTAGAGCTATGGTATCTGCGGTTGGTGGAAGAGCAAGGTCTCCTTTGGGGGAGACGTCTTCCAGCTGATGTGTACTCTTCTTTGTAGACATGATGCTGAAGTCGGTGGTCGTACCGGAACGCAATCTGACCATCCAAGGATGCCCTCACGCTAGGATGCGGTGTGTGTGGACAAGCTGAATTTGATACCAATGTAACATGTAGCGGAAGTATTCGTAATTAAGGATCGTGTCACACAAGTCTCACACCGCCTTCAGTATCCTGAGTTTCGCGAGTTTAGCAATCCACTTTTATGACTTCAAACTTTAAGAGATTTAGAGCGAGAGAGAATCTGTACACCATATGGGGTCCCGAATTACCCATTGAAGGGCTCTCTATCTTGTTACGAGAATAGTATTTGCTTTATTACTTTGAAGAGAAATGACTTGGGATTGACGATAAGCCAAATACAAGATCTTGGAAGACCAACAGTCGGGCTGAACTGTACACGGCTGTAGAAGCACCAATGATGACCGATCTCAAGCCTATGCACTCTTCCCAATGGATGTAGGAAGGCTGGAAATCTGAGGCTGAGAGGAAGGGGCTGATTGGGACTGTTCTAGACTGTGTGTATATTCTGAAAATGAATGAATGAATGCGTTTTACCTTCACTGATAGGGTTGTAGCAAAACGATGATATGTGTGTATGCTGAAAACTGTTGTGTGCGCTGAAAATGCAAGGTACTGAAGTGCATACTACGGGCTGAATGCTGTAGATTCTGCGTTTTGATGATGGATGACAGAATGCTTCATGCGTTGATGCTCCTTGTGCTGTGGACTGAAAATGCTGAGGGCTGATGTGATCTAGGGCTGGATGATCAATTGTTTACGCTCCTTGTGCTGAAGGCTCCAATGTTTGATGGCTGATTTATGAGATAAATGAATGATGCAATGCTGAACCATTTATATGGGCTTTTGATGCTGGTCGGCTGGCTAGAGAGCTGGCCGACTGCATCATGTCTTGCATAAATGGATAATGTTGATAATAATATGGTAACAATGGCAGTTAAATGCTATAAAATGTGGGAAAAATACTGGAATAATGTTGAATAATATTCTGATGCTGAAGGGTACTAATACTATACAATGTTGCATTGATGATGACGAGCCATCTTGTCACCATGCACTACAGTGTAGAGTGCATGTGACACATACTTCTGTTGAGAAATGAAGATACAATCATCTTTCTACCAAACCTCCAGCCCAAGAAAATAATGTAGAAGGCCAAGATCGATCATCTCAAATGTATCTGAAAGCTTGGACTGAACCTGTGTGACCAACCCAGTACCCGAGCCAGAAAGAATGAGGTCATCAACATACAAAACAATGACACAAATATCTCCATCAGAAAGAAACACATAGAGACTGTTGTCAGCATATGCCCTCTCAAAGCCAAGAGATAACAAGAAGGCATCAATCTTCTGATACTAGGCACAGGGTGCCTGTTTGAGACCATAAAGAGCCTTCTGCAGAAGATAAACATGGGTGTCCTGTCCGTGAATCACAAAACCAGGAGGTTGCTCAGAAAAGCAGATTTGACATCCATTTGGAACACGGGCCATCTGAAGTGTGCAGCTAGAACTAAAACAATCCTGATGGTGGTATACCTGGCTGTAGGAGCAAATGTCTCATCAAAGTCTTCACTTGCCTTCTAAGCATATCCTCGAGCAACAAGGCGGGCTTTGTACTTGTCCAAAGTACCATCTGCATGAAACTTGACTTTGAAAATCCATTGGACTCTCAAGGTCATCGATCTCCTGGAGAGAACTCATGAGAGCATAATTCACTGTGTGATGAGATGTGGAAGCCCAAGATGAACGGCGAGGTCCAAGGGCGGTGGTAGAGATCTAGCCACAGCTTCATCCCAGAAAGCAGGAGGGAGACCTGCATGATGCAACAAAGTACGAGCCATCTCTTTGACGGTCCGGTTCTTTCATTCCACAACTCCATTCTGCTGAGGAGTGTAGTGTAAGGAATTGTAGTCTGTCGGTGAATGCCCTTCGAAGCAAGGAAGTCATCAAATGGTATAAACTCGCCACCATTATCACTTCGGAGGAATGAAACTCTATCCCCAAACTGATTTTCCACCATCATGATCCAAGTCCTGAAACTGGTAAAAGCATCTGACTTGTGAGCCAAAAAACATACCCAAACTTTGCGAGTGAAATCATCCACAAGAAGAAGAAAATATCAAGCCCCGCCAAGAGACTCAACCTCCATGTATAAGCTCCAGTCTCGGGTTGCTCGATGAGTGGCCTCCTCTGGAAATGCATCTTGATGATGCTTGCCCATCATGTGGGATGAACAGATGTGTGAGAGAGACCTGGGCTGAGGTAGTCTGCTGACAACTTGCTTAGAATGGAACTTCTGTAAGGTAGTAATGGGTACATGACCGAAGCGAGAATGCCACAGAGAAGTATTTGCCTCAGAAACCAAAGCCATCAAGGGGGAGAAAAGCTGATGAATATGGGAATCAGTGTGAGGGATCTGGGAAGAAAAAATGGTGATCTTGTAGAGACCCCCATCATGGACTCCATTGGCAACAACCGAGAGAGTCTTCCTGTCAATTACTTTGATGATCTCATCATCAAAGTACACACCAAGTCCCTTGTGAGAAGCTTTGTATACTGAAAATAGATTTTTGAAAATCCATGGTACATCATGTAAGGTTGGCATTGGAACCCAAAGAAACCTTACCAACATCGGTGATAGGAAGCGAAGTGTTGTTGTCGATACGAAGAACTGAAGAAGAGAGAATCTGGTAGTACTCCAAGATATGGGCCTGATTGGTCATGTGGGCAGAAGCACCTCTATTACCAACCCATTCCACTGCTTCAGGTGCGTCACTAACCTCTTCTCTGGAGAAGTCATATCTGTGATCACGAGAAATGAATCCTGTGAAGAAGTGGATGAATATGTGACTGCCATGTATGTAACTTTGGCAAATCCCGCCCAATGCCCAAGGCAAGGAACACAAGACATGGAAGAACTCCTAGGAGGTTTGTTGGTGGTGTTCCTTACAAAGCCCAAGGGGATGGCAATCCTGTGAGTCGGGTGCCACTTGGGGCACCCAGGAAAGGCTTTCAGGCAACGGTTCCAGGGGAGGTTGATCCTCCAAGGGGTGGAGTGAGAGTGCCAGACTCATTTCTCATGAGAGAAAACCAAAGACAGTGTTCAGGGACAGGGCAGGAATGGAATGGGGACTGGATGGAACAGATGAATATCATCTTCAGAGTTCAGTGAGAAGGTTGCCAGTGTAGGAAGGATGACAGAGGGACTCCGGGAATAGTAGGGGATAATGACAGTCATCCAAGAAACTGATTGGAATCCTGTCATCATCAAGTTTAGTTGAGGGGGATGTCATGTGCAAGACATGCACTGGACTGATGTCAAGGCTAATCTTGAGGAGAGCAACCAGACAAAAACAGATCAGAACCAGATAAGAGCAGATTTTGGAGCATGAGTTGCTAGATTTGGCAAGTGATGGACTGGTGATGGATGAGGAACTCCTGCTGGCTGCAAGTAGACCCGTCGGCAGCAGCCCGACTTGGATTTGTTTGTCCAGAAGCTGGCCGACTGCTGGTCAGCCAGTTCACTAGGTCCTCCAAGGCCTATAAAAAGGCACAATTGCTCATCGTTCTCTTCATTCAGTCCTGACTTTTGGCTGAGTCATAGAACTAGGATTAGACTAGGTTTTATACCTTTTCAAGGAGGCAGCCTATGGCTGCAAGACAGATGTACCTTTTTGTACCATATTATATACTGAATTCTCAGCTCTCTCTATCTTCTCTCTCTTCTGCTTGCGTTTTTGCATCAGCATGTTCCAGATGGTGTTTAGGGCTGAAAGAAGGCTCCCAGAGCTTCCGCGTGTAACATGAACAAATACACACCAATCATGCCTGTATGGTAAAGCTCAAACACTTTATTGCTAGCTACTCCCCACCCCTAGCAAACAGTTCAGGTATTTCTCCTTTCTTGAAAATATCCAATCTCCCATCTCAGGAGCACATAGCTGAAGAAACGTACCATGTGTTGCAATCTGTTAGGTAGTAAAGAAAGCTTTGTTCTTCTCATCTCTTGCAGTGCAACCTGTGCATCAATCTTGTCTTTGTGTGAGTAGGAGCCAGGAGCCACACATGTTTCCAGGGATTAAATTGCAGTTGCCATTTCTCTGTTGCACCTTCACCTTAAGAGGCAATTGCTGGAGGTGAGAGTACTCATCATGTACCATGAAAGCTTTCTACCGGTCCCATCAGATTTTTTCTCAAGAAAAAAAGGTACTGAAGGAGAAGACCAAAGCCTCTCCTCATCCTCCTCTGTAGTTGACGACCATAGCTTCATAGGAGCCCTGGATCAGGAATAGCACAACAAATTGAGGTTCTAGAACTCATTGTGAAGGCACACGGCATGGGAGAGTAATGTTTCACTAGAGACCCTATCCAATGTTCTCCATCTGAGGCTTCAGCTTTGAGAGGGAAGGCACAATCAAGGTTTGTGGGGCAAGCATATACTGAACAATTAGGCACACCTTGATGGATCAAAGACATATTTGGCTGCTTCAGCAATTTCACTGGGAGCTACCATCAAAATGAGCAGACCATCAGAAGAGTAGAGGAAGCGAGGCAGGATAGACAGATATGGTGGGTGACCCCTGTGTCTTGTGCACGTGCACGTCACTGCTGGGCTGTCTCACCATAGCCAAGTCAGAGTGTCTAGGCTTTGGATGCAGGTCCAGGCTCTGTGATAATGAGCTTCATAGCTAGCTATTTCTGAAGCAAAGATCTGTATTTTTAAAACAAGGGGAAATTTGAAGTGCAAGCGCACTTCGAAACACACATGCTTAATGCCATATGTATATCATTTACAAGATGCCTCAACACAATGCTGCAAACCTGCGACCTCTCAGAAATTAAATGCCCTTACGAACTGAGCTAGCACTTCTAACTTTGATGGTTGTTGCAGGAAAAGTTTGAGGAGGTAGATTTGATCACAAGGGGCGGAAACTACGGATGGCGAGTCTATGAGGGGTCCATACCTTATACCCCTCCTAGATCACCAGGAGGCAATACAAGTGCCGACTCTATACAGCCCATATTTCCTATACTTGAGTATAGTCACATCTCCGTAAATCCTGCAGAGGGTACTGCTTCTATCACTGGAGGTTTCGTCTCGAGATCAACACAGGATGCATGCCTCTATGGCAGGTTGGTACAGCCATATGTTTAAGATGTTGGAATTTTAGTTGATGTGGTGTTCCATTGTTGCATTTAATACGTCCATGGTGCTTATGAGAAATGATTCCATGCAGGTATGTGTATGCAGATCTGTATGGGGGTGCAATGTGGGCAGCAGCAGAGACACCAGCGGGCAGCGGCCATTACACGACTGCAAGGGTGAATTTCACATGCTCAACAGACTCTCCAATGGACTGCAAGAAATCACCGAGCAACTCTGAGCCCAATTTTCTCTATTTGTTCTCGTATGGCGAGGACAATGGGAACAACCTGTATGTGCTGAGTGCAATGGGGGTGTACAAGGTGGGTAACCCCAAGGGCTGTGGGTTCATTTGTAATGCCATGCTCCCTGCCAATGCCCTCACACCCCCACTTACTCCAGCATCCACCCCATCTCCTTCCCCTGCCCCTGCCCCTTCCACCATCCCCAGCCCATCTCCCGAAAACAACTCAGGGCATGCCATCCTCCCCTTCTGGGCCCTCCACTTTGTAGCTTTTTCTTTACTTGCCTTGTCCATGCTGGCTCTTTAAGACACCAACAAAGTTTTCATTGCAAATTTTTTTCCATTGCATTTGCATCATCCCCTCCATAATTGTATCCTTTAATATTTGCTTGAAAAGCAGCACAAATAGATATTCAAAAAACTTTGGAAGTAGAAATCACACGTGCGCACCTGCACACACACAATCACGAGCAATAAGAATATAATATGCAAATAAATATATAAACACATTCTTAAATAGCTAGAAATGATTTCCATGAATATATCAAATACTTACAAATATTCTAAACACGTGTCTTTAAAAATGTTATTATATATTATGCTAAATCGTAAAAGATTAACATCTGATCTTACCAACAAAAAATATATGTACAAAATTAAAGTATATATTATATATTTTGTACAGTTTCTCTTAATACTCAACGAGTTGAGTCTCTTATCAGAGCTCGGCAAATGAAGAATCATCCAGCCCCTTTCTGTTTTCGGTTGGTCACTTGAGTTAAATTTTGACCTGCTGAATTTCCTATTTCGGTTAAATTCCCTAGATGAAGGTTTGCCTAATAGCCTCTTAGGGCTGTTGCCCCTGTTTTACAGGAGAAGCTAAAAGCACTCAACTTGTGGGATTTGTCTCCCTCAAACCTCATCCTCATAGATGCCTTCTTCTTGATCCCAAGTATGAACTCTTCTCCAGAAATTGTTATTCAGTTACGCTCTGAAGAAGCCTGTCTTCAAAAAGTGGTTTTTACAGAAACCTACCCGATGCCCCAAGTCTAACAACCCTCACACCTCTCCTACTCCCACTCCTCCCTCAGTAATTCCTGGCCAGAATCCCCTCCTTACCAAAGGATATCCTGTCAGGGGAAAAGATCTTCATGATGCTTCCATTAGAGAAAATCATTTGTTTGTTGAGCCAGAACATTGCCCCCTCCCTTTTACTTCCCCCAAGTCCACTTTTATTATTGTTCCCTATCCCTTGTACTTGCCCCTAACTAATTCTCTTGGATCCCCTCTAACCTTGGAGGTCTCTAGAGGCTATAATGAATCTTTGAGAGCTTCTGTAGCACGTGAGTTAGATGTGGTGTGGATCATGCCAACATGGTTGAAGTTTTTGGCAATATGGAGGACCAAGGGATCAGATGTTATGGCCATTCTTCACCCTCTCCCATCCCTTTCCTCCTTCAGGCTGTGGAGAAGACTAGAAAGAAACGATCCACTCTCAACACAATTAATGGATCTTCACCCTCTGAGCTTATCCTTGAACCTAAAGCCTAATCTCTCATAAGATTTTGCCAAAGGTTTGCAACAGGATGGGTAGGCAAAACCATATTAATTTTCAAAGTGGTTATAGCATATCTCCTTTTCTAATGGTGATCGCATCCTCATGTCACCAAGTTCAGGTGCTGGAAATGATGTTGATCATCCCGGAGAGGTGTGGATGGTCCAACATATGCCATGAAGTTGGCATGCAAAGGTAAAGTGGCACGGTCCAACATACGCCATGAAGTTGGCACGTAAGGTAAAGTGGCATGAAAGGTATATGTGACGTAGAAGTTCTTCATGCAAGGCCGCCTTATATTGTGGAAATGACTTTTGCTATTTAAAATCAAGTGGTGGTTGTTCAAAGTGGCCCATGATGTCATGACTCCCACTAAATGATTTACATGGGTAGATGATGGTTTAGACCTTCTTAGTTCGTTGGTGCAATTTCGAGATCTCACAATGTTATGCTTAGAGATTAAGCTTCTGTGGGTTATACTTGAATTGGAGTGAAGCAAAGTTTGTATTCTTTGGACCCCTACGCAACCACACCCTTGATAGTCATGCAGTTCACGCTTCATGCGCCCCCATTGGTCACAAGTCATGTGCCCTCGCTAGCTCTGCAAGCCATGCACCCTTGGTTCCATCCATGTTGTGCCCCCACCCACACCCCATTCTCCGTGCTGACCCTTGGAACCACCCATGCCGTTGCACGTAAGTTTGGTCCACACCTCAAAAAAGCACTACGTTTTCCATCGACCACAAGAAAAGTGCCACGTTATGTGCAGAGAGAGAGAGAGAGAGAGAGAGAGAGAGAGAGAGGAACGAACACAACCAATGTTCCAATGTTGTGCCCAACCCAAAGACAACGGTAAGAAAGTTGAAAAGATCGGAAAGCCCACATGCACAAGCAATGGAGGGACAACCAAAAGACGGGAACAAAGCAAAGGAGACGAGAAAACAAGGCAAAGAAGAAAATAGCCTATTCCCTAGTCCAAGTAGGTAGCTTCTTCCTTGTCAGCTAGCTAGCCGAGAAAGAAGGGGAACAAAGAAAAGGAGACGAGAAAGCAAGGTGAAGAAGAAAATAGCTTTTTCCTTAGTCCAAGTAGGCAGCTTCTTCCTTGTGAGCTAGCTAGCCGAGAAAGAAGGGAAACAAAGAAGAGGAGATGAGAAAGCAAGGTGAAGAAGAAAATAGCCTTTTCCTTAGTCCAAGTAGGTAGCTTCTTCCTTGTTAGCTAGCTAACCGATTTTCCCCACATTCCATGTTCCTCTTCTTAATGAAGAGGAACTAGAGCTTGGTTCCCTGGTGAAGAAGGTACTTTTAGGAGGTGGTACTCCAACTTGCACTATATGTACTTTGGGATTTCCTTATGTGTGCAAGTAACCTTTCCCTTAGTTTGTTCTATGAACAGTGGTCCTTGTTTGATGTTTTTGGTTTCTAACTACTTGGGAGCTTTGAGGAATTGGTTTTTGAGCTTTTCACATGTTTTTTTTCTTAGTACCTTATTTCAAAAATCACAAATCATAAAAAGTTGTAAAATTGAGTCTCATTGATAGCAAAATTGAATAGGTCATGGTTAGGAGACTTGATCTAGAATTTTTGGATAGGAGAGACATTTATTTGCACCTTCAAATTTGAGAATGATCAAAACTATTAGATCAAACGTAAGCATGGGAAGGTGTGCACCTCAAGCTAGAGCATGGGAAGCAATAGTACAGGTGGAGGGTTGGCCGAGACTGTGGGAGAGAAAATTGACACAAAAGGGGTTGCATAGAGTCTTGGGGGGTGAAGGGTGCTGAGGTTGGGGCACGTGGAGTTGAGTTGGGTCCATCATATGGCCATGAAGGAGTTTTTAAAATATCATTATTATTTTCATTATTTTTTATTTTTGATAATTAAATGGAAAAATAAAAGAAGAAGTTTTTTGAATAAAACAAAAAGGAAAAAATACATTAGAGCATGGGAAGCAGTAGTACAGGTGGAGGGTTGGCCGAGACCGTGGGAGAGAAAATTGACACAAAAGGGGTTGCATAGAGTCTTGGGGGGTGAAGGGTGATGAGGCTGGGGCACGCGGAGCTGAGTTGGGCCCATCATATGGCCATGAAGGAGTTTTTAAAATATCATTATTATTTTCATTATTTTTTATTTTTGATAATTAAATGGAAAAATAAAAGAAAAGGTTTTTTGAATAAAACAAAAAGGAAAAAATACATTGGGGGGGATTTTTAGGCGGGGCAAAATTGTTTTTTTTTTTTTGAGGGGGAGGGGCTTAGACTGGCCGTGTAAATAAGTATACAAGTTACATGCTTTTGAAAGAAGCTTACTTAATACTATTTACAATAGATAATTTTATTTTCACAATATTAATTCTGGTAAAGTAAAGACCTTTTTGTTTTCTTGGTGTTTGCAGTATTCTAAATGTAAAACATTATTTTAAAAATGGACTACGGATAAATAAATTAAAAAACAAAAGGTTAACTTTAGTTGAGGGTAATATATTTCTACTAGAATATGTAATATGCACCCCAAACGTTTTCTTAGGATGTATATAGTATTTATGACACGTGGAAGAACTCAAGCTTATAGGTCTTTGTATGGCTTCTTTCTGCATGGCGTCTTCATCTCCGGGTCTTCGCTTCTGCTGGTCTGTAATTGTCGGTTGTCATGTTCCTTTTTGCATGGTGGCTTCATTTCTGGAGTATTTATTTTTGCTGCTCTACAGCTGTCAGTTGTGTGTGGTGTGTTCTTTAGCGGCGGTCACGCCTTCATCTCTGGAGTCTTCGTTTGCGGTGGTCTGCAGTTGGCGGTTGCGTATGTTGTGTTTTTCATCGCTCGTTTGTAGCTATTCGTTGTGTATTGTAATTGCTGTTGTGCTGGAGCGCTCTTTCTTGTCGTCTGACGAATTGCAGCTCTATCGGTCATTCTGCATGTGGTGTTCTGCAACCTTTGTTTCTTTTCCCAGTTTTATGTTCGTGTTGTCATCGCAGTGGTATACCCGTGTGCTTTTTTATATCATGTCCTTATTTAATTGGTTGTTTTGCACGTTCGTTGTGCTGCAAATCCTCCTCGCCATGGTGATGTCATCTCCTTTTCCTTCTGCAAGCTTCGTTTCTTTGCTAGGTATGAAGTTTGTCCCATATTGATCACGTGCATGCTTCTGTTTCTAGACTGTCTATGGCTTATTTAAAAGCCAGTACTCCCTCTCAAATATACGTACTCCATCTGTAGTTCTTGCTTTATCTCTTGTTTTTTCGTAGTTGCTTGCTTCTGTGTTTTCATCATGCCTTCTAGAAGGAAGCGTTTTCAGGATATTGGTAATATCATGACATGTGATCGTCATGGTTCTTCCTTTGTATTGGTCTGCCATGAAGATGAACCCTCTGCATCGACTGTGCCTAGAGCCGAATGTCATACAGCCTGCTTTCGTATTGTGACACCACTGGAGGGCCCCTTACATGGTTCGTAGCCTTCGTGCATTGAAGGACAAAACAAGGTCCTCCGGTAAATAATCACCATCGTTTGAGTACTTATAAGTGATATAGTGGTTTCGTGAACTCAATCAGTTTAGACATATTGTATGCATCCACTTTTTATATGACGCCTCTCATATTCTGTGTGTTTTTACAAGAATATTGAGTATGTAGCCCAAATTTTTTTGGGATATTGTGTGGTCGTTGAATATGCAGTACCCCATTTTTTTTCTGTTGTCACTGAATATATGCTCCTTTTTTTGGGGTGTTTGTTCTTCCTTTGTGGGTTCTGATATGTATGTATCTGCTTTATATTTGTTTTAGGTGCTGACAATTTCCAACACTTACATTTGTCTTATGTGTGTGTTTGGGATGGTGATGGATTATCTCTAATTCTGTTAATTTTAATTGAACACTTTTTTTTTTAGTAACAACATATCGAATAGGTTTCAAAAAATGAAAGACTTTCTTGTGGGCAAAGTTACTGCAAATGAAGCTTGCCTGTTCTTCATATTTTTTTTTTAAAAAATGAAGTGCGATTAACATTATTGCACAATGCATGCACATGTCGTTAATTTTAGAGTGTACCATATTTTATATTTTTAAAACGTAAAATGTATGCACCCTAAACGTTTATGCAACCCATATATATATAAATATATATGCACCCCAAATATATAAATATTTTATTAGACAATATATTATTTTAATATACTTATATGTTGGGGTGCATAAATTATTTTATTACACAACATATTATTCAACATATTATTTTAACATATTTATATGTTGGGGTGCATAAATTATTTTTATTATACAACATATTATTACACATCTCATTTTTTTCAAAGAGAAAACATAACATGCTTATATATATGCACAGGGACTATATTAATTTCAATATTTTGAACGTTTAATAAGCGCTCCAAACATACTATTTACGCATGTGATATATTATTAGAGATTACGGCATATTTTAAAAAATATATTAAAGTCGAGATATTATTTGCTAAAATACAATATATATTAATGAAAATGTTATTGCGCAGGATATGTACATCACAACTCAAAAGGGAAACAACTTATGAGAAATGAAAAGAATGCAGACTCAGAGCCCTTTGTACATAAGATTCCTCAATTCCCACCGGAGAAGAAAACAAACCTCTTTGAAGTATCAGTAACTGTGGCAATAGGAAATAGAGACATACATCTCTCATTTTGGGAGCCACTTGAAGAGTTCATAAGGATGGATTGTTTAAAAGGAATGTTTGCCTTAGAAAAAGGTGGTACTTTGAACCACTTACATTTTCAAATGGTTGTAAGTCTTATGGCTCGATCCCTGCTAAATGTAGGTAAAACTATCAAAAGATATTTAGGCTGGGATTTGTTCAAACCTGAAGGTGGTATAGTAGTGTGTAGAGGTTTAAGACAGATTAAAATGCACACATTTGAAGGGATGATAGGATATTGTATGAAAGATTTACATAAGCCACACTTCAAGTTCTTTTCTCGCATAATATCTCTAGTGAGGAGATAACAAGAGGGCGTCAACTCTACGCTCTTTATGGACAAGCTGACTTGAAAAACAAAGTATGTTTGTCACCGATTAATTTGTTTGAATGGACATATGTATACATGGACAATTACATAGCCAACAAACTAGGTGCATCACTACAAAAAAGTACTCTTCTCAAAATGGTTTGTACGGGGAAATACTATCCAACAGCTTTGTGGATAATTCCAAAGACTGGCTGTGGAATGAGTAGAATGAGGTCTATTGTTGTTTGGAAAGTAATGAAGCTCCCTCATCTGCCTTGTAATGGATTAGGTTTTCGGCTTGTATTGGATTGGCCTCACCAAGGAAGAAGCTTGCTTCCTATAGATTGTCACTCTGCCTTTTAATGGATTGAGTTTCCGGCTTGTACTGGAATGCACTTCTAGATTGGATTTTGCTGGATTGGATTTCTGTCTTTTCTCATCATTCTGAAGTGCAAATTCACCTCTTGTTGAATTCTTTTCACTACAACAGAATGAGGGTGTAGCAGCAAAAATAGTAGCGTTTTATAACTAAGAAGGGTAGGCATGTGTCGGGCTATTTTCACTACTAAAAATGCTGCTATTGCAACGGGTTCGCAAAAACAGCAAAAATAACAGCGAAATATCATTTTGCTGATGAGCAATAGCAAAAGTACCGAAAGTACTGCGTAGTAAAAAAAGCTGGGGTAGACTGGGGAGTCTGCATAGGACTCCTCAGTCTGCTCCAGCTCTTTTTTTTAAATTAAAACAATCACAGTTTCATGACACAAACATAAACATAAGAAACACATAGATTGTGAAGAATGCAATTGAGTCCAAAATTTATTTTATTTCACGAAATGTCAGGACTTTGGACATATATACCAAAAATATATCAATGAAGAGGTGGTTAACTGGAATCCTCATCTTATTCTGAGTGATCATCATCATCGTCTTTGTCGTCCTCTTCACTTTCTTCCACTACTTCATGCTCGTAATCAGGATCCTCCTCTTTCTCTTCCCCTTCATCCTACATATATGCCATCAAGCTCAAGGTAAGCAAGGGTAATAAAATACAATTAGATGTAGATAAAAGAAGGGTTTAGGGTCACTTACCTCATCTGCCACTTGAGTCCCCAAAACAGACTCATCCATGTGTACCCCTCGCGTACGCATCCACACCCACAATTGTGGATGGGGGCTCTGTATCCATAGTCGTACTCTTCCTTTGTTGGGTCACGCCCAACAACCTCCCTCTACAAAAGAAAATTAAGAAAATATACAATTAGTTAAAGAAAACAATTTAGTATAAAACAAAATGAAAGAGGAGAAGAAATGATTACTAAAATAGGTACTTACAAAACGAGCAATGAAGGAGGACTTTCCTCCCGAGCCAAAGGGTGAAGCCCCTCGCTTCTGTAGTCGGGAAGCACTCGCCGGCACTTGTTGTTGAAAAGCACGTGGGTGTTTTCTCATGGAGCTGTGTGCGTGCCTCCACTCCTCATGCATGCAAATGCTGGGCTTCTCCAAATTATTTTTTGTTGCTCTCTTGATATTTGCTCTCCTATTAGAGAGAAAAAGCTTGATTCATCTCTTCATCCACTCCTCGTCGGGAGAAGCAAAGACTTGCATGTGGAATAGGGAAAACTCTGACTTAAGCACATCAATGACGTATTGCCTTGAAAGCTTGCCTTGTGCTTTTCACTTTTTGAAAGAATGAACTCCGGGTTTGCAAGTACATGCATGTGGTTCATGACTTGCTTCCCTCGTGCATCCATCAACGAGGGCATCCATCGATATCCACATTGTATGGTAGGGTGCATGGATCGAATGGTTTGCAAGTACATGCATGTGGTTCATGATGCTTCCCTCATGCATCCATCAACGAGGGCACCATCAATATCCACATTGTATGGTAGGGTGCATGGATCGCGAATGGTGGAATGGGTCTCGTGGGGGGGATTGGCTCATAATGAGTAGATGAAGAGCCCCCCCTGTTTGGGAGACGCATTGAGAGACTTAGTGTTGCTTTTGCCAAAGCAAAAGCAGCATGCTCACCCCTGTTAGCATGTCTACTAGCCCCCCCAGACTCCCTACTACGTCGTTGTCGTGGAGACGGACGTGAGGGAGTGGAGGTGGGTCTAGTCGAGGAAGGGATGGGCGTGCACCACTTAGCCCCGTGCCACTTGGACCTGCGCCTATCAAAGGCATGGTCTGCCCCGACTAGATTGCCCCCATGGCATCGACTGGCTCGATTGTAAGCTCGCCTGCATATAAGATTAAATAATAATACTTATAGAACGCATAAAAGGTTAACTGTGTATGTGAAAAGGTTTGATGGAACCTTAGCTGTGTGCTGCCCATATCATTCGTTTATAATAGATAAAAAATTTACCACATTTGGGTCTTGTGATGGGTCAGTCGACATTCCCTATACATACATGCGTAAGAGTTAATTTCTTGAAGCATAAACCATAAAGGCCTTATGTATAAAGCTCTATGCATAGAGCCTACACATAGGGTCTTATGCATAGAGCCTTATGTATAAAGCTCTATGCATAGAGCCTACGCATAGAGTCTTATGCATAGAGCCTTACACAGAGAACCTTATGCATAAAGCGTACGCATAGAGCCTTATGCCTAGAGCCTACACATAGAGCCTTATGCATAAATCCTACACATAGAAGCTTTATGCAATTGCTTTAGCCTATGCATAGAGGTAAACTTAAGCTAACAACACCCAAGGGTGCAACAAAGAAAAAACATACTGTAAGCAATCAAAAGAAGAAGAGAGCTTACCGCTCTTATGTGAAACTAAAAGAGAGGATTAATGCAAGAGATGCAAAACAAAAGAGACAACAACACAAGATTGCTCTAACAAAAGCCATGCCTAAAGCTTAGAAAAAAAAGGCAACATGTGATATTAGAACATGGTTGAGATCTCCTACAATACTGCTTAGACAAGCACGGTGGACAGGGCCCCTTTTGTATGATAGCTTCTGAGGACTTTCCACATGCTCCCCACTATTAAAAAAAAAGGAAACTTCTCTTTTACAAGAGAAGGATAGTGAGAAGATCGAGGGCTCCCCCTTCACTATAACTGCCTACTCGCAGATAATCACTCCTAACTTGACATAAACATCATTCTAGATGGCCTACAATAATTCTCCATATCTCTATGCATAAGCTTAAATCCTAAACCCAACACCCAAGTGTGCAATAAACAAGAGGTTTAATGAATAATAGAGCTTACCTCGACAATGTCAAGCTAACCAAGGGAAAACAACAACACAAGATTAGACAAAAAAGGCAACATGTGATATTAGAACATTGTTGACACTTCCTACAATACTGCTTAGACAAGCAGGGTGGACAGTGCCCCTTTTGGATGATAACTTTTGAGGATTTTCCACACGCTCCCCACTATTAAAGCCAAAGGCAACCTCTCTTTTACAAGATAATGATAGTGAGAAGATCGAGGGCTCCCCCTCCACTATAACCACCTACTCACAGATAACCACTCCTAACTTGACATAAACAACATTCTAGATGGCTTACAATAATGCCCCATATCTCTATGCATAATCTTGAACACTAAACCAAGCTTAAGGTTGTAATAAAAATGAGGTTGAATGAATAAGAGAGCTTACCTCGACAATGTCAGCCGAAGGAGAGGATAACAATGCAAGACCTACAAAACATAACATGAGAAAAAGTGAAGGTGAATACATAAGGGCTATTGCATAAGCCTATTGCAATAGCCTATGTATAAGGGCTATGGATAAGCCTATTGACCTAACCTAATCCTCCTCGGCACCCAAGGGTGCAAAAACTTGAAGAGAGAAGAAGCATAAAAAAAGAATGGGAAAAGAGGACTTATCTTTTCTTTGAGAATCCGTATGAGCCCCGTGGCCTAAACCCTTGGTGGTTGTTCGCTTGAATAAACATACAAAATATTATCATAATAAATCAAAAATTTAGTTCATTTTAATATAGTATGAATAGCATATTGCATAAGGCTTATGCATAGCCTATTTCATAAGCCTTATGCATAAACCTATTGCATAAGGACTTATGCATAGCCTATTGCATAAGGCTTATGTATAAGCCTATTGCATAAGGCTTATGCAATAGCCTATGCATAAGCCTATTGCATAAGGGCTTATGTATAGGCTATTGCAATAGGCTTATGCAATAGCCTATGCATAAACCTATTGCATAAGGGCTTATACATAGGCTATTGCATAAGGGCTTATGCATAGCCTATTGCATAAGGCCTATGCATAAACCTATTGCATAAGAGCTTATGCATAAGCCTATGCATAAACCTATTCCATAAGGCTTATGCATATCCTATTGCATAAGGGCTTATGCATAAGCCTATGCATAAGGCTTACGCCATAGCCTATTGACTTAATCCTAATCCCCGACTTATGCATAACCTATTGACCTAACCCTAATCCCCGGCACCCAAGGGTGCAAAAACACAAAGATAAGAAGCATAAACAAAGAATGAAAAAGAGGTCTTATCTCTTTAATGAGAAGCCGTATGAGAGGATTGGCCTAAACCCTTGTTCACTTGAATAACCCTACAAAAAAGAAACATAATTTAAAAAAAAATAGTTCTCATTAACACATTAGCAAGCAAGGAGAACAAGAGGAAAAAGAGGTGAATACCCTAAACCCTAATTCTAATGCATAAGTGATTGAAATAAATTAGTTTATGTTAAGCGTAAACCCTAGCTCTATGCATAGAATGCTTAATAGATAGCTATGATGGAGAGCTCTCCAGCAAAGCTCTCTATTAGAGCTCTATGCATAGGGCTAGGGTTAGGGAAAGGGAGAGGAAGGAGAGGGAAAGGGAGACAGGGGAAGGAAAAAGAGGAGAAGGAAAAGAAAAGCTCACATAGAGCTATGTAGAAGATTTCCATGAAAGCTTGGAATAGGGGAAAGCATTGAAGATTTCCATGAAAGCTTGGGAGAAACCAAGAAAGAGGCACTTACCTTGGAGAGGAAAAGATGATTGATGGAATAGCCTTGAAATAAGAGGTGTGGTGAGAGGAATAGACAGGTTGCAGGTGTAGCTTCTGTATGTGCAGCCTATTGGAAGTAGGTGCTGGTAGATAACTTGACTCCCATCGGTGGCGATTTAGGCAGGAGGCTCAGTTTTCAGGCCGTTGTTGAGCAGTGAAATAACGCTGCTGTCGTCGCTGTGTAGCAACAAAGTCCTAGGTAATTTTCTGTCAATAGTTCTGGATAGTGTTGTGTGTTTTACATGAACCCTAAATTAGTTTTGAACTAGGTTGAAGATGTCTAACAGAGATCAAGGGCTGGAAGTTGGTTCAGAGACATGGTTGAGAGAAAAAATTTGTTGTGTGTGTGTGATCGATGTAAGGGCCAATATATACGATAAAGTTGTATAAAAATTGAGTATGTTCGGACGTATGGTCTTCATGAGGCATTGGCATGACCAAGTGTAGATGATGACATGGAGGAGAACCATAAGAGAGTGTTAGGTAACATGCCACACCATTTGGTGACATCGGGTAGACTGCGGAAGGTGGCAAGGCTTCAGCATGGCTGACTCATCTTCCCCAACCAATGAATGAGGTGTCTCTACCATTGCCACTTGAGGAGGAAGAGAATCTCATCATAGATGACATGGTGAATGACTTCTTTGGACGGGAGGCCATATATGATAGTGAGCAAGCTCCAATATCACAAGAGGAGGAAACCTTGCATAGAGAGGCAAACACCCCTCTGTATGAGGGATGTTTGTACTCCACACTGCAAATACACTGCAAATGTGAGATCCCACTGCCCCCTCTGTGCACCGGATTCCTGGATGGTAGCAGGCAGAAGTAGATTCCTCATGCGCGGGGCAGGGTTTCCCACTCAGGGCCTTGCCCTCGAATGTCTGGGCACGAGACTAAGCTGGTGGTCATTTCGCAAACCGAAACCGGGAAAATTTTCCATGCCCGGAAAGCGGGGACGATTCCACCATTTTGAATTTCTTAACGAATCTTTCTAACGAGGTCAAGACTGAACTAACCTTCATCTGAATAAACCGGATAGAAGGGAAACTATAACAGACTTAACTTGAAGGAATCAACGCTTTTTTCCTAATTGAATTAGGCACAGCCGTTGATCTATTCATTTGAGAAATCTTCAAGTTATTATTTAACTATTCGAGTTCTAAGCGTAATCTTATTAATCAATTTTATTATTAAAACTCTACTGATTCTAGCCTAACCCCGTCCGGCCCATGGGTTAGCCATCGCCCAATCACTGGAATAGTAGAACCAGACAAGTACTCACCCTCCCATAATTGAAAGCCTTTCTTAACTTTTTCTTTAGAATACAGATACTCATACACTCCTCTTTAAACTTTAATTTATAAAACAATCCATTGACAGATGTCACAACTCAAAATTTCCATTCAATCCTTGTTTCTCACAAAACAGTATCACTCTGGACTCTCCGTTGAGACCAGTAGGTCAACAACGAGATCCAGTAACAGATTACAATAAGTTTCTCGTCATCATACATATATATCTTCCACGACATACGCATGGGTGTCCTCGGCACCGCGAGCCCGTGCATCGCCTGGTCAGAACCCTCTAGGATCCTCCTTAGGTGTCCTGGCACTTCACTCAGGGACCGCTTCGTCGGCCCTCGCCCATCGTACCGGAAGCACACCATTTTACACCATACCGAGGCTGGTCAAGACCTGGGCAGGCTTTGCCGCGTGAGCTGTCCTTTGAACACTTCCCGCCAGCTGTTGCAACCGAACTTCCCTTAGAAAAACACATATACCATATGTTCTAGCATTCTGGCGAGCGTAAGACAGTCCTTTAAGAAAATAGGGTTTCTATGCAAGTTTTCAGTTTTGATTTTCTTTTGAATACAATGGATATATCTTAATTCCGTATCCCAAGACTTCTAAATCACAGTCTGGATTCCCAAGCAGAATTCTTCGAATTCTGAATTCTTGATCCTCAGATCAAAATGAAAGGTCTCAACTTAGTTTCAGATTCGGTGGGTGATTTGAGTGTAGATTACTGAACTGGTCACATCGTCATTTCTTGAAACTGACGAAGGAGTTACGTCTTGGTCATAGTCTGGTTCAGGGTTTGAGTCTGGAAAGGTTCTCCCTGAACCATCTTTCTCGAAAGTAATAATTCAATTACTACTTTACTGAATTCAAAACTAAACACAAATTCTTATGAGGAATAAATTAGTCATTTATCTAAAATTTTATTCTTTTATGCATAAAAATCAATATTGGTGAAAGCAACACTTTTGTAATAAAAAAAATCTTTTACGCATAAAAATCAATATTAGTGAAAGTAACACTTTTACAATAAAAAAATTTTCTTTTATGCATAAAAATCCATTTTAATGAAAGTAACACTTGTAAGGTTCCCCCCTTCCACAAATAGGGGAAACACTTAAGATAGTCCGCTAAGTCTTATCTTAGAGAAAATTTCCTACTCATCGACACCTTGACCATACAGAGATTCAAGGATACGATTCATAGGTAAGACCTAGTTCTATCCCGCAGGGGGAGCGTGGTCTTCTAAAATCAAATCACCCATAGGGTAATTGATCACATTGCCCTCAGAACTAGGCAGCATCATCACAATCACTTGCCTCAATCGGCAAACCTCATTCTCCCAATGGTATGAGGGATACCATGGGCCAACTCCGGGCCTTACTAACGTCTCCGCCGTCCGCCGGCTACATAAGCACAAGACGGGGCAGCGTCAAGGCAGGGAGAAGTTGTACCTGTACCTTAATTTAACCAAGATAATAATCCATTTACTCACTAAACCATATGACTAGGATCCATGTCACCTTCTTTAAGAAAACAATCTTTTTCACAAAGATTACTTGAGATTGCGATAAGACATTCTTTATTAAGACATATGCTATTGCTTAAAAGAATACAAACTTTAAATAGTAAATCAATCAAATAGATCACTATTAACAATTAATAGAGAAGTCGGGGCCATACCTCAACCCCTAAGAATGGTATATAATTGAAAAACAAAATATGTATATACCTCATAGAAATTTATCGTTTATCGTTGCCTTTGCTCGTTATTAACAAGAGCTTTAGAATATAGAGTCTTCTAATACCTTCTCTTATGATTGAAATCATCCAATCATCTCCAAGCTTTATCTCCTCTTACTCATACTGTGACTCTTCTCTCTTTCTAAGATCTATGGCAAAATAGCCTTCTCTTACAGGGCTACGGCATACTATTCTTTCTCTAAAAGAAAAGCTATGGAGTTTTGGTCTCTTCCTCCGAAAGACTATAGCAATCTAAGCTTCTTTTTTGAGATATTAGATAAGAATGAAGGGATATATGCATCTCAAACTCTAGGATTACCTTGAGGCTACTTGCTGTCTTCTCACAGTTTTCTCTATGTAAAGACCCTGACAGAAACAGCAAATTGTTTCGGCCATAACTCTCTGATAAAAACTCAGAATATGGTCATATAACCAGTCAAAAGAACGGGAAAGCATCCGGTCTACAAGCTAGCGTGGGCAGAATAGGCAAAAACGTATGTATATAGCCACAAATGCGCCATCTTTGGAAACACGTTGTTTTTTCACATTTTTAGTATGCGTGGACTCTAAATGTGTAAAAGTACTCTAAATATGACCTCTTATCACCTAAAATCGAAATTCTATTTTTGGGGATACTTATCTCTTAATAGAACTATTCTTATGTTCTTATTTCTTTTAGGATTTTTGGAGCTAATATTTTTATTCTAACACTTTCCTAATGTTTCTAGCCTTATTGTCTCACTCTTCTCTAATTACACTCTCTTTCTTTATTGAAATCTATATTAAAAGAGACATATACATACATGGCTTGGGAGGGACATTACAATCTCCCCCACTTAAAAGATCCGAGATGTCCTCATCTCGCGAGCTGGGGTAGTATCTAAGTAAATCCTCCTATCTCTTTCAAAGTGGTGTCCCCACTAGGTAGAAATCTTCTAAAGTTAATTGGCCTTATTATCCTAAGTTCATGCATCCATATACCTCTCATATGATATGAACCTTCGAATCCCTTATTCTATACCCCCATGTAATATGGTACTTAACAAATTATCATGGAAAAACGTAAGGGAATCAATTCTTTACGCAATCTAACCTATGATAGCAATTTCATAATTTTGGTATCATCTTGTAGAATAGCTTTATTCATCATGCACATTACTTCACATGAATCTTGCACCAATCCTCTTCTATTTACTCATAAAAATACTTGTTGAATTCGGTTATCTTTAACCCTGCTATCCCTATTTCTTGACCTAATTTTTACTCTAGCTCACGATTTCTTGTAGCCAAGGGTGGGCTTGACGTTCCTATTGAATTAGGAGACTTCTTCTTGATTAACATGGAAGCTTCTCGACACTTTCTATATAAAAAAAACTTTATCGCTCACAGTCTCTGGCTATAATTATGGCTTCTGAAATAAAGGATGGCTTTGCATTCTTAATGAGGTTATTCAAAGATAGATTAAGCTTCTAAATGAATCGATGGAGAAGAGTTACCTCATCCATCTCTACAACAAATCGGAGAAGTTTAACAAAAGTTTGGTGGTATTCTTTTAGGGTCTTCGTTTCTTGGGTTAGCTCCAAAAATTCATTCATTTTATCCTCTCGAAATCCTAGAGGACAAAACCTTTCACGAAGGTGTACTTTCATGGCATCTCATAAGTGATTCTAGCTCCAGTAGTGGTTAGATTGACAACAATGCTTCTAACTTTCTAGCTCCAATGGTTAGATTGACAACAATGCTTCCAACTAATTTGGCATTTCTTACGATTTTTAAACGCGAGAAAGGGTGAGCTTGCTTCTTTCATTATGTCCATTAAAAGTTCAAAACTATCAAATACTTATCATAGCACCACATTTGAAGGCAGTCAGGATTAATACATCTGAGATCTTCATTTTTTTGAGAATTACACATCTGGTATCTTGGGATTAACACATCTAAGAGTATGATCCTCTGGGAATTACACATCCAAGACCCATGTTTGTCTGAGATGGATTAAAGATCTTGGATGATCGTCCTAGTGTTACAGTATCGAATGGATGGCATTCACACATCAACTATTCAAATCTTAATGGAGTTACAATCTTAATGATTTATAATATGCAAGTTAATGAGATATATCCTGAAAATTTCTCTAAACAAGTTTCGGTCTATCCTTCTAGTCATTCAGTCTCTCACTAGTTTCTTAATTTGATCACCCTATGTTTTTTCTCACAAAAGGTTTTCTCCCCAATCTTATTTCTCAAGTTTATTGTACAAATATCTTGCGTGTGCACCCCCAAGATACAAGCACAATTTCATAAGATGATTGTCTCAACATGTGAGGATATTCAAATCACTTCTATGGCCAGTAGAGATGATTGATTCGTCCTCATATGATAAACAATCACTTGTTTTAATCCCTTGATAGTGAACCTTTGAAACGCAAATCCTAGGAACTAAGATCGGCTCTGATACCACTTGTAAGGTTCCCCCCTTCCACAAATAGGGGAAACACTTAAGATAGTACGCTAAGTCTTATCTTAGAGAAAATTTCTTACTCATCGACACCTTGACCATACAGAGATTCAAGGATACGATTCATAGGTAAGACCTAGTTCTATCCCGCAGGGGGAGCGTGGTCTTCTAAAATCAAATCACCCATAGGGTAATTGATCACATAAATTGGGCAACTACAAGACTTGATTTCTAGAGGCAACGCTTTTTTCCTCATCCATGCAAGGCACAGCCGCTGGTCTAGTCTTCTAGAATAGAGTTGCCCGAGAACCTATTTATCTAGCGTAGGGCTTTCACTTAATCTGTTGGAAAGCTACCCGACTAATCGGGTCCACCCGTCCGTAGGATGGTGCCATCGGGGCATTCCATCCCCCCACTTTCCACCCTACTCACGCGTCAATTTATTTTCTAATTAATCCTACCACACTGTTTGACATAAATAAACATGTTCCTTAATTAAGGCCCTTTCACAAGGTTTGTTAAAACAGCCTTTTTCTACAATACAATCATACCAAAGACAAGATTTATAAAAACAAAGTTTAAACATGAATCAATTTCATACAAGCCAAACCGGCTCTCTTATTCTTTTCCTTTATACCGCCAATGATCTAGAATTCGGCCTTCCAGCCTCTACATGCTGGGCAAAACCCTACGGGACCATACACCTCGTCGGCCGCTGGCAAGGACTCAAGCCGGCCTGTCGCCCTCTCAGGCTCCATCGCTCGATCCTCCCGCCCCTCAGAGGGATGTCTGCGCACTAGGGTGGGCTAATTCACCGCACTAGCCTGGGCCCTCAGAACTAGGCAGCATCATCACAATCACTTGCCTCAATCGGCAAACCTCATTCTCCCAATGGTATGAGGGATACCATGGGCCAACTCCGGGCCTTACTAACGTCTCCGCCGTCTGGCTACACAAGCACAAGACGGGGCAGCGTCAAGGCAGGGAGAAGTTGTACCTGTACCTTAATTTAACCAAGATAACAATCCATTTACTCACTAAACCATATGACTAGGATCCATGTCACCTTCTTTAAGAAAACAATCTTTTTCACAAAGATTTTAGCATTTCAACTTGAGATTGCGATAAGACATTCTTTATTAAGGCATATGCTATTGCTTAAAAGAATACAAACTTTAAATAATAAATCAATCAAATAGATCATTATTAACAATTAATAGAGAAGCCGTTGCCATACCTCAATCCCTAAGAATGGTATATAATTGAAAAACAAAATATGTATATACCTCATAGAAATTTGTCGTTTATCGTTGCCTTTGCTCGTTATTAACAAGAGCTTTAGAATATAGAGTCTTCTAATACCTTCTCTTATGATTGAAATCATCCAATCATCTCCAAGCTTTATCTCCTCTTACTCATACTGCGACTCTTCTCTCTTTTTAAGATCTATGGCAAAATAGCCTTCTCTTACAGGGCTACGGCATACTATTCTTTCTCTAAAAGAAAAGCTATGGAGTTTTGGTCTCTTCCTCCGAAAGACTATAGCAATCTAAGCTTCTTTTCTGAGATATTAGATAAGAATGAAGGGATATATGCATCTCAAACTCTAGGATTACCTTGAGGCTACTTGCTGTCTTCTCACAGTTTTCTCTATGTAAAGACCCTGACAGGAACAGCAAATTGTTTCGGCCATAACTCTCTGATAAAAACTCAAAATATGGTCATATAACCAGTCAAAAGAACGGGAAAGCATCCGGTCTACAAGCTAGCGTGGGCAGAATAGGCAAAAACGTGTGTATATAGCCACAAACGCACCATCTTTGGAAACACGTTGTTTTTTCACATTTTTAGTATGCATGGACTCTAAATGTGTAAAATTACTCTAAATATGACCTCTTTTCACCTAAAATCGAAATTCTATTTTTGGGGATACTTATCTTTTAATAGAATTATTCTTATGTTCTTATTTCTTTTAGGATTTTTGGAGCTAATATTTTTATTCTAACACTTTCCTAATGTTTCTAGCCTTATTGTCCCACTCTTCTCAAATTACACTCTCTTTCCTTATTGAAATCTATATTAAAAGAGACATATACATACATGGCTTGGGAGGGACATTAAAACACTTTTATAATTAAAAAAAATTGTTTTATGAATCTATGTATGCATAAAATCCATTTTGATGAAAGTAACACTTTTCTAATAAAAAAATATTCTTTTATGCATCTATTTATGCATAAAATCCATTTTGATGAAAGTAACACTTTTATGATAAAAAAATATTCTTTTATGCATCTATTTATGCATAAAATCCATTTTGATGAAAGTAACACTTTATAATAAAAAAAGTATTCTTTTATGCATCTATTTATGCATAAAATTTATTTTGATAAAAGTAACACTTTTATAATTAAAAAATATTCTTTTATGCATCTATTTATGCATAAAATCTATTTTGATGAAATTAACACTTTTGTAATAAAAAAAATAATCAATATGCATCTTTCTATGCATAGAATTTAATTCTATTGAAAATCACTCTTTTATAATAAAATAATAATCAATATGCATCTTTCTATGCATAGAATTTAATTCTATTAAAAACCACTCTTTTATATATAAAAAATAATAATCAATATGCATCTTTCTATGCATAGAATTTAATTCTATTGAAAATCACTCTTTTATAATAAAAAAATAATCAATATGCATCTTTCTATGCATAGAATTTAATTCTATTGAAAATCACTCTTTTATAATAAAAAATAATCAATATGCATCTTTCTATGCATGAATGAAAATGACACTTTTAGAATACACAAACGATGGGGATTACTCTTTTTGATTAATAAAAGATGAAATTTATTTCACAAATTTTTAGAAAATTTTACCATAACCTCCTTTGTATGAGTGACCATTTTTCAAATTTTCTAACCTTAATCTACTTAGGAATTATCCCCAATTGGTTTAAAGAATTCTAAACTAATCAATTTTCACTTTTAAGAGAGAAACAATATGAAAAGTTTAATTCCAACAATTAGATCACTTAACTAGGATAAAGAAGGGCTGATTTTAAGAATGAGAGAGGGGGAAGCCTTTCCAAGAAGGCATAGCATCTGTTATCATTTTAAGATAACAAACAATTTAGAAAACCATTAAAAGAATAAGAAAAAGTAAGATTTCTTACTTACATGAAATTTTGGGAGCTCTCCTTTGGCTTGATGGTTTGAGGGATCTATTCTTGTTTGGAACAAGAGTGGCCACCAATTCTTTAGAAGAGAGAATAGTCAAAAACTAGTAAATTATTAAGAAATTCACAATTCTTGGCTCTTGGGAGGAGTAGAGTAACAGTGCATAAAACACTATTAAGCTTCAACAAAGGAGGAGGCTTCTATTTAAAGAAAAAAGTGAGCTTCTAACCAAGCAAACTGATTCTAGAATTTTCCAGATTAGTTTGGTCAATTTTTGACCATTTTTAGGTCAGTTTAGCTTACTTTTTGGAACTAGACTTGAATTAGGAGAGAGGAGAGATGAAATATCTCAATTTTTGATAATTTTAAACTCCACCACACATGTGAAGTAGGCGCCTCCTTCATGAGGGGGGAATTCCCATTGTGAGGTGTCAAAAATCCATTTTTTTAGTAATTCCTTTGGTCCTTAGTCCACTCTTCATCTTATGTGAGTATTTACTCATTTTTGGGGGGATTTTCTTTATTTCTTCTATTTATCTTCTCCACACATTTGGATGAATCTGATTGGCCCCTCAAAACCTTAATTTAAAATTTTTTGAAAATCTGGACCCATAGGATAAGGCCTCTTGAACAGATTATACTTGATTTCTAATGCACCTTCTGAAAATCTTTTTGAACTTTTGTTTCGGGGGAACTTATTTTAATAAGAAGAGATATTTTTTCATCCAAAAATATTCAAAATCTGAATAACCTCTCTCTAGAATATTTTCTCTCTCTAGGCCAAAACAGGTAGAAACAAGATCTTTTATATCTCTAAAGAGGGATTTGATTACAGGGGAAGATCCTGGACATCTTGAGAGGCTGGGGAGGAATCTTACAGCTATTAAACTTTCAAACAACTTATGGATGGAGTGATGCAAGTGTCACTAGTCTTCTTTTCGGTAAGACCACCTCATTCTATTCTCTCAAATAGAAAATATTTCATGTTCTATATACTCTCCTTGCTAATATTTTGACATATGTTTTCTTATGTTATATTGTAGGCTTCTTAAGAATATTCTTCCCCCTCAAAATCTATTATCGAACTCACGAGATGGGTGTCGTAAAATGCTCTCTATGCTAGGTATGTATTACACAAAAATACACGTATGTCCCAATGATTGCATGCTACTTAGAGGGGTTAATAAAGATGCAACACAATGTCTACAATGTGAGGAGAGCTGCTATAGGGATGATAGTGTTCTTAATACTATACATATGTACCATGTCCCCTACCTTAACGTTGGTCAAAAAATGCTTGCCTTGTAGTTTTTCAACCATCAATCTAAAGCAGATTATAACCTTTGCTCACTTAGTTACTCTAATGCAGCTGACCTCTATATGAGGGAGTTTTATTAAAGATTATGTCATGTTGTGATTTAGAGTCTTAGAACCAAATTTTCCACTAGCATTTGACCGTATCAAGCCCGGATGCAAGTTAGAAAGGTGTGACACCACCTTGTAGGAGTGTGGTAGGCCCATGGAGAAAAGTGTAACTTATTCTCCCAATCGCTTCTAGATGCCTCTACCATATTGGTAAGAATGGCACACAATGGTTTGTTGTGCTCTTGGATTGAGCAAGAAATCCATAACTTTATTTACAAAATCATCACCTGTGCCAAAATGGGCTTACTCTAGTATGACCACAAAGTCATTTTTATGAATGTATTTCCTCATGACATGCCATCTTGACCCTTCTTGTAAAGCATTCCCGCTATTAATTGATAGGGGGCAGTCTTTTTGAGGCATCTAGGTTTATCCCTTTTGATGTAATAGTCTATTGAGAATCCATGGGCCAACAATTGGGTGATATTTTCACCTTACTAGCATGTGGTTTATGTGGAACAAAGAAGCATCGAAAAGATCATCATCTTCTTCCACTCCTAGGGGTTCTCCATTTAAGATTTTGGACATGCATTTGGGACATGCACAATTCTCATTGTGATGGTAAAGTCAAGCTAAAAAAGAATTAGAAACCAGCTAGTGATGTGCCCTGTGGTGCAAGGCTTATTCAGGGAATAAAGAAAGATTTGATAGTCGTTTTGACAAAGAAACAAAATTGCTTCTAAGAGATAATGTATGTCGTTCTTTACAATGCACACACCATGGCTAACCCCCCCGTCTCTCTCTCTCTCTCTCTCTCTCTCTCTCTCTCTCTCTCTCCTCTCTTTGTGGTTGTATAACTGCATTCCATGTCATTGAGAGTTGATAACTAGAAAAGATACTAAAAAAGTTCATATTATGCTCCCTATGTTGTGCTAATATGTATCTAATAGAAAATGGTGAAGCATCTATATGCACATCGAGTATCAGATTCGAGTTGGGGGGATCCATTATTTACCTTTTTGTATGCCCACTTTTACGAAATACCCTAGATGCTTTGTGAATCTCTACACCTCCTTATAGTTGATGGGGTGGTAGTAATTTCAAGATCACATGGATATTGTTCTTATCTATGGAGATGCCATTGTTTTAGAAATGATGTGTCCAAGAATGCTCCATGCTTAACCTAAAATTGGCATTTGAGTGAGTTCATTGAGTTGGAATAGAGTACGCATCTCTCAAAAACAAGTATAAGATTAGCAAGATGCTCCTTCCAAATTGAAGTGAACACAAAGGTCATCAATGAATATCTCAAAGGTCTTCCAATGGAGAGGAGGTTGTACACATTAAGCATTTTAAGCTTTTTGAGGTTAACACACACACTCAAAGACAACTAGTAATTCTTGTATAAAGGCTAGCATATATGGCATACAAGAAGTTAAATATTCTATATAATACCCTACATGCTTCATGAATCTCTACACCTGCTTATAGTTGATGGGTGGTAGTAATTCCAAGATTACACGGATCTTGTTCTCATCTATGGAGATGCCATTGTTGTGGAAACAATGTGTCCAAGGATGACTCCATGCTTAACCCAACATTGGTAATTGAGTTGATATGTGATAGAATGCACATCTCTCAAAATCAAGCAAGATGCGCTTCCACATCATTGAGTCCATCACACAAAGTTCATCAATGAATATCTCAAAGATCTTCTAATGAGAGAAGGTTGTACATCTTGAGGATAATGAACTCTAAGCTTTTCATTTTTTTATTGTTAATAACCACTTGGTGTGTTCAATCTCAGTGTACTTCCAAGAAAAAACATCTTGAAATTCTTACGAAGGCTACCGACTTTCCTTCTTGATTTGAGGGGTGAGATCTTTAGCAAGGCTACTAACTTTCCTTCTTAAGCAAGGCTACCAATTTTCCTTCTTGCTAATGAGGGTGAGATCTTTAGCAACAATGAATACTAGCTTAGGTCCTTAAATGGCCAACAAGGCTCACTTTCTTAACCTCATTGGGGCCACTGTCTCCACCCAGACTTATTTGGGCCTTCTACCTATGTATGTCCCATAAGTGAAAATCGAAACTCAGTTTGGGGCCCTCTAAGAAATTCTTCATTTTCTTATTTATTTGATGTCAAGAATGTGTAAAAAGAAAAACATGATCCAAAAGAAGCATTATAATATCCCCATGTACTGAAAAGGTGAATCTATTTAGATCCTCATGTGCATTTAAGATGGAATATATGCCGCTAACTACGTTACACGTTATACTACACACACCATACTGAAGGTATTTCCTATTTAATATCAAACATTAAATTTAATAAAATTTTAAATTTTGGAGGGAAACAAACAAGTTTTGTGCCATTAGTCCTAATTTGGTATGATAAAAGGTCTTGTTTTGTATCAGCACAACTTAAAAAATGGAAGGAGGTAAAAGTTTCAAACCGAAAGAGGCTTTATCATCTTCATATAGATCTTAAAGTAGATTATGCTCCAGTTTAGAAAAGGAGAAAGGGTCCACACATTGGTGCTATATGAGAGTGAGAACATGAGGTCATCATGATTGCACCATATTGATCTATGGTGTGATGGCTCAATTTATCCCAAATGCCCAATCACAAACTCTACTCCCTCTTTTTTCAATCCAACATCACTCTTAAGATTTGTAGGGGAAGGTCTACTCTCGGGTATATATTAGGTCACTTGGCAGTTGTTGCAGATGTGTACAAACACTTACATCAACAAGAAGCAACATAAAAATTTGAAAAGATTGTTGAGTGTTCAAAGTTGAAGGAACTACTTGCAAGTGAGACTGGAGAATTGCAAAAGTCAAAAGAGAAAATTAGAAAAGCAAGAAGCAAAGAAACTCTATTAGGCGAAAGACAAAGAAAGAAGAAAGTTTGCAATCTTGTAGAATTAAAAGAAAATATTGGAGGATGCAAGCGTAGAGTGCGACAAGCAAGGTAAGAATTATTATTAAAAATTTTAAATTGTTATTCAATGTAATTTTGAATGAGTAATAGTTTAGTAAGATATTGTTTTGTCAGATATTGAGAACACAATTTATTTTTCAGTAACATATTGGAACCAAACAAAGAAAACATGAATCCTAATAACCTTCCAATCAAACAGATGTAATTTTGAATGAGTAATAGTTTAGTAAGATATTGTTTTGTCAGATATTGAGAACACAATTTATTTTTCAGTAACATATTGGAACCAAACAAAGAAAACATGAATCCTAATAACCTTCCAATCAAACAGATGAAAGGATTGGTACCTTCTAGTATTGCAAAAGACATGATTGAAGAGAAAAGATATAAAAAGGTGAAAAAAGGAATGTTCTGAAATAATTTTTTGATAGCAACAAAGTTGATGTTTATGCAATTCAGGAAGCATTAGATGAGAGTGGTGTTAGTGGAAAACTGTATCCACAAAAATGCATGACCAAAGAATCAAATGCGTGCTTCTACCAACATGTGCATAAGTATGGAGACTAAGAAGCCTCTTAAATCAACAAGTGGATGAGTATATTGGACAATGTTTCCATATCAAAGGTTCTTCTGAAGGTATAAAAGCCACTACAATATACAATGTATGGAATAATATTTTCCTTGACTTATAACTTCTTCAAAAAAGAATAGTCGAATTCTACGGTATCATGTTTGAGGAATGTAAAGGTCTTCTTAAGTGATCAAATTGGATGAATGTGAGATAGTAAAGGAAAAGAAAGTGGAATGCATGATAGTCACATTGGTGTGAATAGGGAACTTGATCCATCCACCATGAGATAGAAGATAACCCAAAGTATTTTAGTGTGCAATCAAAGAAAAATATATGGTGGTTTAGGATCATTTGAGGTAAGTAATTTTTTGAAACGTATATCTACTTATGTCATCTATATTAGTACCACTATTGAGGATCTAGTTACGTTACTTCTATGTTCGCAAGTTAAGACAAAGGATCCCGAGACCCTAAATTGGGTGTTTCATCAAACTAAAATACCATCTATCATAAAAAGTCAAGTTCAAGGTAAACTGCTTCATGTAGAAGGGAGAGGTGATTTTCAAGTTGCATGGAATCTTGCTCGGAACCTCAAAACACTGAAGTGTATGTATAATATTAGCAAGGGAGGTAACTTAAAGTCCCCATGCATATATTGTAACGAGCCAACATCAAAGTTGAGCCAAAAGTGGTGGAAGACAGTCCCCAACAAAAATAAGGTTGATACAAAGTACAAGGCTGTGCTTGACATCCCTTTATCTAATGTACACATATGCACATTACATGTATCCATATGTCAAGCCTATGCTTGAAATCCCTTTATATAATGTACACATATGCACATTATCTAATCCCTTTAACTAATGTACACATATGCACATTATCTAATCCCTTTAACTAATGTACACATATGCACATTACATGATTTATGTTGAATCATTGAAAAGCTTATATTCCTATGCATTGAATTTGCTTGGAAACTTTGTCTAGAAAAGCAAAGAAAGAAGGCAATCAAGGCATTGGAAAAAGTACTTTCAGACATTGGACTTCATGGTGGTGATGTTAAAATTACTAAAGACTTGAAAAGGTCAATAGATGGTAAGGAAGGTCCAATCAAACCATCCATTGGGGGTGTTAGGGCAAGAAGGTTTTTGTCAAGGCCACAGGTTAAGAGAAAGCTTAAAAAACGAACACATTATATCTCTACAATCAAGTACAACTTGTGGAAGGGGGTGCATAATACTGTGAAAGATCATGAAGTGGATTGCCTTGCAAGGAACGCAAAGTCTGAAGTATGGCAATCTCTTGATCAGGTACTTATATTATGTGACAAACAAACTTGGAACAAAATTGATCATAAGGAATTTGAACAACAACTGAAGATTTTTGGAAATAGCATGAAGGAGGCTTGGACAGATTGCAACATAACACATTACTTGGTAATAATATCAACCTAGCCCTACTTGGTAATAATATCAACATAACACATTACTTGGTAATAATATCAACCTAGCCCTACTATATCAATTACATTATGAATGTTTTAACCTTGTTTTAACCTTTGTTTTATTAATGTAGCATATAATTCACAATCATCTACCTTACTTTGTAAAGAGGTATGGATGGCCTGTAATTTGGTCAACACGCAAGGCATGGAAAAGTCCCATTATACAGTAGCAATGCATTCTTTGGCACACACAACATTTCGGAGGAATAAAGAAGGCAAATAGTATAAAAGAAGTTTTTCAATGGTTTTACAGAAGCATACTACACAATGACTTAATAGAAAACAAACTATTGCAAGCTCACAAGTACTGTTGGCATTTAGAATTTCTCAAAAATAGCAGAGAAGAGAAACATTCAACAATTATAGAGGAGTTATATAGCTACACAAAAGCATGTAGAGTGGAGACAAACTAAACTCGTTTGCAAACCATCATTGGGTAGATAAATAGTAAAAAGTACAATAGATCTGAATTTAAAGTGCCCTTTTGAGTAACAAAGACATATCTTGTATAAGAAAAACCAAACATTTTTAGTGATGTACCTACACCATAATATGCAATTATGGTATTTTTATATATCTCCTCCCATAATCTACAAGCAAGAATCTTCCTTGCTATTTTTGTTGGTGTTCGCTTTTTCTTCAACAAAACATGTTCTTTAAGAGTTTCAACATTGGGATCTTCTTTGACTCTTTGTCTTCTACTTGCAAGGTCTCTTGATTTGGAGTTGCCTCCCTAAACCTTATTAGATAGTTCTTGCCAAAATCATCAAGCTCTGAAGGATTTCTTATGCCATTTGCAAGCGCATAGGTAGTGTAGGTGAGATATAATGTTGCCCTTGAGAATTGTTTACCTGGATAGTAGCAAAAAATATTCATAGCACTTACTTTCTCAATAAGAATTACTTTGTTAGTCATAGTTAGTAGGGATAACACTCACTCCAAAGAAATGAGATAAAATTTTAAACAAGAGAATAACAACTGCTCCATCATTGCTCAGCAGCTTGTGATAGACCAAAATCTTTACATTCGATAATTTATTAATGTAGTGAAATAACATTGCATCTCTTCCATGTCCTCTCTCTATTTTTCCAAATTCTTGAAGCAAGAAGTCATCCTCTTCAAGCAACTAAAACAAAAAAAAAACTTATGAAAATATAGGTTTACAAGAAAATAACATTCGAATGATAATATCAATCCAAAAGCATTACCTGCATATTCTCATCTAGTTTCAATTGTTTGTCAGTCCATAAGTCAATGGTATTATTAGCTTTGTCTTCATTAACTCTTCCTTCTTTTCCTTTCTCTTGCCAAGTTGGTCAAATTCGTATTGTTGTTAGACCTAGTGAAATGTTGTATCATCCATCTCTTTAGTCTTTTCAAACTTAGCAGTCTTTTCAAACTTAGTAGTCTCATCAAAACAGAGTGCAAGAGATGCCTATGGATTGAAATTTTCTTCAAGTGGAATTAATGGATCATCTTCATCCTGATGAATTAATGGATTGAAACCAGAGTGCAAGAGATGCCTATGGATTGAAATCATCTTCAGGTGGAATTAATGGATCATCTTCATCATGATGAATTCAGAGCCTGAGCAATTATTGCTAGTGCATAATCTTCTCTTAAGTTGAAGATTTATTGTATATCACTTAGAAGAATATACTCTAAATCTTCAATCCTAAAAGATGGAAGCAAAGGAATAGCAAGATTAATTAGATCCAGAGAGCAGCAACCTCCTTCTCTTCTTCTTCATGATTGAATTTCTTTTCTATATTGTCAATCTCTTTTGAAGATGTGAGGGGCCTCAGTACTAGATTCCTACTCCTCCTCATGATCCTTGTACTAGCACCAAAGGAAAATTACAGAAGTAAGTATTTCTCACCGATTTCCCTCTCGGCGCTTCGGAATGGCAAGACAGCAGTCTGAAGTAACAGACCAATCATGCAATGTTGTGGGAGGCGAGTAGCCACGCGCCAGAGCTTCTGGATTCGAACACTATCTCTAGAGTGGTCATGGGGACAGTCAGAACACCGCTCCACTTTAGAACTCCACACACTCTCACTCTACTACGTAACTCTCTCACTCTCTCTCTTCTAGTGCACAACATGTTTATTAAAACAGAGACATAACACTCTTATTCAACACATTACAGAGAGTAACACAGAGACATAATGAATGGAAAAATTGCTCTTTGTTTACTGGATTACTTTCGGAATCATTGTAGGATCATTACAGAGCAACTGCTCAACACAGAGACTATGACCATGTTTGACTTCTCACTACTGACTGTCAACTATTAGCTGTGAGCTATTAGCAACATGCAATCTCCTTGCAGTAGTGATCAGCCACCCTTTTAAGCTTTGTCTTCTTGATCTTGGAAATGGCTATTCTGGTGGTTACAACCTGCCACATTCACACGTGTAGTACTGAGGTGGTGCTCACAACATGGAAAGTGGTCCAACTGTGCACTCTCTCTCCATTGAGCCGCTGGGTGCAACACATGGCACACACGGTGCTAGAACATCTGCTCTGGAACCTGTTCCCTTCACAAATTTATCTTTAAACCTTATGAACATTTTCGAAGGAGTATAGTCCAGAATGTATACATTATCTGAGCAAGTAGTATGCTTCTGCATCCTCTTCAGCCTTGTTACTTGCTCTTCTAAGCACCTAAGATCTCTGGTCGGTCTGCGCAGTCTGCACGTCAAAAACTCTCACCAGTCAGAGTGGGGTCTACCTTAGAATTTCCTTTTCTGCCATGGGGATAGGCCTCCACTTGCGACTGATGCGGCTTCTTTGTATTCTATTAGATGTTCTGGAAGTGGGCTTTGTGTCTTTTGCACATTTGGATCTCTGGTGCCTCCCACTTCCGGAAATCAGCGCTAGTTGGTGGTTGCATCCTTGGTGGAAGCATCTTGCTTCCCTCTGGAATCTGAGAGAACAAGTATTGAGATTATGGATGCGTCGGAGAAAGGGGTTTCCTGGTCAATATAGAATTTATTCTATCTCTGTTTTGAAACTATGCTGGTAGTTCTTTGTTAGCCTTCAACAGTTCTGACATGTCATGGGAGGCCTCAAAGAAGGGGTTATCTGTGCTGGCCCATGAGGCTGCTGAACTATTTTCTAGTCTGTCTTTCAGGAACACACATTAGGTGAAATATGGACTCTCATTTTTGCCCCTTAAGGATTTCCACATCTCCTCTCTCTAAAAAAATGGGCTCATGGGGTGGTGAAATTTTTGCAAATCAACTCAAAAGTGAGCGGAGTTTGGACATTTGGAATCTACTCTTCGAGACCTTTCTAATGATATATAGCATGATAAGAAATTTTGAATATTCAAGAAGTCCCCAAATTGGTGATGACTAGCATTATGTTACCAAATTTCAATATTCAAGAAGTCCTGAAATTGGTGATGACTGGCATGTAACCTTTTGTCATCATCTTCATCTAGGTCATGGATGACCTTTTGAGCCTTGCAAGACATTTGTTCCTAAATTTCTAGTAGGGCTTCTAGGGCTTGGTCCTAGACCTTTTTGAGTTTGGCCTTCGTTGTTTTTATGATTATTGCTTTAGCATCAAGCGGAAGGCACATGATCTCCTCTTCTTGGGTCTTTAGAGCTTGGACCTCTATTTGGTCAACCACGAATGCTGTTGTTCTCTCTAGGACTTCTTCTTTTAGTCCTTGGATTGTGTCGCCCCAGCCTTGGCTAGCTTTTGTGCTTCAGCTAAATTTGCTCTGAGCCTATCAACTTGAGCTTTGAGCATATTTTTCTCACTGGTGAGGGTGTTGATTTTCCCTTCACTCAGCACTTTCTATTAGACTTAGGCCTTCTCCACTACAGTGAGCTTGTTTTGCGTTTCCACGTTATGCTGAGCCATTATATGTGCTTTGCTCTCTAGGTCCTTGGCTTTTGCTACAACATTTTTGAGCAGTACAAGCTGTTTTGTTGATTCCGGGTGCACATTTGATTGATGGTGTTTCGGGCCTTTGACTCATATTCTTCAATGGAAGCAAGGGCATGAGAGAGGATGCTCTGTGTTAAAACCCTAAAGATCTAGCTAATAACCATGCATGAACCAGGCATATACTCATCCACTCAACCACCCCCAAGTCCAAGGGTGCACACATAAATACATGAAGAATCACATAACTTACCTTAGTGTCCCATACCAGCAAGAGATATGACTTCACTCTAGTAGCACTTAGCTCTAGCTTGAAATGGCAAGAGAGTAGACACAATGCTCTACACAAGAGAACATCCCTTGAGAGTGCCCCATGCCCCTATTATATAGGAGGGCCCTCCAGTGACTCTTGACTCTCCATTTCCATGTGTGACCCGTGGTTGCCTGACCCTAAACCTCAACCCAAGGTTAGACCTAACCCTTGCCCCACTAGAGCATGCGCCCATGCTCCCATGTTCACATGCCTAGGGTGGGTTAGCCTCCTAGAATATGCACATATAATGTGCACATAACACTCTGGTCTGCCATAGTCATCAGCCCTTTGTTCATGTGTAGTTGATGGTGGGCATGAAGTTGTGCCTCTAGTTCTCCGGGTAGTTTGGGCTGTGGCTTGGTACTTCCTGCATCTTCTGTGCTAAGGCTACCACCCAAGGCTACAATTCCAGTGATATGGACAAATCAGCCTGCCGCTACTGCTGCGGATAGCTTCCCCTATTGAGCTTCTTCTTCTTTATTTTTTTGTTGTTCCTCTTCTTTACCTCTTTCTCTCTTCCTCCTCCTTCCTTCTCTTTTCTTCTTCCTCCTCCTTCCTTCTCTTTTCTTCTTCCTTCTTTTTCCTTTTCTCTTCTTCCAGCTTTTTCTTCTTTTTTACTTCTGCCCATTGGGCAGCTTGCTAAAAGAAGGATTTTCATCATATTTTTGTGTATACATTCATAGTATGTGTATGCATAAATGTTTAGATGTCAAAAAGAGGAAATTTTGTTATATTTTTATAATTATATACATGCATGTGTATGTATGATTATTTAGACGACAAAAGAGGTTATGTGAATATATTATTATGTATATTCATGGATGGGGTTAGGCTGGAATGGTGGAAGTTTTATAAATTAAATAATAAAGGGTAATCTTGATAGGAGTTCGTTTAGGATGCGATCAGAAGCTTAGAAACTTGGACAATCTACTTTAAGAGATCAGATCAATGGTTGTGCCTCACTTGAGGGGGAAAAAAAGCGTTGGTTTCTATGAATCAAGTATAAAGATTGTTCCTCCTTCAAGTCGGTCATCCGAGTGAAGGATAGCCTAGGCTCTTGACCCCGTTAGATAAATTTTTGTTAGAAGATTTTCCTGGAAGAATCACCTATGCTTTTTGGGCGAGGAAAGTTTTTTTCAGGTTCGGTTTTGGAAGAGCTGTCGGACTAGTCCCTTGCCCGGACATTTGTGGGCGAGGCCCCGAGTGCGAAGCTCTGCCTGCGCGTGAGGTTGCTACTTCGCTAGTACTCCAGAGTTTGATGCGCAGAGAGGGTAGGGGTCTCACAGTTGGTATCAGAGCTTTGTTAAAAGCTTAAGAACCGAAGATGAATTTTGTTAGGAATTATTTTGGAACTTCTTAAGTCTTATAATCTCGGAATGAAGTTGAATAGAATATTTAACGATGTATCATTTTAGCAGAATCACGAGCTGTGCACATCATTTGGTAGACAGCCGGATCCTCACGTGGATGAGGATGAGCTTGACCCTGACGTTTGTAAAGCTCTACACAGATCTCCAGGTCCCTTCACGGGTGAAGGGGAACACTTAGGTGAGGCCGTAGAAAAGTAGATCGATGCTATGGAGGAGGAGTACTTCGATGTCACAGGTTACAATGATAAAAGTAAGGTGGCTCTTGCCAGCAGGCTGAAGATCGTAGAGACATCCAGAGTAGCTTGGAGGAACCACTGCGAGTCAAACCGCTTGGATTGGAACACCGAGACGTGGGATGATCTCAAGGCCTACCTCAGAAAGAGATTTTTTCCTCCAGGCTTCTTGCAGAAACAAAGATGAATGCGTTTCTTGCACCAACCCAAGGGAGCCAAACTATGGAGGAATATCACCAGCAGGCATTCTCTCTCCTCCGCAAATACTCGCCACATCAGTTGAATGAAGAACAACTAATGGTGGCCAAGTTCATTCGGGGAATGAACGAACGCTTGGATACCTTGGTGAAGAATGCTAAGCCAGTTTCTATGGCCAAAGTAGTGCGGATGGCGAAGGATTTTGCCAAGGCCTTTGTTGTCAAGGTCTCGCGCTGAAGTTAGCACCCTCATCTTTTAAAAGATTCCAAATCCCGGGAAGTGCTTCCAACTTTCTGCCTCTCCTAAGGGACAACAAGGTCCTAATCAAGCCCAGAATACAGGAAGTTTCAGAATGGAAGGAAGGCCTTTTCCTCAGAAAACATTCTTTGGAACTCCGGCTCTTTCCAAGATGCAGAAGGAAGAGCCTAGAAGTGAGAAACAGATGTTTTGGCTGTCAAGGTTTTGGGCACTAGCTCAAGGACAGCCCAACTCCCTTTATGTCAATGGGCCAAGGAAGCCAAGGTCCTTGAGTGTCAAGACCGACCCCTTCGTGTATCAGTCTAATCAAGGTCCCTCTCGCCAAAGTCAGGGAAACCCTAGAAGAATACCAGCTCAGCTTGCAGCCTATGCAGAGTAGTCTCAGGTCCCTCTCCCAGAATTGGGGAAGCCAGAAAGAGAGAGTTCCACCCCAGACAATAGCAGCCAGAGCCGCACAATAGCTGATGTAGTGGAGGAAGAAAGAGGACGGATTCATGCCGCCATTGAACATCAAGGGAAGAATCGTCAATTCTTGGTCATTCATACTCCAGCAGAGTGAAAGGGTAAGCACTTTAAGCTTTTGATTGATTCAGGCAGTATACATTCGTTTATTTCCCCAGGATGCTTACGTAAGTTAGTCCTAGATCAGAAAGCAGGGAAACCTATGCAAGTAGAATTAGCCAGTGGTGGGAAGATTCTTTTCACATGCCATGAGACAGACCACCGTATTCAATTTAGTCTAGATGGGAATGTAACAGATTGCCAGTTCAGAATCTTACCTTTTTTGGGAATTTATGATGGAATCCTTGGAATGGATTGGCTTCATAAGAATCAGGCTGACATTCATTGTCACAAGGGAACCATCTCTTTCTTCGACCTTCACGGGAATCAAGTTCAAGGAACTGGAATTTTTGGATCCCCAATTTTGCAGTTAGTCAAAGCTTCTAAGTTGTTGAAAGGACTCAGAAAGAAGCAAGCCATCTACGTCGTTAAAATGAATCCAGTAGGCAAAGAATCCAAGGCTAAGGAGCCAGAGTGGTTAAGTGAGTATGCTGATGTATTCCCAGAAGAGCTGACTGAGATATCTCTGACTCATGAAGTAGATCATGAGATAGAGCTGACCCCCGGAGCTCAGCTGTTAGCCTAGCATGCATACAAGATGCCAATCCCAGAAGCCATAGAACTTTAAAGAGAAGTTAAGGCAGTTGTTAGAGCAAGGATTTGTAAGACCCAGTGTTTCACCTTGGGGTGCGCCCGTTCTCTTTCAGAAAAAGAAAGAAAGAATGTTAAGACTGTAAGATTCCTCCCTTTGGCTTTTGAGGTGTGCAGGTGTAAGAACCTCCCCTTTTGATCTTATAATTATTCCCCTCTCTGAAATAAAAGAAAGATCCTGTTTTACCCTGTTTTGGCCTAGAGAGAGAAATGTCTAGAGGAAGGTAATTCAAAATTGAGATATTTTTGGATATAAAAATCCTCCTAGTGTCTAAAATGGTTTTCCTTAAAACAGAAATTCAAAAAGAACTTTCCAATGTGCAATTATAATTAATTAAAAATAGGTATAAAGGACCTTATCCTAAGGGTCCAGATTTTCAGCAATTTTTGAATTATGCTCCAATAATTAAGGTTCCTATGGACCAATAAGATTAATCCAAATGCAGGGAGGAGATAAATTGAAGAATAAAATAAAATCCCCCCAAAAATGAGTAAATGCTCACATAAGATGAAGAGTTGACTAAGGACAAGGTTTATTAGTTAAAAAAGAAGAGATATTTAGAGGAAATGATGCATTTTTGACACCTCAGTGTGGGGATCTCCCCTCATGAAGGAGGCGCCTATTTCACATGTGTGGAGGAGTTTTAAACTCAAAAATAATGAGATATTTTCATCTCTCCTCTCTCCTGTTTCAACTAGATCCAAAAAGTGAGCTAAACTGACCCAAAAATGGTCTATAATTGACCAAACTGATCTGAAAAATTCTAGAATCAGTTTGCTTAGTTAGAGGCTCATTTTTCCTATAAATAAAAGCCTCCCCCTTTGTAAAAGATTAATAGTGTTTATGCACTGTTACTCTACTCCTCCCCAGAGCCAAAAACATTGAATTCACTTGATAATTCAATTGTTTTTGACTAAATCCTCTACAAAGAATTGGTGGCCACTCTTGATCCAAACAAGAGTAGAACCCTCAATCCCTCAAGCCAAAGGAAAGCTCACAAAACTCCATGTAAGTTAAAAATTCTACTTTTTTTAAATTCTAATCTATGGTTTTCTGATTTCTTACTTTTTTAATGTGAATATGGATGTTATGCCTTGATGAAAAAGCCACCCCCTTCTCTTCCTTAAGAATTCAGCCCTTCTTTATCCTAAAATGAGTAACAAATAAATTGATTTAAACTTTTCTTATTGTTTACTCTTTAGAAAGTGAAAATTGAATAGATTAGAGTACTTTACTTCAAATTGGGATTAATTTTAAAGTGATATTAGAATGTAAAAGTTGAGAAATGGTTAGCCATACAAAGGAGGTTATGGTAAAATTTTCTTAAATTTTGTGAAAAATAAAGTTTATTTTAATGTTATTCTAAAAGAGTAATCGCCACTGTTTGTGCATTCTAAAAGAAATATTTTTATTTACTCCATGTTCATATTCACCTATGAATATGCATGGATATCATTGATATTAAATATTGAAATTAATTTCTATGTATAGAAAGATGCATTTTGGAAATCTTTTCATTATAAAAGTGTTATTTTCATTGAATTGAAATTAAATTGATTTTATGCATAGAAAGATGCATAAAGGATTTATTTTTATTTCAAAAGTGTCATTCTCATTAAAATTGATTTTATGCATAGAGAGATACATAAAGGATTTATTTTTATTTCAAAAGTGTCATTCTCATTAAAATTGAGTTTATGCATAGAGAGATGCATAAAGGATTTATTTTTATTTCAAAAGTGTCATTCTCATTAAAATTGATTTTATGCATAGAAAGATGCATAAAGGATTTAATTTTATTTCAAAAGTGTTATTTTCCTTAAATTTGAATTTACGCATAAATAGATGCATAAAAGGATTTTTATAAAAGTGTTATTCCCATTGAAGTTGATTTTTATGCATAAATAGATGCGTAAAGAATATTTATATCAAAAATTAGAATTCACTTAAATTCTATGTTAAATTCTATGAATGGATGTGATGTGAATAGAGGTGATGAGATGTGAGGTGAATAGACGTGATGAGATGTGATGAGAATCAGATAGATGGGAATGAATGGATGGATGGATGTGATGTGAATAGAGGTGATGAGAATGAATGGATGGATGGATGTGATATGAATAGAGGTGATGAGAATGTGAGGTGAATAGATGTGATGAGAATGTGAGGTGAATAGATGTGAATAGAGGTGATGAGATGTGATGTGAGGTGATGAGATGTGATGTGAATGTGAGGTGATGAGATGTGATGTGAATCAGATAGATGGGAATGAATGGATGGACGGATGTGATGTGAATAGAGGTGATGAGAATGTGAGGTGAATAGATGTGATGTGAATCAAATAGATGGGAATGAATGGATGGATGGATGTGAAGTGAATAGAGGTGATGAGAAGTGAGGTGAATAGATGTGATGTGAATCAGAAAAATGTGAATGAATGGATGAGATGTGATGTCATGTGAATTAGGTTGTAAATGAATGATATGGGATGTGAGTGAATGTATGTGATGATAATGGATATTGATGTGTATGTGAAAGAATGGAGATGGATGTGTATGTGAAGAATGAATGTGAATGTGGTATGAATATGAATGAATGTGAATGTGATGGATTTGAATGAATTTGAATGTGATGGATAAGAATGAATGTGATGTGATGGGATGTGAATCGGGATAGATGTGAATGAATGAGATGTGAGGTAAAATGAATGAGATGTGATGTGAGTGAATGTGATGTGGTCTGAATGGATGTGATGTGAGTGAATGGTCTGAATGGATGAGATGTGAGTGAATGTGGTGTGGTCTGAATGGATGAGATGTGAATGAATGTGATGTGATGAGATGTGGATATGGATAGATGCGAGTGGAATAGATCTGATGAGGTTAAATTGAGGAAAGATGTGATGAGATGAAAATGATGTGACTGGATGAGAATAGGAATACTTATGAAATGGTTGTGGAATTAAATAATGTGGATTGATTATGGAACAATGTGGAAAGACGGGAGTTCGTTATAGAAACTGTATTTATGACCTGTTTTTAAATGACTGTTTTATGTCAAGAATGCTGGGGAAGCATCTTGACCGTCTTGTGAATGAGGTCGTGTGGAGACCTAATCTGATAAAGTTGCAATAGCTGACGGAGAGAAAATGGAGGACATCTCACGTAGCAAGGTCGGTCAAGGTCTTGACCAGCCTCGGTTCGAGTAAAATGGTGAGCTTCCGGTACGGTGGATGAGGGACCAAGGAAGCGGCCTATGAGTGAAGCGCTAGGTCACTTGCGAGAAGAATCCTAGAGGGTACTGACCATACGGTGCTCGGGCTCTGGGTCGCCGCCGCCGAGACGATACCCACGCGTGCGTCGAGGAAGATATTGGAACAAGGAGTAAGAGTTGTTTTCTGAATTCGGGCATGGATCTAGTTTATTGACCTTGCTGGTCCTCAACGGATGAGTCCATGGCTCTTTTATATGGATTCGTTGGTTGATCTTGCTGATCTTTAACGGAGATTCCATTTTGATTTGTGAATATATTGCCGAGTACTATGAGCTAGGAACCATCGAAAAGGCCCCTAAGTGGATAGGTGGTGAGCATTCTGGTTGCCAATGATGCCATAGGTACACCGATGAAGGAATGATTGGAATTAAGGATTCAACTGGAGAAGTTGAGGATTATGATCAGTGACTCAATGATTTCATTAAATGATTGTTTTAAAGACAGCTGAATCTATGAAAAAGGCAATTTCATTTTGGGTGTGTAAGTGGTGTGACTAGTTTTAAGTTTGCATGAATATCGGGCTAGGGGGCCTCGGAACTCTTTTCCCTGGTACCCAGGACAAAACCTAACCAAATTCTTAATTGGATCCCATCACTACAATGGTTGGGTAGTTGGCTAACCCACGGGACTAGATGGGGGGGTTATAGGCTGGACTGATGGATCCCTAAAATGAGACTCAATTCTGTTATGGTACGATAGATGAAGTAAATCCCGAATAAAAATTGTTCTATGGAAAAGAATCAACGGCTGTGCCTCTCAATGAGGAAAAAAGTGTTGGTCTCTATGATCCAAGTGCAAACTTTTTCTTGATCTGATTTTAATACTTACGGGTTCGGTCAGATCAGTTCAGTTAGTTAAGGCTTTTGACTACGCTAGAGTAAAAACTTTATCCTGGAGGAATCGCCTGTACTTTCCGGGCGAGGGAAGTTTTTTCGGGTTTGGTTCTAGAAGAACCGATGGATTAGTCTCTTGTTCGGATATCCGTGGTGGGTGAGGCCCCGAGTGAGGGACCTTGCCCCGTGCAAGAAGTGCTACTTCTGCTGCTAGCACCCTTGAATTCATTGCGCTGTGGAGACAGGGATCTCACAGCTGGTATCAAAGCAAATTGGCTAAAGCGGATCAACCGAGAAGCCAAAAATATCAAAAATTTATGAAGTAGTAGTAAAAGGTTGTAATTGTGTGATAAAATTCATACAAATTGTTATTCAGACTGAAATTCATAAATTGGTAATTGGATCTTCAGATGGAAGTACCGCAATTGCATGGAATCCCTGACTTGCTTGAGACCTAGACATGATGGTATTTACCTTATAGTTCCAAGGACCATGACTCCCCGTATATACCGAGGGTATAACTATAGCTCTTTTTACTGGCAGTATATATGAGTAAATCTAAGACTTGTAATTATAAGCATAAATGCCATCTAGATGATAAATTCGAATGTGGTTGATATGATTTTAAATTCTAGTTGAGAACTGTTGAGTTGATTTTTGGATTCTGATTGAAAAATGATGATTCCTGAATTTAGGTTGAAATGTAATAAGCTGAGCAAAACCACAATGAGGATGATTGGGGGATGAGTCCCTGTGATGATGTTCATAACTGGAATGACGTTAATGACTTCAGCAAATCACTATGAGATTAGTGGATTGTGCTGACAGATTGTTGCTGTTAACACTTGACCCAGTGGATCAAGTTAAGGGATGTCAAATTAAAAATCTGTATAATTGAAAATTCCCATGGAGGGCTGTTCAGATAGAAATTTCAGTCTAATAGACCATTATTGTGATAAGGATTTAAATGTTATGATCTGAGTGAATTGTTATCTGATGATGAGTTCTATATAAGGGATATTTATCCCAGGATTCTGTTGGGTTCACCAGACTATAAGGAATCCCAGAATCAGTTGGATCTTAAGGGAAAGAGTTCTCCTCTAATTTTGCGAGATGAGGACATCTCGCGTTTTTCAAGTGGGGTAGGATGCAAGATTCCTCCCTCCGGCTTTTGAGGTATGCAGGTGTAAGAACCTCCCCTTTTGATCTTATAATTATTCCCCTCTCTGAAATAAAAGAAAGATTTTGTTTTGGCCTAGAGAGAGAAAATGTCTAGAGGAAGGTAATTCAAAATTGAGATATTTTTGGATATAAAAATCCTCCTAGTGTCTAAAATGGTTTCCCCTGAAATAGAAATTCAAAAAGAACTTTCCAATGTACAATTAGAATTAATTAAAAATAGGTATAAAGGACCTTAGCCGAAGGGTGTAGATTTTCAGAAATTTTTGAATTATGCTCCAATCATTAAGGTTCCTATGGACCAATAAGATTAATCCAAATGTAGGGAGGAGATAAATTGAAGAATAAAAGAAAATTTTCCAAAAATGAGTAAATGCTCACATAAAATGAAGAGTTGACTAAGAATAAGGTTTATTAGTTAAAAAAGAAGAGATATTTAGAGGAAATGGTGCATTTTTGACACCTCAGTGTGGGAATCTCCACTCATGAAGGAGGCACCTATTTCACATGTGTGGAGGAGTTTTAAACTCATAAATAATGAGATATTTTTATCTCTCCTCTCTCCTGTTTCAACTAGATCCAAAAAGTGAGCTAAATTGACCCAAAAATGGTCAATAATTGACCAAACTGATCTGGAAAATTCTAGAATCAGTTTGCTTGGTTAGAGGCTCATTTTCCTATAAATAGAAGCCTCCCCCTTTGTAAAAGGTTAATAGTGTTTATGCACTGTTACTCCTCCCCAAAGCCAAAAACATTGAATTCACTTGATAATTCAATTGTTTTTGACTAAATCCTCTACAAAGAATTGGTGGCCACTCTTGATCCAAACAAGAGTAGAACCCTCAATCCCTCAAGCCAAAGGAAAGCTCACAAAACTCCATGTAAGTTAAAAATTCTATTTTTTTTAATTCTAATCTATGGTTTTCTGATTTCTTGCTTTTTTAATGTGAATATGGATGCCTTGATGAAAAGGCCGCCCCCTTCTCTTCCTTAAGAATTCAGTCCTTCTTTATCCTAAAATGAGTAACAAATAAATTGATTTAAACTTTTTTTATTGTTTACTCTTTAGAAAGTGAAAATTGAATAGATTAGAGTACTTTACTTCAAATTGGGATTAATTTTAAAGTGATATTAGAATGTAAAAATTGAGAAATGGTCAGCCATACAAAGGAGGTTATGGTAAAATTTTCTTAAATTTTGTGAAAAATAAAGTTTATTTTTATGTTATTCTAAAAGAGTAATCCCCACCGTTTGGGCATTCTAAAAGAAATATTTTTATTTACTCCATGTACATATTCACCTATGAATATGCATGGATATCATTGATATTAATTATTGAAATTAATTTCTATGTATAGAAAGATGCATATTGGAAATCTTTTCATTATAAAAGTGTTATTTTCATTGAATTTAAATTCTATGCATAGAAAGATGCATATTGGAAATCTCTTTATTATAAAAGTGTTTTTCTCATTAAAATTAATTTTATTCATAGAAAGATGCATAAAGGATTTATTTTTATTTCAAAAGTGTCATTCTCATTAAAATTGATTTTATGCATAGAAAGATGCATAAAGGATTTATTTTTATTTCAAAAGTGTCATTCTCATTAAAATTGATTTTATGCATAGAAAGATGCATAAAGGATTTATTTTTATTTCAAAAGTGTCATTCTCATTAAAACTAATTTTATGCATAGAAAGATGCATAAAGGATTTAATTTTATTTCAAAAGTGTTATTTTCCTTAAATTTGAATTTATGCATAAATAGATGCATAAAAGGATTTTTATAAAAGTGTTATTCCCACTGAAGTTGATTTTTATGCATAAATAGATGCGTAAAGAATCTTTATATCAAAAATTAGAATTCACTTAAATTCTATGTTTAAATTCTATGAATGGATGTAATGTGAATAGAGGTGATGAGATGTGAGGTGAATAGATGTGATGAGATGTGATGTGCATCAAATAGATGGGAAAAATCAGATAGATGGGATGTGATGTGAATAGATGTGATGTGATGTGATGTGAATCAGATAGATGGGAATGAATGGATGAATGGATGTGATGTGAATAGAGGTGATGAGATGTGAGGTGAATAGATGTGATGAGATGTGATGTGAATCAGATAGATGAAAATGAATGGATGTGATAAGAATAGAGGTGATGAGATGTAAGGTGAATAGATGTGATGAGATGTGATGTGAATCAGATAGATGGGAATGAATGGATGGATGGATGTGATGTGAATAGAGGTGATGAGATGTGAGGTGAATAGATGTGATGAGATGTGATGAGAATCAGATAGATGGGAATGAATGGATGAATGGATGTGATGTGAATAGAGGTGATGAGATGTGAGGTGAATAGACGTGATGAGATGTGATGAGAGTCAGATAGATGGGAATAAATGGATGGATGGATGTGATGTGAATAGAGGTGATGAGAATGTGAGGTGAATAGATGTGATGAGATGTTATGTGAATCAGATAGATGGGAATGAATAGATGGATGGATGTGATGTGAATAGAGGTGATGAGAATGTGAGGTGAATAGATGTGATGAGATGTGATGTGAATTAGATAGATGGGAATGAATGGATGGACGGATGTGATGTGAATAGAGGTGATGAGAATGTGAGGTGAATAAATGTGATGAGATGTGATGTGAATCAAATAGATGGGAATGAATGGATGGATGGATGTGAAGTGAATAGAGGTGATGAGAAGTGAGGTGAATAGATGTGATGTGATGTGATGTGAATCAGATAAATGTGAATGAATGGATGAGATGTGATGTTATGTGAATGAGGATGTAAATGAATTATATGGGATGTGAGTGAATGTATGTGATGATAATGGATATTGATGTGTATGTGAAAGAATGGAGATGGATGTGTATGTGAAGAATGAATGTGATGTGATGGATATGAATGAATGTGAATGTGATGGATTTGAATGAATGTGAATGTGATGGATATGAATGAATGTGATGGGATGGGATGTGAATCGGGATAGATGTGAATGAATGAGATGTGAGGTAAAATGAATGAGATGTGATGTGAGTGAATGTGATGTGGTCTGAATGGATGTTATGTGAGTGAATGGTCTGAATGGATGAGATGTGAGTGAATGTGATGTGGTCTGAATGGATGAGATGTGAATGAATGTGATGTGATGAGATGTGGATATGGGTAGATGCGAGTGGAATAGATCTGATGAGGTTAAATTGAGGAAAGATGTGATGAGATGAAAATGATGTGACTGGATGAGAATAGGAATACTTATGAAACGGTTATGGAATTAAATAATGTGGATTGATGATGGAACAATGTGGAAAGACGAGAGTTCGTTATAGAAACTGAATTTATGACCTGTTTTTAAATAACTGTTTTATGTCAAGAATGCTGGGGAAGCATTTTGACCATCTTGTGAATGAGGTCGTGGAGACCTAATCTGATAAAGTTGCAACAGCTGACGGAGAGTCAATGGAGGACATCTCGCATAGCAAGGTCGGTCGAGGTCTTGACCAGCCTCGGTTCGATTAAAATGGTGAGCTTCCGATACGGTGGATGAGGGACCAAGGAAGCGGCCTATGAGTGAAGCGCTAGGTCACCTATACGAAGGATCCTAGAGGGTGCTGACTATACGGTGCTTGGGCTCTAGGTCACCGAGACGATACCCACACGTGCATCGAGGAAGATATTGGAACAAGGAGTAAGAGTTGTTTTCTGAATTCGGGCATGGATCTGGTTGATTGACCTTGCTGGTCCTCAATGGATGAGTCCATGGCTCTTTTATATGGATCCGTTAGTTGATCTTGCTGATCTTCAATGGAGATTCCATTTTGATATGTGAATATATTGTCGAGTACTATGAGCTAGGAACGGTCGAAAAGGCCCCTCAGTGGATAGGTGGTGAGCGTTCTGGTTGCCAATGATGCCATAGGTACACCGATGAAAGAATGATTGGAATTAAGGATTCAACCAAAGAATTTGAGGATTCAACCAGAGAATTTGAGGATTATGATCAGTGACTCAATGATTTCATTAAATGATTAGTTTAGAGACAGCTGAATCTGTGAAAAAGGTAATTTCATACTGGGTGTGACTAGTTTTAAGTTTTCATAGGTACACCGATGAAGGAATGATTGGAATTAAGGATTCAACCAGAGAATTTGAGGATTCAACCAGAGAATTTGAGGATTATGATCAGTGACTCAATGATTTCATTAAATGATTAGTTTAGAGATAGCTGAATCTGTGAAAAAGGCAATTTCATACTGGGTGTGTAAGTGGTGTGACTAGTTTTAAGTTTGCATGAATATCCGGCTAGGGGGCATGGGAACTCTTTTCCTTGGTACCCAAGACAAAACCTAACCAAATTCTTAATTGGATCCCATCACTATAGTGGTTGGGCAGTTGGATAACCCACGAGACCGATGGATCCCTAAAATGAGACTCAATTCTGTTATGGTACGATAGATGAAGTAAAAACTGGATAAAAATTATTCTATGGAAAAGAATCAACGGTTGTGCCTCTCAATGAGGAAAAAAGCGTTGGTCTCTATGATCCAAGTGCAATCTTTTTCTTGATCTGATTTTGATACTTACGGGTTCGATCAGATTAGCTCAGTTTATTAAGGCTTTTGACTACGCTGGAGTAAAAACTTTATCCTAGAGGAATCGCCAGTGCTTTTCGGGTGAGGGAATTTTTTCCAAGTTCGGTTCTAGAAGAACCGACGAATTAGTCTCTTGTTCGGATATCCGTGGGCGAGGCCTCGAGTGAGGGACCCTGCCCCGTGCAAGAAGTGCTACTTTCGCTAGCACCCCTGAATTCATTGCACAGTGGGGATAGGGATCTCACAAAGACTTTGTATTAATTACAGAGGATTAAATCAGTCAGTCAAGAATAAGTATCATATCCCTAGGATTGATGAGCTTTTGGATCGGTTAAGTGGAGCCCAAATCTTCACCAAGGTAGATCTCAATCCGTATATTACCAGATCAGAATCAAGGATCAAGATATCCCAAAGACAGCCTTCAATACTGGCTATGGGCATTATGAATTTATAGTCATGCTGTTCGGGAGGGATTAACAAATGCCCCAGCCACTTTTAATCTCCGCATGCAAGATATTCATAGAGAATACTTGGATGATTTTGTTCTTGTCTTCTTCGATGACATTCTGATATACTCTAATAATGTAGCAGATCGTGAAGGTCATGTGCGTAAAGTCTTACAGATCTTAAGAGAGCACAAACTCTTTGTTTGTAAAGAAGAGTAAATGTACCTTATCAGTAGATCGTGTTGATTATTTGGGATTCATAGTATCTAAGGATGAAATTTCTCCTGACTCCGCTAAAATCCAAGTAGTCGTAGATGGCTAGACCCCGCTAAAATCCAAGCAGTCGTAGATGGGTAGACCCCGTTAAAATCCAAGCAGTCGTAGATGGCTAGAGCCCAAAAGACAGTGAAAGAAGTCAGAGGATTCTTAGAATTAACTGGGTGGTATTGAATCTAAAAAAACCCAGGTATGCTCAAATAGCATCTCCTTTTGACCAACCTTCTCAAGAAGAATATCCCATTTCAGTGGATGGATTCATGTCAAAGTGCTTTTGATAAGTTGAAGGCTGCCTTAGTAACCAACCCTATTCTTAAATTGCCAGATTTTTCCATACTCTTTGAAGTAGTATAAATAGATGCTAGTGGCTTTGCCTTAGGAGGTGTACTCATGCAGGAAGGACATGTAGTAGCCTATGAATCCAAAAAGCTCAGTCTGCATGAGAGAAATTATGTTGTCCATGACTTGGAGTTACTCTCAGTAGTTTATACTCTAAATCTTAGAAGACATTATCTCTTGGGATAGAGATTCACCTTGATTGACAGATCATCAAAGTCTGAAGTGGATCTTCACTCAGAAGGATCTCAACATGCGTCAAAGAAGGTGGATGCAGACCTTGCAAGAATTTTATTTTGAGATTAAGTCCTAGCTAGGGAAGGAAAATATGGTAGTAGATGAGCTCAGTAGGAAGGCCTCCTTGCTTGCAGTAACATTGGTGTCAAATCCATTTGGTCAGTGAAGCAAGAGAGAAGATCATGCAGGATAATTTCTTTGCCCCTATTGCTACCCTATAGGAAAGCAAGACTCCTTAGGAGATGGACTCAAAAAGGATGTACTTAATCATGTGCGTTAGTGTTTAGTATGTCAAAGAGTCAAGGCAGAGAGAGTTAAGATGCCAGGAAAGTTGCATCCCTTAGACATTCCATAGATGAAGAGGGAATGTGTCAGTATGGATTTTGTTACTAGACTACCGTCAGTGCAATCAGGTTACAACTCCATTTTTGTGGTAGTTGACAGACTACTAACCAAGGTTGCCCATCTGATTCTAGTAAAAGAAACCTACAATGCAGTAGATGTTGCCAGAGTCTTCCTCAAAGAGATTTTTAGGTTGCATGGATTACTCAGAAGGATAGTGAGCGATCGAGATCCTAAGCTTATGCCAAGGTTTTGGACTGCATTCTTCAAAGCAGTGGAAACTTTCCTAGATCTCAGTATAGCCTATCATCCCGAGACAGATGGCCAGACAGAAAGAGTGAACAACCAAGTGATAGAAGATATCCTTCAGTCATGCTATGGCAAAGAACCCAGGAAGTGGTTAAGCTACTTGCATCTAGTTGATTTTTCCTATAATGCCTATTATTATCGGAGTATCGGGATGAGCCCTTTCAAAGCTATGTGTACGGACAAAATTGCCTCACACCATTAACTTGGTCCGACCCATTGATCAGGATCGAGATGTCTAGATAGATGCTAGATGATATGGAGAAGCAAATGTAGTCAATCCGTAAAGATATTAAGGCTACCCAGGATAGACAGAAGCAGTATTGCAGATAAAAAGAGAACAGATAGAGTGTTTGAAGAATCAGATAAGGTCTTCATTCAACTACACCCCAAAATTCTTTATCTCTAGGGAATTACAAGAAGCTATCTCCTAGATACTGTGGACCGCCGTACGTCATTACGAAGAAAGTAGGAGATCTAGCCTATGAGCTTCTTCTACCTCCGCATCTGAAGGTACATAATGTGTTTCATGTCAATTTGCTTAAGAAGTATGTACCCAGCTAGATTCATGTGCTAGATGATGAGCAGTTGACTTTTTTGACTCAAGGTCAAATGGAACTCTAACCTGAAGAAATCCTAGATATTCGAGAGAAGGCTCTCAGGAACAGAGTCCTGAGAGAAATTTTGGCAAATGGAAGTTTTACCCTTTAGAGGATGCCACTTGGGAAAAAGAAGATGAATTGGTAAAGGATTATCCCAGTTTGAGAGATAAGGGCATCTCGCGTTTTTTAAGTGGGAAAGGATGTAAGATTCCTCCCCACCTCATAAAGATGTGTAGCAAGAGAAAATACTCTAGAGAGAGATGATGATAAAACTTTGAAATATTTTTGGATAAGTATTTTCTTCCATCCAATAGGAAGTGATCCCCCGAAACATAATTTTAATCAAAAATTTCTAAGTTGCATTTCTAGATTTGGATGGTGGGTGGACCAAGGAGACCCCTAGTTCAAAGTTCTAAGCCTTATTAAATATTTTTGAATTTAAAAATGTGATATCCTGATTCAATAAGGTTGGAAAATAGGATTAAAAGAAAATTGAAAAAATTTAGAATTATCCACAAGAAAATATTAAAGAAATACTCACATAAGATGAAGATATTGCAATCATGAGCTTCTAATATGTAAAGAAGACTTGGGGGGAGCCTTTTGACACCTATATGGAGTGGGAAGCAAGCTTCAAGAAGGTGCCTAGAAGTCCCATCAAACCCCCATTTTTTAATTCAAAAATACTCTAAAAGCATGGGATATTTTATCTCTCCTCTTCCAAACTAGATCAAAAAATGGGCATAACTAGTCTATAACTTGTCAAAATTGGAAACTGAAGCTAGAATCCTCTAGATCCGAGTTGGGCTTGGTTGGTGGCCTCCCTCACCTATAAATACAACCCCATTCCTTTTTATTTTCATTCTAGTGTATTCTCATTTTGGTGTTAAGTTCATTTTACTGTATTTCCTTCATCCCTCTTCCTTGCCTCTCCATTTTGAAGCTTTAATGCTTCACTAAACCCTTCTATCTTGCCCTAATCCTTTCCATCGTGGACATGGATCTCTTCTCTTAAAGCCTAATCCTATCTATGGTGGTCTAGCCTCTTCTCTTGAAGGTGAACCCTCTCTTAAAGACAAGCTTCTTCTTCTCTTGAAGATTACCCTCTTCTCTTGGTGGACAAGCCTCTTCCTTGAGGGCTACACATCTCCTTACAAGCTCAAGAACCAAGCTCACACCAAGGGTAAGCCTAAACAATGATGCTTATACTATCTTCTTCTCCTCTACATGCTTTGAAAGCATGAAGATGCATGATTCTCTTCTTGAAGTCTTGTTTTATGGATTAAGTAGACGTTTAATCTCTTTCTTCTTAAGCATTAGGAGTTCTTCTTTTCTCTTCCATATGTTTTGAAAGCTCTCTAATCCATGGTTCTTCTCTTAAACCATGTGGAGTTGGTTTTTATATGCTAATCTTTCATGCCTATGGTCATGATTTATGATTAATACTCATGTTTAGAATGAAGATAATCTTTCTTTTTGGTTATGCATCCATGAAGGATGAATCTCCTTCTTCTCTTCTCTTCCACATGCTACTTTCATGATTATCTCTTAAATCATGCTTTCTAAATAAAGAAGATGATTATTTAGTGAAGATGTAAACCCTCTTGCTTAATACTTTATTTTAGGGTTTATAATGATGTTTAGATGCATTTATGCTTATGTTTATGCATAAATAATTTTTAGAGGAAGTTTCATGATATTTTGATGTATAAATATTTATATATGTTTATGCATAAATATTATAATGCTAAAAGAAGAAGTTTCATGATATTTTTATGTATAAATATTTATATATGTTTATGCATAAATATTATAATACTAAAAGAGGAAGTTTCATGATATTTTTATGTATGTCTATGCATAAATATTCTAAATGCTAAAAGAAGGATTTTCATTATATTTTTGTTGTGTATACATTCATAGTATGTGTATGCATAAATGTTTAGATGTCAAAAAGAGAAATTTTTGTTATATTTTCATAATTATATTCATGCATGCGTATGCATGACTATTTAGATGACAAAAGAGGTTACGTGAATATATTATTATGTATATTCATGGTATGCTTGTACCTAGACATTTTAAAAATTAAAAGTAGATGTGTGAATATATTTTAATGTGTATATTAATGGTATGTATATACATGAATATTTTTGTTTATCAAAAGAAGAATTTTCATCATATTTTTAAATATGATTATGCATAAATGTTTTTAGTATTAAAAGAGAATGTTTTGTTATATTTTAAATGCATATATATTTATGGCATGTTGATGCCTATGTTTAAATGGAAAAGAGAATGTTTGAGAATATTTTCATATGAATATTTTAAATGAGTTCATGCTTATATATCTATTAAAGGATAATCTAGAAAGAAATATCCATGTTTAATTTTCATGAGTATAAATATTTATAATTCTTTTATATCCAAGATGGAATAAATTTTCATATTATTGATGTGTATCCATGTGATTAGATTCTCATTTATTTTATGAGTAGCATAAAGATAAATGGAGAATTATTTATCAGAAATTCTTATGTTTATTTTCTAGGAATTTATGTTTATTAAATTCCTTGAGAAAGGGAAAGAAATAAGTTCTTATTTTTTATATTAGCTATAAGTATGAATACTTATTTTCAATGTTATTAAATATTAAATTTAAATTGAAAAACTGTTTGAAATGCAGCCAAGATATGGAAAAATTTTCTAAAATGGAAATAGAAATAATTCTAGAAATAAATTCAAGCATTTTTTATGCTAGACCTTGGTCGCTTTAGAAAAGTGGGCCGGTAGGACACTGCCCGTTTCTTGAGTCTTAAATCAAGATAATGACCTTGTGACCGTTCCCATTTCTTTAGTACGAAGAAGGGATGACCGTTTTAATTACAGAAGTTTCCCCCTGAGACCTGGATCATCTGAAAATAAGTTAGAAGATTGTTGAATTGTATGCACCAATCGAGGCATGGTATACGTGTCTTATCTTTAGGAATTTGGGTTTGAACGAAAGACCTCGTGAAGCCACTCTAGAGATGTTTTCTTGTGAAATAGCTTTTCGAGAGATAAAAATAAACTCAATGGGGAAAAACCTACTTGCATAGAAACTCTGTTTTTTTATAAAGGAGTATCTTATGCCAGAATGCTGGAGAAAGAATTTGGTTTATTGTTTAAATGAGGTCGTGGACCTAAGGAGAGTTTATGTTGCAATAGTCGACAGGGAGTCAATGAAGGACGTCTCTCTCATAGTAAAGTCTGCCAAGGTCTTGACCAGCCCTCGGTACGGTTAAAAATGGTGCGCTCTTGGTGCAATGGGCGAGGGATTGACGAAGCAACCTTTGCGTGAAGAGATATGACACCTAAGGAGGATCCTACAGGGTCTGACCAAACGGTGTGGACTCATGATTTCCTAGGACACCCAGGTGTATTCGAGGGAGATTTCAAAGAGTTGGAGCGGTGTACTATGTATATATTTAAGTAAACTGAAACTATGAAACTGGATTATTTTTTAGTTATGACATTTTGTAATCAATGTATTAGTGTGATATTTGGTTACTCTTCCATGTTTTGAAAGAGGAGTGTGTGCGTACGAGGTGTGCGTCTGTGACTGTATTCGAAAGCTAAAGTTAAGAACAACATTTCAATTATGGGTGTGTGAGTAACTAAATATTCCACCAAGTACAGTGGTTGGGCAGTCGGCTAACCCATGGGATTAGATGGGGTTAGGCTGGAATGGTGGAAGTTTTATAAATTAAATAATAAAGGGTAATCTTGATAGGAGTTCGTTTAGGATACAGTAGAGGTTTTCCTCAGGAGGAAGTTTTCCAGCAGAGTTGTGGTAGAGTTTCCCAATAGGATCGCCAAGTGTTTCTCGCTGATTTCTTCCCTCTCGGAAGAATGGCAAGACAATGGTTTGAAGTAACAGACTAGTCAGTCAATGTCGTGGGAAGCGAGTAGCCACCCACCAGAGCTTCTGGACTCAAACATCATCTCTAGAGTGGTCATGGGGACACTCAGAACGCCGATCTGCTTTAGAACTCCACACACTCTCACTTTTCTCTCACTCTGCTACATAATTCTCTCTCTCACTAGTGGGAAGTGGTCCGACTGTGCACTCTATATCCATTGAGCTGTTAGGCACAATAGCAAGGTTCTCCTCTAAAAGCCTGCACCTCCTTGGATGAATGCCACATTTTGCCTTCATTGTCTGGCAAAATATCATACTTCTTATTCACCATATTTTTCTCTCCCTTCTCTACCATATAGATATCTATGATATGCACAAAGTCTTTATCTACAATGCATATCCTTCCTTCACGTGGATGGTTCTTAAAAACATGAAGATATTCCTGTAGGAATTCACTATGCTGCCCAAGTATCTTTGCATAATCCAAGGGTTTATTGAACATCTCATGGAAAATATGAAACTCGTGGTTAGCTTTACTTCTTTGCAAGAAATCAAATAATAGCATATCACTTGACTTTTAATTTGGACAAGGAAATACACTCTCTATTAGGTAATATGATTCACTAATTTAAGCAAAATAGTAAGAAAAAAATGTAGGTTTCTACCTTCTTTAAGTTTAGTGCCTTGAAGATTAAGCAATCTTTTGAAAGCTTTTCTTGGTTCCATATCTATAAATAGCCAATGCATTTTCAAGTTTAGTACATAAGAAAGACAAGGAATGCAAAGTAATGGTGTATTAGATGTTAGTTAACTGGTTTTGTTTTTTAGATGTTGGATTTTCAAGGGCTTCCTTCCCTTTACCAACTTTCTTCTTTTTTCCTATATCACCAAAATAAAAATTCAGAGGTTGAAATGTAGAAAAACCCTCTCAAGACCTAGGATAAGAAATTCTACTTGTAGATTCCCAATCCTGGTGAACCTGACTAACAAGGGAGACTTTTCTTTTGAGCCCAATCCTCCCTGTCAAAAAGAAATCTAGGGCTTAAGTGATGCAGATAATTATAATCTGATATACATAATGAAAGAAGACAACATAACATTCTCATAATGTTGATAGCCCCCAAACAGGATTTGGGGGCCTGGAATGCATATGAGGGCCTTGAATCGCGTTTGGGGGCTATCACCCACCAATGATAGCTCCCAAATGTTATTCAGGGCTATCATATGCATTCTAGGCCCCTGAATTACATTTGGGGGCTAGATAGGTGACCATGTGGCAGTAGTGGGAAGGTATTTCGTTGGAGATTGAGAAACTTTGAGGGTTGTAGCAGATGGGTTTCTAGAACTAATAGTGGAGCTCGCAGCAGCAAATGAAGCAGAAGACGTGGAGAGGCATGAAGAGAGATTAAAAAAACATTAAAAAATTAAACACTAAAGTTGCACAATAACGTTGCATGCTTTTCCTCGATCCGCGCACCACTTTTCGGTGTAATTTTCGAGACACAGCCACGGTTTCCAAGAAAGATACGTACATTTCTTGCACGTTTTTGAGAAACCCATTGGGAGTCTGCCTTTTATTTGCATCATGTTATGGTTTTTGATTTTTTATTGATTCTGCTAGCCCACTGTGCACCTGCTTCAACAACATCTCCTTATTCGCGTTGTCTTTGTTAGCCTACCCTCTCAAGCCAAGCTTTTTCTCAACAAGAAAACAAGTGTTCTGACTTCTTATTGAACCCTCTTTTCTGTGCAAGGGAAGTAGCCTTGCAAAGCGCTAAGAGTGTTTTAGGAGACCTTTGACATATAGTCTTATTGCTTTAGATGGCTATTGTCACCTAAAGGCTTTGATTTGCAAGTAAAGTAGCCTTATAAAGTGATATTATCACCTTTTGCCTTGCCATACACTCAAATAGCTTTTGAGGGTTATTAGTGTGCTTCTTCTTCTTGGAGTTGTTCATGGTGGCAAGAAAAAAGTCAACTTCTAGCAGGAAGAGTGGAGAGGGCCCTCCTATTGCAAAGGTTGCTATAGCTAGAGCGTCACATCCAGGAAGGGAAAGTCAATGCACATATTGAAACAAGAAAAGAAGAAAAGATTTACTCAAAACATTAGAGTTCTAAGGTAGATCAGACAAGCTCACAAAGCCATAGGGTTTGCAATCCCTAAGGCCCCATTTCAAAGGTTTGTGATTAATGGTCACTTGGAATGAGGTGGTAGAGAAGTGCAATCTACACCCTTCAAGAATCAACTGAGGATTTCCTCATAGAATTCTTTCAAGACACTATGTTAGTAGCTACACATGCACACATGTTGACAATTATGCACAAGGACATGGAGCCATTGAAGAGGGTATGTTGGAGATGCAACAAGCTTCTTACTCCTGTTGAATGGGTGGACATCAAGATGAGAGATATTCTCCTAGTACCAAGCAAGTCCAAGCAAGGTGAAGAAGTGAAGGTGGTAGAAGTGACACATGAGAAGAACACAAGGGGGAAATCTCTTTATGAAGAATATCTTAAGAAAAAAAGAGATCCTGAAGGTGATACTTTGGCTCAAGAGATTTCCCTCCAAGATGTAGAAAACTGCAAAGATTAGTAGATCTTGGAGATAATGTGAATATTGAAATAGATAATATTGATGTTGAAAGTAGGATTGCACTATCCAAATACTGTTTGAGGATCTTGAGAAGGAGCATAGCTGAACTGTCTCACACAATAATTCTTGTGACCTTAATGTAATTCTTGTAATATCTCATTTTGTAGTTGCATGTTATAGGCTATCTTTGATGTTATATGCTATCTTTGGAAGCACTCTTAAATTAATTTTACTTCTACATGATTTTTAGTTCTCAGTTGTCTCCAGATGTACAATCAATGACATTTATCTTGGATTCACACTTTTCATCCTTTTTGAGGAACCCAAGAGAATCAAACAAAAATCTTGCAAAGTGGTTAGTCTATTGTAATTTTGAATATGTCAGCTTAGTCTTCTTTCCCTACCATGTAGAGTAAGTAAGATACTATATTTTGTCTTCAATATTATTAACCACTGTGAAGGGAGACTGATTATCCTGTTGTTATGTTGTTGCAACTTCCATTAGAGTCTTGTGGTAATTGATGTTGCTAACAAACAATGTTGGCTTTTCAATTCTCTCAGGGATACAATGAACTTGGATTGTATGTATTATTTGTTTAGTTAGTTTGTTGCTTTATGTTCAGTTAGTTTGTTTTAATTACAAGATACTAAAATGTCATGTGTTGTAGATGTTTGAAGAGGTTTTTCTCTGTGTTGGGCCACATCCCTCCAAATATTGATCTTCTTGGGTTTGTAACTCCACTTTGGATTCATGTAAGTACCTCTTCCTCTTTCCTATGTTTCAAAAGTTTTTCTCCTAAATGAAAATAGCCTAAATTTCATATTTTTTGGCATATAGGTTCCACCTAAACATGATGGTTTTTCATGTGGGTGGAGAACACTTTTCCATGCAAAATACAAAACCCTCAAAGCCAATAATGTGATGCAAAATCGTAACACATAACAAACTATAGTCATTATTATTATTTGGATTGCAGATGACCTCAGAGAGTTATAATGACATATATGTGGACAGCTTTAGAGATGGAATGCTAAGTTCAATACTTGATCATGCCAAAAGAGTCCCCCTTGCTCTACAAGAAATGACTCAACTAGTAAAAGATACAAGGGAGGCCTCCAAATCAGTCACTTTAAAGGAGGATATCAAAATTGAAGTTCCAGGTATAGATACTTCTAGAAAAGCTAAGATCACAAAAGATATGCCCAAGGGTAAAACAAAAGAGCATGCTGAAGTGAAGGCTATAGAAGAGCATAGTGAAGTAAAGGCTACAGAAGAAGAATCCCCATCTGCTGAAGTCAAACTCAAAGAAGAACCCCCATCTGAAATAAAAGATATAAGGGAGGCCTCTAGATCTACCAGTACAAAGGAGGATATCAAAATGAAATGTCCGTGACTATACAGATACTTCTAGTGAAGCCAAAAACATAGAAGATCAACCCATGGAAAAAGAAGAGAAAGTTGAAGTTAAACCTACTTTTAGTAGTACAATGCATATTTTGAAGATGACAAAATGTCATTCTTATTACTTTTGTACATAAAAAGATAAAATAATACAACTTGTATTTAGTTAACAATGGAAGATATTAAGAATGCCATTTGGTATATCTATGTAGTGTATAGTTCTCTCTCTTCTTTGTAATACATGTTGTCATGTGGTGCTATTGATATGAATTCAAAAGACTGATTCAACATAAAGTGAAATAAGAAAGCATTGAAATTACCTTTCTGTTGTTAATAATGAATGTAAAGCTCTTTGGCAAATTGGCTTTAGTTTTGGTAATAAGGTCATGGCACAGTTGAGTGAGTGTACATGATTGCCTAAGAGATATAATTGCCAAAAAGATTCCCCCTTCATATACCTCAATGTCAATAAGTTGATTTCCTTCACTAGATGCATCCAAATCTTGATCCATTGGGACAATTTTGTCACCAAATGAACCGATTGCATTGATAATAGAAGGACATTATATAATTTTGAGACCCAATCATATACTTCACTAGAACTATTTTTGGCACAACTTTGCAAAGCACCTTATTGGAAATTTTCTTGTCCCAACCATAATTAAGAAAATAAAGACCTAATGCATCATTTATTCTATATGTGAGCATTGTCTTGCTAACCTTTATTGGGTACTTGAAAAAGTCTAAAAACACTGAAATAGGCATGCATATGTTCACTTTAGCAATTCTTGTTGCAATACTTGGCTGTAATGAGCATTGAACTTCCACAAAGAGTTTGACTCTATAGGATTCACTAATAGAAGCATTTGAAACTGGCTAGTCTACAATATTCCATGATGGTAATTGTTATCTTTCCAGGATACCATATGTGTGTTGGTTGTCCATGAGCTTATAGAAATGGTCATAAAATAAAATATCGGATTGTGCCAAGTGTGTTGAAGAATTACCTCTGTATTGCAATTCGCCTACTTTCCCGTGCAAAACATCAAATAACCCTAGACCTATGCATTGTATAGGATTCCATTCTTCATAACATGATGGATAAACATCTGTGTCTATGGAAACAAAAACAAAATTATACTTAGATAATTTTCAAAATTAAAACAATAGAGATAACATGTCTCTCTATCATTTTTTAGGCACTTATAGTTTGGCCAATGTTGTGGAAGATAGTCTTGATAGTAATGGGTGGACAATAAGCTCCATTGCCGACTCATTCAAGAAATTATATTTGCCACTACTATTGAACAAATACAAGAAGCAGGTCTTCGTTGTTTAGAAGTTACCTCTTTACATGTTGCTTTTTCCTCTATGTTTTGTTCCAAACAACATTTTGCACATGCATGCTGATATTTTTTTGTCAACATTTTTGATAAACAGAGGAAAAAAAGATGCCAGAGAGTAGAAACAATGGAGAAATACATGTCAGAGAGTGGGAAAAGAATAGCTCAGCCATGAGCGAAAAAAGAATAGCTCAGCCATGAGCGGAAAAAGTTGTTTGGGAGGAATTTTTTTCACTCTTTGATTTCCTCCCAAGTGCATTGACTGCTCTGACAACCTAAAACTCTAGTCAAAAATAAAAAAATACACCTACATTAAATGCATGACATTCACATTCAGAATAAAGAATAGTTTTAGTATTTCATTTTTGTAAATTAGAATTTAATTTATGAGTTTTCAAACGTTACATTGGCCTTTCTCTCATTCGAGGAGAGGGAATTTTCATTATAGCCAAAAGGCCCCAAAATGAGCTTTGATTTTCCCTAATGCTAATGTTGTAGGAATTAAAGTACTCCAGAAGTTTCTTTAGATCTTCTTCTTGAGGCTCGTTATAAGATCTTTCTTAGCTTCTTTCTCTACCTTAGCCTTGATTTTATTAAGCTTTTATGTATGGCAGCTTGGCTTACTCATAGCTCGTGCGCTCCCTGTATTAGGCAAAATTTGGACTTAAAAAGGGCCCTCTAAGAAATGCCATGTTAGCTTTTTCTTAAAAATATAGCATGATGGATAATCTTGCATATTCAAGAAGTTCCCAAATTAGTGATGACGTGGTTACATGTCACATCATCATCGATTTAGAAACTTCTTAAATATGCAAAAATACCCATTATGTTATATATCATTGCCACGTTTTGAGTCCAAAATTTACCTGATATGTAACCTTTATGGTGGACACTGTCTTATCTTGTCTCAGCCTAAGGGGTTATCTTATTTAGGTTGGTTTCTTGATGTTATCTGGTAGTATAGGTCTCATGTGAATTCATGGCCTCAACATAGTAAAGCTAATAAAGTTCTATTTCCATGGTGTGAACATATATCTTAGGATTTCTATGTGATTTTTGATGAAAAACAGGTAGAGGGAGAGGAGACACACACACAGGAGCAAACCCTAATGTATATTACAAACCCTAACCATAGAGGGAAGCCATCACCCATCTCAAACAATGCATAAAGCCATAATCCATAATACACAACTCACACTATGTGTTGTGTCCACACTCAGCTAACCCTAGCTAATGTCCACACACTATGACCAGCTGGACACGGTCATTTATGTCTCACACATGCTGCTACCTAACATGCTAGCACATAGCACAGCTGGCACACACACTGACATCGAGATTGAATCTCAACAGCCCCTCTCAAGCTCATGATGTACTGCCATAGATGAAGATGTAGATGAGCTTGGGCTATCAAAGCTCTCAACACTCCCCCTCAAGCTCATCCCACGTACTCCCAACATAGTACGGAAGTACTCAAACTTCTCCCTGCTAATAAGTGGCTTTGTAAAGATGTCGGCCACCTGCTCTTGAGTCTCCACATATTGTAGATCCACTGTACCATCCAACACTTTCTCTCTGACAAAGTGATAGTGGACCTCTATGTGTTTGGTCCGCGTATGAAAAACTGGATTCTTGGCCAACTGTATGCTGCTCATGTTGTCACAATGAATGACAACCTTGCCACCAATAGGCTCACCCAAATCAGCCAGAGATTCTTTAACCATACTCCTTCACATGTAGCAATGGCTGCACCCCTGTATTCAGCCTCTGTACTAGATAACGCAATAGTAGGTTGCTTCTTGCTACTCCAACTCACCACGGCACTTCCAAGTGTAAAGGCATAACCACTAGTAGACCTCTTGTCATACGAGCTACTTGCCCAATCTACATCTGTGTAGCCATGTATATCCAAGTCTTTACCATGCTCATAAAGAAGACCAGGCATTCATTAGCTTAGCAATGATGTCCACTAACTCCATGTAAAAGGAATTAGACCAATTGTTTAAGATGAGAGAGTAATTAGTCGATAATCACACTCTGTTTCACTAATCACAGTAGACAACCTGTTTAATCAGCTCATTTCCAGCTCCATAATTCATAATTGCTCCAACCAATCATGTAGCAACATCCTTGAGTTTGTGTATTACCCAACTGCTAAGCAAAGTTTGGATTTAATCAACCACACAAGTGGAATTTAGCCTCCACTTATCAAAAAGTATGAGAAAATGCTCTGTTTTTGCTGTAAGATCTGCGCCGCCTACTCCTGAGGGGATTTGGGCTATTTGTATTGTCAATTGAGAGTATATATGATTGCCTAACACACCAAGGCATGTGTACAACCCATCAATTGTTTGATTTTTGCCAAAAACTAGCTCTAATTTCATCCACCAAATGACCCTTTTTCTCTGTTTTGTGAGAGCTTCAAAAACAGTAATTTTTCAATCACTCAAATGCATCATATTTGCTCCAAATTCACTGTAGGGCTTGCACATGAGTTGCCAATACATTCCCATTTGCTAGATACATGTTTCTTTGTCAGATTTGCATCTATTTTCACAATACATCACCGCTTCCAAGCTCCAATGGAAAGCTTGCAAAAAACCAGAATTTTCTTTTGCTTTGGGTAACCCTAATTTGTCTTGTTTGTACTTGAATCACTTGCAATCCGCTCAAGGGTGTTTAGTATTCCTTACCCGGTAGGCCAAGCTCTCAGATCTGATAGAAATCGGTGTGCTCCAAGCTTCACAGCATCAATGGCAAACTTCACAGCTTCTTCTCCCTCTAGTTCTCTCACTCACTCATAAACCCTAATAGAGAGCACCAGGCTCTGATAGAAATCGGTGTGCTCCAAGCTTCACAGCATCAATGGCAAGCTTCACAGCTTCTTCTCCCTCTAGTTCTCTCACTCACTCATAAACCCTAATAGAGAGCACCAGGCTCTGATACCATAATGAAAAACAGGTAGAGGGAGAGGCGACACACACACAGGAGCAAACCATAATGTATATTGCAAACCCTAACCAAAGAGGGAAGCCATCACCCTTCTCACACAATGCATAAAGCCATAATCCATAATACACAACTCACACTATGTGTTGTGTCCACACTCAGCTAACCCATAATCCATAATACACAACTCACACTATGTGTTGTGTCCACACTCAGCTAACCCTAGCTAATGTCCACACACTATGACCAGCTGGACGCGGTCATTTATGTCTCACACATGCTGCTACCTAACATGCCAGCACAAAGCATAGCTGGCACACACTAACATCAAGCTTGAATCTCAACAATTTTCTCTTCCTTGGCTAGAGTGGCTTCTTCTACTGAGGAGTCATTGCTAGATGAATCACGAGCTACCCTTGGTTCTCATAGTCACTATCAGCTCCCAAAAGGGATGCTACATAGGGAGGTTATTTCCATTCCTCTATCTGCATCCTGGGCCCCTATCCTTGTTTCTTACCAGCCCTTTGTGATGACTTTACATCTCTCGATGATCTTCAACATATCTGTAGAGTATTTGATCTTTCCCATTTTGAACAATTGATCAATTGTAGTGTAAACATTCTTCTTTTTAGTTCCATCTTCTTGTGATGATCCCTCGCTATCCTTTGAGGAAAGATTTTGGATGTGTAGAAAGGTCAGCATATCAATACCAATTTATTTCATATTGCTGCACTGTTTGCTCCAAATAGGTTAGCATGATGTAGCACTCTAGATTTCACAAGTTCTTCACTTTCTAATTTGGGTAGGAGGTGTGTCACTGCATGCTTACTTTCTAGGGTGTGCACTAATGTGAAATCAAACTCGTGCATGAGTAAGATAACTTGCCCATGATTTGGCTTATTGACAAGATATGACAATGCTTGATGATCCACATGGAACACAAACTTATTCTCCAACAATGCTTGATGATCCACATGGAACACAAACTTATTCTCCAACAATGCTTGATGATCCACATAGTAATGCTTATGATCTACATGGAACACAAACTTATTTCCCAGTAATTCTTGATGATCCACATGGAACACAAACATATTCCCTAGCAAGTAGTGTTTGACAAGATACAACAATGCGATGATCCACATGGACACAAACTTATTCCTCTAAGTAGTGTCTGAATTATTGACCAAGTATATTAACCTGAGGGCTTCCCTCTTTTAGTTGTGTTGTATTTATGCTCTGCCTTGGAAAGTGTTCTGCTTGCATATTAGATTGGCTTCTTCTTCTATATATGCCCAAATAAAGCTCCGCATCATGCAAACAATGGCTTTCATAAGCTACAGAATGTCCTTGATTTAGGATAGCCCTAATGCAACTTCTGGATGCATCACACTCCACATAGAAAGGTTTTCGTGGCAAGTTTGGAATGACTAACACATGCCCACTCATAATGGCATCCTTGAGGCAAAGGAAAGACTCTTTCTCATCAGCTGTCCGTTTGAAGACTATCTTCTTCTTAGTGAGCTCATGCAATGGTGAATAAATCCATGCAAATTGACTGATAAAATGCTCGTAATACAAGCATAAACCCAAAAATCTTCATACTTCATGTATGGAAGATACCTCAAGCCAATTCCAAATGGCTTCAATCTTTGCAAGATCCATCATGACGCCATCCTTTGATACATTCCCAAATATAAATCTTAAAAATAAAAAATTCACTCTTTTTTGCATTAATGATTGAAGAGCTTGTGGTTATGAGCTCTTCAAACACAATGACCAAATGTTGGCAGTGTTCCTGCTCATTCTTGGAAAATACAAAGATATCATCAAAAAACACACCTATGAATTTTTTATGCTCACAAAAAATGCAATCCATGATTCTATTGAATGTGGCTGGGGCATTTGTGACACCAAGCTGCATAACCAAAAACTCATATAGCCCAAATAACGTCTTGAATGCCGTTTTGTATACATCCTGTGGTGCCCCACGCACCTACACACTCTTAAGGTAAATGCAGGTAAAACATGAAGACCCATCAAAGTATATTGAGAATGTCATCTATGCATGGGATTTGAAACTAGTTCTTGATAATAAGCTTATTTAAAGCCTAGTAATCCACACACATACGAAAGAAACCATCCTTCTTCTACACTATCAAGACCGATGAGGAATATGGCAAAGACCTTGGTTAAACCAACCTTGGTCCAAAAGCTTTGTTACCTATTTCATAATCTCCTCTTGTTGTGCTTCATCACCTGTTTCATAATCTCCCCTTGTTGTGCCTCACTTACCCTATATGTGAGTCTATTTGGTGGGGAGCTACCCACACCAAATCAATGCAATGATCCTCAGGTCTCTCAAGAGGTAGCTCTCCTAGTAATGCATCGCAAAAGCAGTCCTTTAATGTATTAAAAAAAAATCAGCCTTTCACTTGTAAGAGTATCCACACATACATCATTACATTTAATCTTATCATCATCTCATGAACAAAGACCAAGTATTCAAAAACACTCTCCTTTAATCTAGATATGAGATACAATTGGGATGGAGTCTCCCTCATGGCCAGCATCTATAACATGCATGCGGCCTTTATGCATAAAAGAAATCTTGTTGGTTCTATACTCTTTACATGATTCTATGCGGTGATGCCATGGTCCTAGGCAATACATCAAAGTCTATTGCATTGTGCAACCAAAAAGTTCTCATGATCGAGGTAACCTTGGATATGTATGCATAACTTCCCAATGAGTTGGGTTACTTGCACTTCTTTATGCACAAATGCAGCCTTTGCTTCTATTTGGGGTCCCATGCTCTTTACTTTAACACCCAAAGTGGCTTCCATTTCCACATGAATGAAATTATCTGTGGCACAACAAAAAATGAAATTATCTATATCCTCTACTTCAATACCCAAAGTGGCTGCCATTTCCATAGAAATGAAATTATATGTGGCACAATCATCAAACATAAAGAGTGGGCTGATCTTTAAGCTATCCCCATGTTACATGCACAGAAGCCTTGATGTAATGGTCCACAGCCCTAAGCATGATTAAGAACAAGATGTTGAATAAACATGATTAAGAAATTATTTGTGGCATAATCATCAAACATAAAGACCAGGTTGATCTTTGAGCTATCCCCATGTTGCATGCGTAGAAACCTTGATGTAATGCTCCACAGCCCTAAGCCTTATTAAGAACAAGATGTTGAATGAACATGATTAAGACAAAGGAGAGAGAGAGAGAGAGAGAGAGAGAGAGAGAGAGAGTTGGTGTCAGGTCTTTCTTTTGGTTATTATATGGTACAAAAAGGTGACTAAATGACTATACATCTTCAAGGCCCTTGATCTACCCCAATATGGTGACCTCTAGCCTTCTACATGCTTCTACTGACTTCTAGACTTCTAACTTCTTCAAAAGATTTAATGATGATGAATGAATATGTAAATGATGGATTATGCTTATATATATGCTAGAGGATGTTGGTCAATCCATAGTTGCTCTGCTATCAGACCAAATTTGGACCTAATATTCATAAAATAATTCCTTTAAATGCTGAGATTTCTTTAATGGTTGTCCCTTTTGCTGGCCAACTCACTAATGTAGGCTGATTGGCTGCTTGGGTTCCCTGCTAGCTACTGAGTGTTGTTGTTAAGATCCTTCTTGTTGGTTGCCAACTAGTCACCCACGCCCTCCTTGATGCTTAACATGCTAACAATGATGCTGGTAGTACTAATGTTGATATACTGATGATGTTGATGTTGATGTTGATGTTGATGTTGATGTTGATGTTGATGTTGATGTTGATGTTGATGTTGATGTTGATGCTTAACTAGTATCCTAAACAAGGATTATGCTTTTCATGCTAAGGATTAGGCCATGGCAAGGGTGTGCATGTGACATCCTCTCCGGCTAAACTTGATGAGACGAAGTGGACACTCTGTCATCCTTTCTCCCTAGACTACTAACTTTGTCCTTCTACTTTGACTTTGACTTTGACACTTTGTTTGAACACCTTCCACTTTTGATTTCCACTTCCAAGTGTTGCTGAAGAGCTGAGCATCTATTTTACTACTATTGTCCCCATGCTTGCTATCCTTTTCCTTTAACATAGTGTGTGGGTCACGTGCCGGAATTGATCATGCATGTTGCCAGGCTTTTGGAAGTGATCTGAGAGTTAATGATGTACTTTTTTGAGTACATACCCTTAGAGAATTCTTTCTCCCAGCTTTTCCTATTAAAACGGACCACTCCATTTACTACCCTGGTTGCGTTCTTCTGAAATGGATCTATGCATCTCCTTGGGAATTTCTTATTAGTGGCTGAGCCTGAATGCTCTAATATTAATGTTGCATGCGCGAAAGCCTTGTTGTGCTGATCCACAATCCTAAGCCTGATTAAGAACAAGATGTTGAATGAACATGTGTTAACCACCCTGGTTAACATGACCTTCGCGTGGCTACTATGCCTTTTGTAACTCATCTTTCTGCAACCGCGCAATGCACTAATTGTAAATGAGACATGGGATGACTGAGCTTATGACATGTGTAACTCCGATCATGAGGATTTGATGTAGATAGAGCTAGTAAAACTAGGAAGACTAGTTTTGGGCCCCCACTTGTAATTCGGCGGCCGGACATTGTAAATATGAGCTCATGTATATAAGACATTTGATGAAATATGAAAAGGGACAATCCCATTTTTCTCAATTGAGTTTTGCCTTTTCTCTCTCTCTCTCTCTCTCTCTCTCTCTCTCTCTCTCTCTCTCTCTCTTTCTCTCTCTCTCTCTCTCTCTCTCTCTCTCTCTCATTTGAGTTTATGGTTTCTTGCTTGCTTGTGTTGTGGCTTGCTTGCTTAGATTGTGGGTGTATGTGAGTAGGAATGGTAGTGCTCTCCCCTCTCCTCTCTTGTACCTTCTCATTGCTATCTACCATGCCCCATTTGCATATGATTGGCATGAGGTAGAGGTTGAGCTCTCCCCATTTGCATACGATTGGCATGAGGTAGAGGTTGAGCTCTCCATAGCTCCTTCCCTCTTGCTCACTACCTAGCTTTGGATCTCTCTTTGGGTGACACAAGGAGAGTGTGGAGTGACCGGCTTCACATCAAAGAGTTAACCCTCATAGGGCTGGCTGAGTGCCATTCATCGGATTCGACTCTTGCATGCACCTTTCTCTTATTCTTTCTCTTGTGTGTGTGAGGAAGTATGTTATCCATTAACATTTTTGGTGTCATTTGTGGGGAAGGCATTTAGCTTAGGGTCCTTCACTTGATTCATTAGCTAGAGTCTTTGATTTGGCCTGGTTGGAGTGCTAAATCCACCGGTAGGTTGATTAAGCTTGTTTTGTTTTGTGTTTTGGTGATGATTACTTGGAGTTTGGATTGTTGATCGATTATGCCACATTCAAGTCTTCACTGAGAGCGGGGAGAAACTTGTGAGTGCCCTTACCTTGCCCTTAACATTCAAGCAATTTTTTATTTTTTGTGTTTTGTCTTCATGTTTGCATTTTTGCTTAACCATCTAATTAATTTTAATTCATTAGCTTAAACTATGCATTTTAGGCATCAATAAGTAGCTAGAGACTAGTTGTAGCTCCTTGTTAAATCAAAAACACAAAAAATCTTGGGAGTATACCTAAATCAGCAAGAGAAAGAGGAAAATGCCAAGATAAATAGCATTTTGCCCAGCTCCTCTAAGAAGCACATGTCCGTTTGCTTCTCAGGATGGATGTTCCAAATATGCCACGTCTGTTTCATCTCTATGCAGTCCATATTTAGCAAGATCTACTACCTAAATTTGGCAGAGGCATTAAAAATAGATTTTAAAAATGCATTTAATTGGGCATGAAGTGCATTCAATCGACGAAAATATTGTGCTATCAGACCTGCAGCCATATAAAGCCCACTCAATTTTAAAAAATTACGAGTTTGACAGTGCCGTGTCTGTTCGCTCCCAAGTGAATGCCCATTCCAAACCTTCCCACGTCCGTTCGCTTTTCATCCTGGGGCGAACACCCATTCTAGAGCACATTTGCACTTTCCACGTCTGTATCTTCTCTTATCCTTGAACTGCAAGCGAATGTCCGTTCCCTTCCCCTCTGAAATGAATGCCCGTTTTGTCCCTTCTCTAAAGGGAACGCCCGTGGCTTCATATTGCTACGCCCGTTCCACTCAGCACACAACCTTGAACGTACGGTCCTTCTCCTTGAGGAGAGAACGCCTGTGCCTTAATTTTCCATGCCCGTTCCATCGAGCACTCAACTTCAAACACAAAGACCTTCCATACCCAAAGCGAACACTTGTTCCCATCCCTTTCTACGTGCATACACCCATTCGCTCACAAGCATATGACCGTTCCTTTTGCAAAAAAAAAAAAACTTATTTTCTCAGAGGGTTCTGCACAGCAATTCCATACTTCCATGCACCTACGCTCGGGTAGATTGGTGCGAAATAACCTCTCGAGACACCCCTTTGTAAGTAAGATCGGACCCATCGGTGAATACCACGTGGAGTCAAAGGGTGCTTGTCTTTGATAGTACCAGCAGAGTGAGAGTGAAGACCTCCCTAGTAGTAGACGAGGGACCCCAGACCTTGAGGTAAAAGAGCCTAGACCACAGTGTATGGACATATCATCTATCAAGGAACCAGCTCCGATCTCTCCAACACATTCCCACCAAAGCCTTCCATCGAGGCTTCACAATTTTATCATGGGAAACACACAGTCGGTGTTAATCCAATTCTAGGATTAACAAGAGCTAGCACCATTATCTTACATCAAGGAGTCACAATAGATACACTAAAGGGTCATACATTCAAGATATCAAGCAATAGTGTCCAAAGCTACAACTTGGACAGGTGTCCGTAATGGTATGACAGAGTATTTATGGCAATTCTCGCTTCAAGAACGTGTGGTAGAAAGTTAGGATGAAGTCCTAAGTGATGTACTTCATGGATGTATTATGAGAGTAGTCATTTTGATAGAATTATGCCTCTTAGGAGCCTAAAGTGCCCGGTCAGCCACAGTTTAAGTGAGTGTGAACACTTATGGCCATGTATATAAGTGAATTTCTCTCATAATATAACATACTCTCCCATTGTGCAATTGAGTCTTGATCTTGCTAATTCTCTTGCTAATCTCTCTCCCTAATGCATGTAGTGAGTGTGTGAGTGAAGTGAGGTGAGAGGAGGGACGAGGATCCGTAGTGCAACGCGGCGGTGTGACAACGCTTATGAGAGACGCGGTGGAATTGCTTCTCAAGGAGTTGTATAGCTTGGAGACCTCAAGGGTTACGAGCTCGATCATTGGAAAGACCCTCACGACAGTTGCGGCTCACCAGGTAATCTCCTTTTGTTTCAAGGAGGGTTAGGGTGAGCTTTAACATTTTTGGTGTCGCTGTCGGGGAGCCATCCCTTGTCTTTTTCCATCGTTTTGTCTATAATCTACGCATAACCCATTGCCCATTATCTTGATTAATGGTTTTCCATGAAAAAGACATGGATTGGATGGTGATTTGTGTGAGATTTGGTGTAGAATAGCTCTCTTTTTTATTTTTGAAAAGAATGCTTTTTGCTTAATCTTTAGATTAATTTGTTGTTTTTATGGTTTATCATGTGCTTAGGGCTTGCAAAGAGTGTGTACTAGGCTTATTTTGCATCCATTGCATCAAACAATGCAAGAGAATGCATTTCTTAGTGAATGTTAGCTTTCTTTAGTTTAAACATAGAATCTAAGATCATTAATTGTAGTTTAATCGTGTGTTTTTTTGTTGAAATTCAATAAAAAATTGCTACTTTCAGATTATTTACTGTGTTTCTATTCCATCCTCTACCTTGTGTACTACATCAAGGGCTTCCATTTCCTTCTTTTGAAGAGCTGCAAACATAACTGAATGCTCTTCCTTGACTGTAGCTTGCAGCCCCCCTATTGGCTGCACTTCTTTTCCCTTGCATGAGGTTCACACATTGACCACTAACATGGCCACAATGAGCTCTTAATTGAGCTCCACAATGCATGCTATCTTGCATGCTCCTTCAAGGGTTATTTCTTTGAGTTTCTCCCATGAGAAACCATAGGTGCATTCACATGTGAAAGTTTCCACTACTTCCACTACTCTCACTCATTTTCTATGAGAGCGAGTATATGTGCATCCTCCTCTTGATGCACATGCATGTGAACTCCATTGAGTCCACCATCTCACTTGCCACATCATCTTGACAAGTATGCACCTCCACACAAGATTCATGGGATGCACAAATCCCATACATAGCAACCCTTCATAGAGCATTTTTCCATGCTCAAACACAAACTTTGAGGCAAAACTTCACAAAACCAACCTTCTTGAGGCATAATCAGCAGCATATCTTCTCTTGGCAGCTTCTCCTTGACGGTGATGAAGACTCCATAGCCTTCATAATGCTGAAATCTCCATTTTCAGCTTCCTTGATGAGATGAGCAAGCTCTCCATGTTGCAAAACTCCATTTGCAACTCTCTTGGGGCAGCTTCTATGCAACCTCCTTGTTGCAAATCTCCTCTCAAATCCTCACAAATGCAAATCCAAATGATGATATGAGTGTGCATAATTTTTTTCTCATAATAACTGAAAATAATGCTTAATCAAAGAACTCATAAACAAGCTAATATACATAATAAACACCATGACCACCAAGAGCCCACCCAAGCTCTGATACCATGTTAACAATCCTAAAATGGGATTGATCATGGTGAAGGACATAGATTAAGCATAATATTAAGGTGGATTAAACCACACTAAAAACTCCATGACTAGAGAGAGAGATTGCACACTCAACACTATTTCCTTGTATTGCATATCACTGTTGGAATTAGGGTTGCAGGAATGCACACACAACTTCAAGAAGATGAGGAAGCTTGAGCACAACACAGTAGTGTATTATGAGTGCCAAAAATGAAAGATGACTAGCCCTAGAAGATAATGGGCGTATATACAATGCACGGGGGAAAAAACCTCCTAGTGAGGGAAAAAGTGCCCCGGCGGTCCTAAGTGTGTTCACACACATCACTACTATAATATGGTAACAAATCCCCCCTGGAGTGATGCGGTGAACAAGAGCTAGCACTCATGTATAGGGAAGTGTCTAGCTATGTGGACGAATCCACAAAAGGGAGTAAGCCCAAAGCTTTGCGAAAAGCTTCGAACTTCTCACGAGGCAGAGCCTTTGTGAAAAGGTCTGCAAGGTTATCCTGTGTTGGCACATAAGCCAAACTGATCTCTCCTGCAGAGAGTCTCTCCCTGACATAATGGTAGTGCACCTCAATGTGCTTCGTACGAGCATGGAACACTGGGTTCCGCGCAACTGCCAATGCGCTCTGACTGTCAGTGAAGATGGTGGTGGCAGATGGCTGCCCAACACCCAAATCAGCCATAAGGCGTCTGAGCCACACACACTCAACCGTAGCTGTGAAAGCTGCCCTGTACTCAGCTTCACAACTAGAAGTGGCCACAGTAGGCTGCTTCTTGCTCAACCATGATATGCATGAGCTTCCAAGCATGAAGCAAAAACCACTCGTGGACACGCGTGTGTCATAACAACCAGCCCAGTCAGAATCTGAAAAAGCATGTAAATCTGGCGGCAATGATCCCCCCTTGGGATAAAACAACCCAAGATGCCGAGTACCACTCAAATAGCGAAAGATACGCTTCACTGCCTGCCAATGCTTAATGCCTGGGCTATGCATAAATCTGCTCACCTGTGAGACTGCAAACTGAATGTCTGGCCTCGTAATGCATACATAAATGAGGCAACCAACAGCTGTCTGATAGAGTGTGACATCAAAGTGATCTCCAGCATCATGAAGACTCAACTTCAAACCTGTCTCCATTGGAGTAGCAATAGGCTTGCAGTCTTCAAGGCCAAATCTCCGCAACAATGTTTCAATATACTTTGTCTGACACAAAGCAATACCTCCATCACACTGCTTAAATTGTATCCCCAAATAATGATGCAAATGCCCCAAATCTGACATCTCAAAAGAGGCATTCAAATCAGCCTTAAAATCAGCAATATGACTCTTATTTGGTCCTGTGAGCAGCATGTCATCGACATAGAGAGCAATGATTAGATGTACACCATCCACACGTTTAACATACAAAGTGCTTTCTGTTGGACTATTCTGAAACCCATGTGCAGTCAAATATGCATGTATTTTTTCATACCAAGCTCGTGGAGCTTGCTTTAAACCATATAAAGCCTTTTTTAACCTGCACACTTTGTTTTCCTGCCCTCTTTGAACAAAACCACGAGGCTGCGATACATACACCTCCTCATGCAAATCTCCATTTAAGAACGCAGTCTTTATGTCCAGCTGATGTACATTCCAACCATTATGAGCTGCTAATGCACAGATGCTACGAACAGTGGTCATACGACATGTGGGAGCAAAAGTCTCATCAAAATCAATGCCCTTCTCTTGAGCATAACCTTTTGCAACAAGCCTAGCCTTATGGCGATCCACTGTGCCATCAGGCTTACGCTTCAATTTGTATACCCACTTAGTGCCAATGGCCTTCTTGCCAGGGGGCAAGTCACATAAAGACCATGTACCATTCTTCATAATAGCATCGTATTCTGCTTGCATAGCAGCCATCCAATTTTCTGAACTTTGTGCCTCATCAAATGAAACAGGCTCACTTTCATCGCACATACTAGAAACAGCCAATGCATAACAATCTGACGCATAAGAGGCACCATGAGAGCCAGAACGAGTGCGACTAGACAAAGGGGCATCCAACTTGCTGTCACGCAAAGTCTGCACCAGCCATCTAGGCATATTCCTAGAGCCCTCAATCTCTTGTCTCTCATCCTCAAGTGCATCATGCACATCTGCATCAGATATAGGCTGATCTGTGCCATCATTTAAAACCTGCATAGGCTGAAAAACTGCCTCATGAGGTATTGCACTTGACTGTGCACCACTGAAAAGAGGCAACAATGTATCATAGACATCACGTGAGCTGATATCTGTCTCCTTAGTACATGAAACCAAGGGCTGAACTGCATCTTCCACAAATACAACATCACGGCTAACCAAAATGCGCTTTGTCTGTGGATGATACAAACGATAGCCTTTGCTCTCAGCACTATATCCAACAAAAATACATTTGACAGCTTTGTCATCCAATTTTCTGCGATGTTGCACAGGCACTAATGCATATGCCAGGCAACCAAAAACACGTAAATGGCCAACAGATGGCTTGCGGCCATGCCAAGCCTCATATGGAGTGACAACCTGTAATGCTTTGGTGGGACACCTGTTTAGTACATAAGTGGCACACATGACAGCCTCAAGCCAAAAACCATGTGGTAGACTTTGACTCTTAACCATACATCTTGCCATTTCCATGAGAGACCTGTTTTTTCTCTCAGCCACACCATTTTGCTGTGGTGTATACGGCACTGTACATTGGTGTTTTATCCCACGCTCAGCCAGAAATGCATTAAATTCTGAAGACATATACTCCCCCCCTCGATCTGAACGGAGGGTGCCCATCTTACTTTCTGACACATTTTCAGCCATAACCAAAAACTGTTTGAAGCACAAAAACACTTCGGACTTTGCCTTCAAAGGATATACCCATGCATGCCTGGTAAAATCATCAATGAAAGTCACGAAGTAAAGGTAGTTTCCAAATGATGGAGTTTGCATGGGACCACAAACATCACTGTGAACAAGCTGCAATCTGCGTTCAGCTCTCACTGATCCATCTTTGGGAAAGGAAGCACGCTGCATTTTACCCAATATGCAGCCCTCACAAACATGCTTGACAGGTGCCTCAAGCTTAGGCAAAGAAGACACCATTTCAGATTTCTGCAGGCGCAGCAAACTTGCAAAATTCAGATGACCAAAACGTGCATGCCACAGTTTTGCATTTGAAATAGCCTGCGTATCCATAATAGCACATGCTGAATCCTCTACACATTTGCCATCCATATTGAGCTTATACAGCCCTCGACATAGTGAACCAGATGCTACAATGATGTCACCACAAGAGAGATCATGAACAGTACATCTGTCATCCACAAATTTTACAACCAAACCTGTTTTGGCAAATGCGGAGACTGACAGCAGATTCTTTTTGATCCCTGGCACATACAATGCATCAAAAAGTGTAAAGGTGTTGCCATTTGCAACATTCAGCACAATCTGTCCAACTCCTTCAACGGGATAAGAGGAGTTATTGGCACAAGTGACAGTATTCCCTGTGGGAGCAGACTCAAGGAAAGTGAATAAACTGCGCTGCGAGGTGATATGCTTAGTGGCACCACTGTCAAAGTACCATACATCTGAATCTACTGCAGACATACATGTGTCATGCAAAGATGGGTCATAACTGCACTGCGCATTGAATGCCCATTCTGTATCTAGCACAACATTAGCAGATTCATTGTTAGAAGGAGAGGCATCTGCAACAGCCATACCAGCCTCTTTCTTCTTAGCCTCTTTCGCAGCCAGCTTAGGACACGCTTTGATGACATGATCATTTCCCTTACAGTACTTGCAAAATGTCTTCTGTTTGTCACCCTTCTTCTCATCTTTGTCTTCCTTCTTTGGTTGCGCAGCATTTGCAGATTTCTGCTTACTAGAAGAAAAGCCAGCTTTACCTTTCCCGCTTCTCTGACTAGCAACGAAAGCTTGATCTGCGACACGCATATTATTCCTGTTTTGCCTTGACTGGTCTTCTTGCAGCAAAACAGAAACTAACTCCTCAAATGATAAGGCATTGGGATTGCCTTTCATCATCAAGCGAAGAGTGGAAGCAAAACCCTGATAAGAATCTGGTAGACCATTCAAAACAGTCTGCACAAGTGAACTGTCTGACAGGATTTCATCTGCAGAAATGAGCTGCTCTTTGAAATCCTTGATCTTTGTCAAAAAGCTATCCATAGAATCACCTTCGTTCATATGCTCATTCTCCAACTGTTTTCGGAGGTAAGCAACACGAGCCTCATTTCTTGCCTGATACAATGTGGCAAGTACATCCCAAGCATCCTTAGAAGTCCTGCAGGAGCGAATATGTGGGATAATGGTACGTTTGACAGACAGCGCAATCAAGGCATGAGCCTGCGCATCTCTACCATCCCAACGAATCTGCTCTGCTGAAAGTGGTGGTTCTCGAACAGCTGCTACAGCACTTGTGCCTGCACCATCATCAACAGTACCTGTTTCTGATGTGTTTGCAGCATTCCCAGCCACAATAGGACGTGCATCAATACCCTGCACAATATTCCATAACCCCTTTGCTACCAATACATGTCGCATCATATATGCCCACAATGGATAGTTGGTGCCATCCAACTTATCCTCAGCAGCCAACATGCGGAATACATCATTGTTGTCAGCCATGGCCAATGACTGTACTACTAGATGTAAATGCTGTCTGCAAGAGGTAAACCTGTATAAAATCGACCTGTGCTATATAGCACAGCCCAAAACAGACGAATGGGCACCTGTCCTGCAGATTTTAATCTTGACAGAAAATCTGCACAGTAGGACGATTTTGCCTGCGCAGTACTTGGAATGCAAAAACGGAGGGCGAAATGACTTCAGATCAAAATTCTGAAACGACCGAGCCCTATGGGCTCACCCACGGCATATACTAACCTGCAGACGCTCGTGAAACCTCGTTGCAATCGGAGGAGATGAAGGGGCAGGTGCCGGTGATGCTGCCCGGGAGGAGAAAGCCTGCTCTGATACCAATTGTTGGAATTAGGGTTGCAGGAATGCACACACAACTTCAAGAAGATGAGGAAGCTTGAGCACAACACAGTAGTGTATTATGAGTGCCAAAAATGAAAGATGACTAGCCCTAGAAGATAATGGGCGTATATACAATGCACGGGGGAAAAAACCTCCTAGTGAGGGAAAAAGTGCCCCGGCGGTCCTAAGTGTGTTCACACACATCACTACTATAATATGGTAACAATCACAATGAACCATACAATGATATAGGCTCTCTAGCCTTATCCCACTTTACACATCATCATCCATGTGGCACTCCCTTTTCCACTTCTTTTGGTCAACACTCACACACCATGCAATATTACATGTGGCATTCCTATCTCACCACAATATCTTGCATCTCTAGGGTGCTTTCCCACATACACACAACACCACGATTACATCTCTCAACAGATCATGCTACGAGATGTTCCTCATCTAAACTAAATGAAGCAATGGCAAAAGAAAGATTGATCTCGGAATTGACATTTCCAAAATTTTATGCAACCTTGCTTAAAACCTTACAGCGCCAACATCTCGAAGAGAGGATGAAAACCTTCAAAATCAAACATCCTTAATGCCTACAAAAATGATGAGCAAAATGCCTTGTGTTGAATGCAATCACTATGACCATCCCAATCCTCATTGTGCATACAAGGCACCTATTTTTCTATACTGCATGTATTGTAAAACATTCGACCATGATAGTAATAAGTGTCCCGCTTCATCCACAATGGACTCAAAACCTCCATCCCCCGTGCACCAAACAGAAATAGTCCAAAGGGTAGAAACTCTCAGGAGGCAGTTAATTGGACACTTCAATGTTTCTATTGTCGTGGACCTCACAAGGTGGCAGACTGTACAGTTTGGAATACTTCCATGCCCATAGTCACTAACACCTTGCGAGCGACCAAAGTGTGAACAGTGTGGCATTGATCACATGTTCCAAGATTGCCCAAGATGAGTTGCTTCAATCCAACTTGTCTCACGAAATACAACTCTTAACATCTTAGGTGTACAAAACGGGCAATTGGCCACGGTGCCCTTGAGTGTGCTTACACGCTTATTACAAGCCAAGGCACGACAAACAGTCCAAAAGAGTGTAAAAGACAATATCTCAACATGGGTAGAAGAACATGCTTTAAAACAAAACCCAAAAGAGAAAACAAAACCTTCTAAACCCAAGAAAAACAAAGAAAAACAAATTGTCAAAACCAAGGTCGAATTAAAAGACAGGGAAAAGGAGTCTATACAGGACATAAACCCAAAAGGGGACATAAACACGATAGAGCCAAAAGCTATACATGATGCAGAAGCATCCACATCAAAGACCACCACACAAACCTCAACACCCATACGTGCGACACAGGATACAAAAACCCAAAAGAAAATTCGATCCCATCGCATGGGTAAACATAGTGAAAAAGTGACAAACCAAAGGAAGTCAGAGAATGAAATAAGTTCTAGTACATCAGTAAGTGAGGATGAGACAAGTTCTTACTCTTCGCCCAGTGCATCACATAGACTAATCAAGAAAATAGATCCCACCCAACCACCCCAAATGGATAATAATGATCACATGACATGTAGAACACAACAAACGAGCTCAAGAGTACATGCTTAGCATGGTTGAATGTCTTACGGAGTCATCGGTTGTGATTGAGCCTCATAATGCCAAAAGTAAACATCAACCAAGATACAAAACCTAGAGAAGTACCGCTTTCCCTTTCAAGAGGAAGACATACTCTCTATAGAAGAGTCATTTGAGATAGACTATACGAACTATAGGCTTGAGAAAGCACGTACGGAATTTGATAATTCCCTTTTACAAGATTAAAATAGTCTCTCAAAACCTCATACGAAGGAATGCTCTTCTCTCATGATAAAGCCAGAATCATATCAACACTTGCACCTTTAATGGCTCAACCTGAGTTATACAAGGACATAACAAACTTCATAAAACAGCACTGTCAGGATTCCCAAGTTTCCAATTAGCCCTCATTAAGAACTGTCAGAGGTCCAAGTGTGCCATTGTACGCATTACGCATTGGGTACTTTTGAAAAAGCTGAGACCCAAATAGAGGATGAAAGTGAATGGGAATATGAAACAGACACAAGATCTGAAGCTGAAACAACCATGGCTCCTTTGGAAGATTCTATCATAATATGGTTGGATTTCCCTACAGGCAATGATGTTCAGTGCAAGCGTGCATTGATTAGCCCTCGAGCAAGTCATAACATCATGACAATAGACACTTGGGTGTCATTGGGACAACCTAAGCTCACCCCGACAAGCAATAGTCTTGCAAAAGGAACCAATGAACAAAACATTGAAGTTCCAAGTTACTTTAGATACACTGCTCGAACAATCAATGGAAATATGGAATTTACATTCCATGTCACCCTAGATTCCCTTGAGTATGATGTCATCATTGGTGGATCTTGGATAAGTGAATCGTTGTATTCACTAGATGAATCCATGCAAATAGTCACCTTGAACACTCCTGCAAGCAATGTACAATTTCTATTATGGGAGGAAGAAACCTTGCAGGAGCTGGAACTTCCAACATATCTTACTGAAAAGATCCCTAGGATTTTAGTTGGATTGGAAATTTCAAATGAAATCACCACAGCTCAAGCACAACTTTATCCAAAACTTTATCCACAACTCATGACCCTCGAGCTATGGGATTTGTTAGGTCAACCAACACTCACGTGGTGGCACGTCCTGAAAGGATTACCTTTACACAAAATTTGACCATGCCATGTGTGGGGTACTTTGAACATACAATGTATATTGACACTAACCCCCTCACTTGCAAGTTTTTTGTCGTTGAGTATGTGTTGGAAGCAGATTTGATCTTGGGGCATAAATGGACTGTTGCTCTGCGAAAGCACCACTGTGCTTTGATAGCGATAGAGTCATCATGATGGTCAACATGACAAGAAGTTGATAATACCATATTGCAAGGAAGAGGATCCAACTTTAATACCATAATACCATACTGCAAGGAAGAGGATCCAACTTTAATGGATATCTATGATGCTGAACGCAAAAGGATACAAGCCTCTTCCACAAAAGCCCCTTTTTACACAATGACCTACCATCTGCATCAACAACCAACTCTGATAAAGCCTCTACTCCATCAACGCCATCCTCACCTATGAAGTTTGATGCCAAAACCTCGCAATCAGTAGCTATTCTTGAAGAATTTCCTAAAGCCCAACCATCTAACTCTAACAGGGAACTCAAAGGAAAGGCCCCGGCTCCTATGTATCTTCATCGACAAACCTCACCAAAGGAGACAACCACATGCTCAAAGGCCTCATCATCGAAAACCACTCCACAAGAGACTCTACCCTCATCACATCAACAATGCCAATGAGTCTCAAACCTGTAGCCTCAGCACCAACCAAAGTCAAGGAGGGTCCCAAACCTTCCACATCACCCCAAAAGAAAACTCCACCGCAACAACCACAATCAAGATATCTTAATAGTATCAAAATGTGGGTGGAAAAGCAGCTACTTGTAGCTCAAGGCTACTATGAAGGTGCCAATCAAATTTGGGTGCCTCGACAGTCAAAACCTCTTCCTCAACACAACACTCGAAAGCAAAGGAAGAACAAGAGTCCTCCCTAACACCGTCCACAAAAGCCTATGCAAGTTCCTCAAAGAACTCCACCAATGCAACAAGTGTGGGTACCAAAAACATTGTTGCAAGCACAAGGGTACTACCAAAGAAATACCAAAGCTTGGGTCCCCAAGCGCATCACAAAGTCGCCTAATCTCGCACAAAGAAGAAAGCCTCGATACCCACAGCACATCAACAACCAAATTACAGTGTTCATCAAAGATGGGTGCCTGTGCATGTACTTCAACAACAAGGATACTATGATGGTAAGTCCATCATATGGTTGCCAAAATCGAACAATGTGAAGAAAACCTCACCACCAACTTCAACCCCAACAACTTCACCTATAGTTCGACAAGAATGGAGGCCCAAGAAACAACAAGCAAATCCCTCAACCACTCTCGTGCATCCAACACCAACACCAACACCAACACAAGAAACAACAAGCAAATCCCTCAACCACTCTCGTGCATCCCAACACCAACACAAGAGCTTGTCTGTTCAAAAGCAAACAATCACCAGTCTTCCCTACTACTACGACATCATTTCAGCAACAAATTCAAGATCAAATACGGAGATTTACATCAAAAACAAAATAACAATGCTCTTGATAAACGATCCATCCTAAGCAAGTGCAAACACAGTTATAAAGTCATGACCCATGTCAGTCTCTGCAACTTCACGTCATGACTTTCACGTATGCTATTTCACGTCATGATTTTCAAACAGTTTTTGCTTATGGTTGAAAATGTATCCAATTGTACTGTGGGCACCCTCTGTTGTTCTAATTGAGGGGGGGAGTACATGTCTAAAGAGTTTGATGCATTTCTGGCTAGTCGTGGGATAAAACACCAATGTACAGTGCTGTATACCCCTCAGCAAAATGGTGTTGCTGAGAGGAAAAACAGGTCACTTATGGAGATGACACGATGTATAGTCAAGAGCCAAGCTTTGCCACATGCGTTTTGGCTTGAGGCTGTCATGTGTGCTGCATATAATGTACTCAACAGGTGTCCCACTAAGGCCTTGTAGTCTGTTACTCCATACGAAGCTTGGCATGGCAGGAACTTGCGTGTCTTTTGGTTGCTTGGCCTATGCTTTAGTGCCTGTGCAACAACGTAAAAAATTGGATGATAAGGCTGTCAAATGCATTTTTGCTGGTTACAGTGCTGAGAGCAAGGGTTACAGATTGTATCATCCGCAGTCAAAGCGTATCTTGATTATTCGAGATGTTATCATGTACCAAAGAGATAGGTGTGAGCTCACGAGATGTATTTGATACGTTGTTGCCTCTGTTTACAGGTGGGAATTCAAATGTAAGTCCTAATGAGGCAAATATTCAGCCTATGCAGATTTCAAACGACATCATAGATCAGCCTATTTCTGATGCAGATTTACAGGATGTAATTTATGAGGATAGGGCTGAAAATGAGCAGGCTAGAGGTATGCCTAAATGGCTGGTGCAAACCTTGTATGATAGTAAAATTGATGCACCTATGTCTAGTCGTACTCGTTCAGGTTTTCAGCATACCTCTTATGCATCAGATTGTTATGCTTTGGCTATGTCTAGTATGTGTGAAGAGGAAGAACCTCTTTTATTTGATGTGCACAAAAATCAGAAAATTAGTTGGCTGCAATGCAAAGTGAATATGATGCTATAATGAAGAATGGTACATGGTCTTTGTGTGATTTGCCTATTAGTAAAAAGGCCATTGGATGTAAGTGGGTTTTTAAGTTGAAACGAAAGCCAGATGGCAGTGTTGATCGCTATAAGGCTAGACTTGTTTGCAAAGGGTTATGCTCAAGAAAAGGGCATTGATTTTGATGAGACCTTTTCTCCCACTTGTCATATGACTACCATTCGTAGCATTTGTGCATTGGCAGCTCATAATGGTTGGAATGTACATCAGTTGGACATAAAGACTGCGTTCTTGAATGGAGATTTGCATGAGGAGGTGTATGTATCACAGCCTCGTGGTTTTGTTCAAAGAGGGTTGGAAAACAAAGTGTGTAGGTTGAAAAAGGCTTTATATGGTTTAAAGCAAGCTCCACGAGCTTGGTATGAAAAGATACATGCATATTTGACTGCACATGGTTTTCAGAATAGTCCAACAGAAAGCACTTTGTATATTAAACGTGTGGATGATGTACATCTAATCATTGCTCTCTATGTCGATGACATGCTGCTCACAGGACCAAATGAGAGTCATATTGTTGATTTTAAGGTTGGTTTGAATGCCTCTTTTGAGATATCAGATTTGGGGCATTTGCATCATTATTTGGGGATACAATTTAAGCAGTGTGATGGAGGTATTGCTTTGTGTCAGACAAAGTATATTGAGACATTGTTGCGGAGATTTGGCCTTGAAGACTGCAAGCCTATTGCTACTCCAATGGAGACAGGTTTGAAGTTGAGTCTTCATGATGCTGGAGATCACTTTGATGTCACACTCTATCAGACAGCTATTGGTTGCCTCATTTATGTATGCTATACGAGGCCGGACATTCAGTTTGCAATCTCACACATGAGCAAGTTTATGCATAGCCCAGGGTCTCAGCATTGGAAGGCAGTTAAACGCATCTTTCGCTACTTGAGTGGCACCATACATCTTGGGCTGTTTTATCCCAAGGGGGGATTGTTGCCACCAGATTTACATGCTTTTTCGGACTCAGATTATTGGGCTGGTTGCTATGACACAAGAGTGTCCACAAGTGGTTTTTGTTTCATGCTCAGTAGCTCATGCATATCTTGGTTGAGCAAGAAGCAACCTACTATGGCCACTTCTAGTTGCTCAGCTGAGTACAGGGTAGCTTTCACAGCTACGGTTGAGTGTGTGTGGCTCAGATGGCTTATGGCTGACTTGGGTGTTGGACAGGAGTCTGCCACCTCTATGATAGCAGTCAGAGCGCATTGCGAGAAACCCAGTTTTTCATGCTCGCACAAAGCACATTGAGGTGCATTTTCACTATGTCAGGGAGAGACTCTCGGCAGGAGAGATCAGCTTGGCATATGTGCCAACACAGGACAACCTCGCCGATCTTTTCACAAAGGCGCTTCGAAGCTTTCTGCAAAGCTTTGGGCTTGCTCCCCTTTGTGGACTGATCTACTTCGGGCATGGCACTTCCCTATAAATGAGTACCAGCTCTCGTTTTCACACCATCACTCCCAGGGGGGATTTGTTGCCATATATATAGGTAGTGATGTGTGTGAACACACTTAGGACCGTCGGGGAACTTTTTCCCTCTTTAGGAGGTTTTTTCCCCCGGCTAGTATATACTCCCATTATTCTAGGGCTAACTTATCTTTGTACATTGACACAATCTAATATACTGAGTGTTGTGTGCATTCTCGCTTCTTCTTCTCCAAGCTTTGTGTGCTTACCTGCAACCCTAATTCCAACAAAATCTAGTAAGTTGGCAGGGAGGGCGAGGTTAGAAGGAAAGCCATAGTGGAGGAGAAGGCTCCAGCCTACCAGTAGGGTGCAGGGGGAGTTCAATAAAATCATCGTGGTGTTGCATCGAAAGAAGCCCCTGGAAGAAGAAGTGTGGGACTAGGGTTATGCTGTTAATAGGGAGTTTGGTTAGAGCATAGGCGTATTGGTGGTAGGAGAGTGGCTCATCGACATAGATGTTATGCTGCAAAAGGACAAGTCTGATGCTTCTGAATTGAAGATCAAGGAGTTGGGAAGGGGTTTGTGGGGGGAATGCCAAAACCGAGAGCTCGGTGGTGGTCTCCATGAGCGTGTCCACCTTGTGGTCTAGTGTACTGGAGAGGAAGAAGCCGATGGAGTGGATGGAGGCTGGGTTGCCTGAGCCTCTGCGTCTCCAAGCTGCTCTTGCAACAAGTGGTGGAGGGTGGCTGTTAGGTCCCCATGCTTAGCAAAATTAGTGGTGGTAGTGTGGGCTAGAGTATCCTCCGTTGTTTGTGCCTGACTCATGGCCTCTTGATGTAGGCCTTCAATGACTGTAAGCTCATGATGAGCTCTCTCAGCCGCTGCATAGGCTTGGGTGACCTGCTACTACTGGATCTCAGTGTGATGCATGTAATAGAAGTTCCCAACTGCTCTGTTTATTGGTCAAACTTTTTCTGCAGCTCCTTAAACTGTAAGTTAGTTTGGAACAAGTCCTCGGACACAGCTCTCTCTCTTGGACCTTGGCTAAAAGCATCTGTCACTGGGAGACTTGGGCCACTTCTTGTTGTCTGTATATATAGTCTGTCATCTGAGTGATGAGCTCCCGTGCCATGTGTGAAAATCCGAAGTTGAAGTTTGGAACATCTCCATGGGCTGCATGTATGCTCTTTGCATAAGCTTGACCGGAATTGAAACTGCCCGAACACACCCAATGGAGAGTGTTCATGGTATTCTGTGTAGCACTAGTGGAGGAAGGCTTGACCTCAGCATAGGATGGCATCTCTATGAATCTTTCTTGAGGTGGGGTTTCAAATAGACTTCTGTTAAAAAAACTCTTGCTTTTGCCTCTCCTCTTGATCTTCGACGGCCTTTTTGGTGGCTTCTTGCAGCTACTCTACAAGTTCCTCCTGTGTTAGTGGAGGGGGCGGTGGAACTTGTTATGTGACATATGGCGCATGATGGGGCCTCTTCGCTAGTGATGTATTAGGAGAAGTGGATGGTGAGGGAAGAGAGGTCACCATCACATCTAGCCCGCTTAGCTAGGTTGCCCTTGGCAATTCTTCCCATCCAATGCCATAATAGATGACACCCTGGTCAATAAGGTTGTTGTCGCCAGCTTGCCTTGGGGGTTTGAATATACTGCATGCAGCTCACGAAAAAGGTAAACGAACCAGTTCACCATCTGGCCGTGGTGAAATCAAGCTAATATGGTTAAGCTGCATCTGTTGAAGCGGTCGGCGGTCCACCTTGTAGTGAGTAAAAACTATAAAGCGCAGGCAAGCATGTTTAGATCTTCTTGGGCTATATTTTCCCACTCAACTCCATCCTTGTTAGGGTTTCCCCTGTATAGACCGCGGGTGAGCTTTGTGGCATTGTTGATGGCTGCTCCATATGGGGAAGTGCAAGAGCATCTCACAACACTGAGTTGGACTTTATGCCTCTGCCCCTCGTTGTCCAAGACTTCGCCTATGTGTTGATTGGTGTCGTAAATCTCTATGAAATATAGGGCATTGTATAGGTCCTACCCCCAAGGCCAAGGCTCCAAGGTGGGCAGTCTTACCAAGCCGATCTGTTCTAATTTGTGCACCACAACGGGATCAGCTGCAATAGCTTTGTAGCATAAACCTATGTAGTAAAGGAGCTTATGCTCTACTTTACGGTTGTTCTTCATCAATGAATGGACGATATGCCCATTAACTTGCTTCATTAGTGCTTCACCTAGGTGAGAGATCTGGGTGGAGTGCTTGGCATACTCTGTAAAAGCAGCCTCCGGCAGTCTCTTCCTCCGAAGAGAGGTGTGATGGAGCACTTCCTAGGAGGAGTCAGAAGCATCAGACATCTTGCTGGTGAGTGTGAGGGCTCAGGAGAAAAATTTACAAGAGTTTAGCTGGGTGAGAGGGAAAAGTGAGGAAATGGAAGGGGGGGCATATTTATAGTTCTAGGAGGAGGGCACAACCGTGGTGGCAAATCCAAGGAATGGGCATGGAACTGTGAAGGAATGGGTGTGGGAAGTCAGGCCAGTGTGAGCGAACGGGCACGACAAGTCAAGCAGTGTGAGCAAATGGACACGATGGGGTTCAGGGGCATGTGATCCTTGAAACAAGGAATTGCTACACGCTAGCATTCATCACATCGTTTGACATACTCAGCAATGTCAACCATTAAAGTGGGCAACCATAACCTAGCTGTGAGAGGAGCTTACAAGGAGTGATATTTGCTGCAAAGTCCCACCATCACAGGTAGAGTGAGCTTGTTCAAGGAGGAAGACATACTCGTCTTCCCGAACACGTCTGAGGATTTTGTCTTTGCCCTGCTTGTAAAGGGCCGCCTTTTTTATTAAACAATGGGCACGGTCCTTGTTGAGGAGAGGATCAACTGATAAGCCAGTGGCTAAGAAGTGAGCTACTTCTTTGACCCATTCAGGAATCAACTAAAGTTGGAATAGGGCAGCATCTGGTAAATCGTCGTTTACTCCCACTGGCTGTTCTCACCGTTGGGGATCTTGACATGTGGTCTTCTAGAACATGTTGAGATCCTTTCCTTACCATGATGGGGGTGAAGTTGAACTCAAGAAAAATAAGAAGCCACCTGGTGATCCTTCCTATCATACAGAGCTTATTTACCAGGTACAAGAGGGCTTGTTGGTCTATGAAGAAAACGAACTTGGTTGCCAAAAGATAATGGTAGAACTTCTTAACCGTGTAAACCATTGCTAATCCCTCCCTCTCGGTTGTCGTGTAATTCCTCTCAGCTTCGTTGAGTTGGTGGCTGGCAAAAGTGATGGGGAAGTCCATCTTGTGTTCCCCTGGTTGGTGGGCCAGTACTACGCATCCTATAGCAAATGCTGAGACATCAATGTGGACATGGAAGATGAGATCCTAGTTGGGGGATCTAAGGATTAGAGCACTTGCCAAATGATTTTTTAAGCATGGTGTAAGCCCTTTGACATTCTTCTGTCCACTTGAAAACTATAAGGAGTCCGTAAAGGGGTCTAGCAATATCAGCATACATGAAAATGAATCGTTCGATAATAGCCGACATGTCCCATGAAGCACTGGACACCTTTAAAGTTTGTGGGTGGGGGCATGGGCTGCACTTTGCTATCATCAAGGTTGAAATTCCCTGCCTGGAGACAATGTGTCCTAGGATCACACCATGTCGAACCCAAAATTGACATTTGAGAGGGTTCAATGAGATGCGATATAGCTTGCATCTTTCTAGCACTGCGCGCAGACATGCTAGGTGCTCCTTCCAAGAGGAATTGACACAAAGGTCATCCATGAAGACTTCAAGGAACTTTCAAAGATATTCCTTTAAGCCATACACATGAGGCATTGGAAGGTTCCTAGGGCATTGGTTAAGCCAAAGGGTATGACTCGGTATGCATATGTACCCCACTCAATGTGGCAAAGGCCATTTTGTGCTGGTCCTTGGGATCAATCAGCACCTGGTTGTATCTTGAAAATCTATCAAGGAAATAATAAGCTTCCTTTCCCACTACTCTTTCTAGCACATTTTGGTGAATGGTAGGGGATGGTGGTCCCTAATGGTGGTGACATTAACCTTTTTGAGGTCAACACACACTCTGACTTTTCCATTCTTTTTGGGTACTATCACAATTCGTGATAGCCATTCCGTGTGCTCAATTTCATATATGAATCCGGCATCAGTAAGGCTTTCAATCTCTTCACGGACCATCTTGGAGTACTTACGATTCATAGGATAAGCTCAATGTTTGATTGGATTGGCTGCAGGCCTAGCTCCATCAACCACCGGAATGGTGTGCTGGACCACTTCTGGAGGTACACCTTTCATGTCTGTGTACTTCCAAGCAAAGCAATCCTAGAATTATGTTAGGAGAGCGATGAGCTTGGTCTCTTCTTCCTTTGAAAGGTCTTCTGTAATAAATACTGGCCTCGGCTCTTCACCTGGGCCTGCTAAGTTTATTTCCTTGACCTTAGCTAGACCGTCATATGAGATCCTAGGTTGTCCACTAGCAAACCTCTGAGCCGAGTCATATTGGACAAATCGGTCAACCATTTGGAAGGTCTTAAAGTGCTTGGGCACCCGTCTTGTCTCTTCTGCTTTAGCACTTTCCTCATCAACTAGTTTCTTGGCTTCTTTCTCAGCGAGTGCTAACTTTTTGTTTCGTGCCTTGCACGACATGGAGCAGCAAAGCTTTTCGAGGATTGGTTTAGGTTGAATGGATTCAATTGGTTGCAGGATAGTAGTGTTGACCAAAAGAGAGCTATTTGAAAACTCTTTTTTCCACATTTCATTGAAATGCTCGTGTGGGTGCTTCCACAGCACCCACGTATTTCAAGCAATGGGTTTCTAAGTTTTCTGGGAAGACATACCTTTCCAGCCTAGGGAAGACATACCTTTCCAGCCTAGGGAATCCCTCCAGCCTATGAGTTATATGGGAGCGTGTACTCCTTGATGGCTTTGTTCTAAAAGCCTGTTCAAGCTCGTGGGTGGCTACATTGGGAAAATATTTTGAACTAAGCATGTATAATGACGTAAGATCTTGCCCATATGCCATGGCAAACCTTGTACCAGTGCGTCGAGGTAAGATATCTAGGGTAGCGAGGATACGCATCCAATTCTCAGAGTCTTCCGGCTCTGGGAGCAGGGCGCAATCCTCACTCTCCCTTTCATCTTCTAGCATTTTATGACATGTCTGGCGGCACAAATGGACTTCAGTAGTTTGTGTTGTTGTGATCGAGTCCTCTACAAATAGTTTGCTACTCATGGGATGTACCTTCCACGTGCATAGATTGATCTTGAAGGTAAGATCTTTTCTTCGAATGTAAATGTGGCCGGTGTCCCAGTCATGGATCATCTTCGATTCTCTCATAAAGGGTGCCGAGGATGCAGTCATATGAAACTGGCTGATGTCCAAAGTTCATCACCACAAAATTGTGGTGGTAAGTGGTTCCTAGAATCTTAATTTTAAGATCCCTTTAGTAGACCAATGGGTCTAGCAGTAGCTCCATGAGTGAATTTAACTACCAATCGGGTGTTATCCAAGGCAGGTGCTCCCCATTTTTCCCAGCATTGTTTGGTAATAGTGCTCACTCTTCAGCTCCCCCATCCAAGATTGAAGTAACTTGGAGGCCATCGAAGGTTATGGGTAAAGCTGAGTTGAGTACATCACCTTCAAATTACTATCCAAGTTTATGAAATTGAACCATGGGGGTTCCTCATACCTTATGAGGTATATGAAATTCCTCTTTTTTGGATTCATCAGAGCTCTTGAACTCTATGGTTTTGTACATGCTTGCTCTAAGACATCCCTCCATCAAGTCCTTCAGGTCGTTCCATAGGTTTGAGCTAACTTAGAGCAAGTTGCCAATAGGGATTTGGACTTGAGACGAGAGGAAAGAAGAGAGACTTGCAATATCTCTTGGAATGGAGGTTGTCCTTTTAAGAAGGTTGGGTTTGGTTTATCTTAATATTTTTGAAGTGTGTGGGATGGAAACAGGGATTTCTATGTTTGTTCCCCTATGATGTTCATCTCCCAAGTTTCTAATATATTCAGCTACCATGTCTCCCTATTGGGGGGTAGCTTCTGCTTCGGTTAACTCTTGTGGGTGTAAGATTCCTCCCCCCAGCTTTTGAGGTATAAAGGAGTAAGAAACTTCCTTTCTAATCTTATAATTATTCCCCTCTCTGAAATAAAAGAAAGATTCTATTTTACCCTGTTTTAACCTAGAGAGAGAAAATATCTAGAGAGAGGTAGTCTAAAATTGAGATATTTTTTTATATAAAAATCCTCCTAGTGTCTAAAATGAATTCCCTTGAAACAGAAATTCAAAAAGAACCTTCCAATGTGCAATTGGAATTAATTGGAAATGGGTATAAAGGACCTTAGCCTAAGGGTCTAGATTTTCAAAAAAAATTAGATTATGGTCCAATTAAGGTTCCTATGGGCCAATAAGATCAATCCATGTGTGGGGAGGAGATAAATCCAATTTGTAAAAGAAAATACCCAAAAATGAGTAAATGCTCACATAAGATGAAGAGTTGACTATGTACAAGGGTTATTAGTAAAAAACTATGAGTATTAATAAAAAATGAGATATTTTGGGTATAATGATTCCATTTTGACACATGTGTAAGGAAGGGGAGTCCCTTCAAGGAGGCACCTACTTCACATGCTTGAATGAGTTTTAAACTAATTTAAAAATAATGTGATATTTTTATCTCTCCTCTCTCTTGGATCAAACCGAATAAAAAAGGAACCAAACTAGGTCCAAATCTGGTCCAAATTCAACCAAACTGAATCTGGAAAATTCTAGAAATCAGTTGGTCTTGGTTAGAGCCTCCCTCTCCTATAAATAGAACCTGAGCCCTTTGTAAAAAATAGGAGAATTATACTATGCCAGAATTATGCTAAAATAATGATAATTTTTACTATTCTCTGAAATTCTCTCCAAATTGAAGAAATTGGAGCTTCCCTCCTTCTTCAATCTCCGTTGGTGGCTCCATCAACATACCAAACCAATTGATTGGTTGGGGGCCTCTATCGTGATCAAAGAATCAAGCGATTTGTAAGGTAAAGGGTGAATTTTGATCTTTTTCTATAATTTCTCAATGTTTCTCTCTTCTCAACCCCTCTCAAGCTTGAGAAGCTTAACTGGAATGGATTTTTAATGCTATTGAAGTTAATTGATGAATGGTAGTAAGGAAATACATAAATTCCTATTTATGCTTAATTTTAATGGTTTTTATGATTTTTGTCTTCTCTAAAATGAATATGATGTTATGCCTCATTGAAAAAAAGACATTCCTCTCTCGTCTTTAGTAAATCCAACCATTCTTTATCCTAGATGAATGATTAATGGATAAAATCAAGTTTTTCATAATGTTCCTCTTAAATAAGTAAAGAATGTTTACATTAGAATGATTTAAATACCCTTGGTGAAATTCTAATTAATTTTAGAGAGATAAAAATTGAAAAATGGTCAGCCATACAAAGGAGGTTATGGCAAAATTTTCTAAAATTGTGTAAAATAAGTTTTAATTTTTTTTATTATTAAAAAAGAGTAATTCCCATCGTATATGTATTCTTAAAGTGTTATTTTTCATCCTAGGTATAGAAAAATGCATACTAAAAATATTTTATTAAAAAAGTGTTACTTTCTTTAGAATTAAATTCTATGCATAGAAGGAAGCATATTGAAATTGTTATTGTGATTATAAAAGTGCTATTCTCATTATAAATGATTTTTATGCATAAATGGATGCATAAAAGAAACTCATTTATATTAAAAGAGTGATTTTCATCATAAATGATTTGTATGCATAAAAAATTTTTTTTATATTAAATGTATGATTTTCATCATAATTAGATTTTATGCATAAATTAGATGCATAAAAGAAATTCTTTTATATTAAAAGAGTGATTTTCATCATAAATGATTTGTATGCATAAACATATGTATAAAAGATTTTCTTATATTAAAAGTGTGATTTTCATCATAAATGGATTTTATGCATAAATTAGATACATAAAAAAAATTCTTTTATATTAAAAGAGTGATTTTCATCATAAAAGATTTGAATGCATAAACATATGCATAAAAGATTTTTTTTTAATATTAAAAGTGTGATTTTCATCATAAATGAATTTTATGCATAAATTAGATGCATAGGAGAAATTTTTTTATTCTAAAAGTGTAATTTCTACTAAATTGGATTTATGCATGGAAAGATGCATAAAGAATTTATTTTAATCCAAAAGTGTTATTCTCATCAATTTTAATTTTATGCATAGAAAGATGCATAAAGAAATCTATTTTTAGTTCAAAAGAGTTATTTTCATCAATTTTGATTTATATGCATAGGAAGATGCATAAAAGATTGATTTTTAATTCAAAAGTGTCATTCTCATTTAGAATGAATTTATGCATAGGAAGATGCATAAAAGATTGATTTTTATTTCGAAAGTGTTATTCTCCTTAAAATGGAATTTATGCATAAATAGATGCGTAAAGAAATCTTATATCAAAAATAATAATTCTCTTGTATTCTATAAATAGATATGAGGATGTGAAATGAATGAGATAGATGAAAATGAACGAAGAATAGATGGAGATGCATGTATGTGAAAGAATGGATGTAGATATATGTATGTGAAAGAATGGATGTAGATGTATGTGAAAGGAAAGATATATGTGTATGTGATAAGTATGGATGTGGATGTATGTGGAAGAATATATGTGGATGTGAATGTGATGGATACGAACAAGATTAGAGGCGGACGAGATGTGATGTAAATTGGATAGATAGGAATGATAAGGGATGTGAATGAATGATATAAGGTATGAATGAATATGATAACACATGAATCGGGATGTGAATGAACGATAAGGAACGTGAATGAATGTGTTAGCATGTGAATCGAGATGTAAATGAATGAATGTGAATGGGGATGTGGATGTATGAATGTGGATGTGGATGTGGATGTATGAATGTGGATGTGGATGTATGAATGTGAATGTGGATGTGGATGTGAAAATGGATGTATGGATGTAGATGTGAATGTGGATGTATAAACATGAATGTGGATGTGGATGTATGAATGTGGATGTGGATGTGAAAATGGATGTATGGATGTAGATGTCAATGTATGAATGTGGATGTGAAAATGGATGTATGGATGTAGATGTGAATGTGGATGTATGAATGTGGATGTGGATGTGAAAATGGATGTATGGATGTAGATGTGGATGTGAAAATGGATGTATGGATGTAGATGTGGATGTGGATGTAGGGATGTGGATGTATGAATGTAGATGTGAAAATGGATGTATAGATGTAGATGTGAATGTGAATGTGGATGTATGAATGTGGATGTGGATGTGCAAATAGATGTATGGATGTAGATGTGGATGTGGATGTATGGATGTGGATGTAGGGATATGGATGTATGAATGTGGATGTAAAAATGGATGTATGGATGTAGATGTGAATGTGGATGTATGGATGTGGATGTGGATGTGGATGTGGATGTGGATGTATGGATATGGATGTGGATGTATGAATGTGGATGTGGATGTGGATGTGGATGTATGAATGTGGATGTGAAAATGGATGTATAGATGTAGATATGGATATGGATGTATGGATGTGGATGTGGATGTGAATGTATGGATGTGGATGTGGATGTGGATGTGGATGTATGAATGTGGATGTGAAAATGGATGTATGGATGTAGATGTGAATGTGGATGTACGAATGTGGATGTGTATGTGGAATAATGAATGCGAATATGTATGTGAATGGATATGAAGAAGTCAATATGAGCGAATGGATGAGATGAGATGTCATGTGAATCAGAATGTGAATGAATAATATAAGATGTGAACGAATGAGATGTAATGAGAAATGGATGTGATGAGACGTAATGTAAATTAAGAAAGATAGGAATGGATGTTATGTGAAGTGAATGAATCTGATGTGATGGGATGGAAAATGATGTATCTGGTCAAGAATGGATACACATATGATTTGGATTTGGGTTAAGTAATATGGATTAATGTGGAAAAATCTGGAAAGACGTGAGTTCATTATAGAAACTGTATTCCATTTTGACACGTGTAAGGAAGGGGAGTCCCTTCAAGGAGGCGCCTACTTCACATGCTTGAATGAGTTTCAAACTCAAAAATAATGTGATATTTTTTATCTCTCCTCTCTCTTGGATCCAACCGAATCAAAAAGGAACCAAGAGGGGTAAGCTTATGGAAATAGTCTAAGTTATAAAGGATCAAACACTAGGTGGGCCCGGGATTACAGGTGCTTTCGAAATTGAGGTCCAACATGTTTTAACAAATAAATACTTGGAAAAAGCAGGGATTAACGAATCATGGTGGTAGAACGGTTGTTTTCATAATTGAGGAGCCTCCGAGGAGTCGTCAATGGGTCCTACTTGTGAGAATTATGAAGAAAAACGTGACTGGGAGGAATCACGTTCAATTCCTTGCATAAGAACTATTGTAGTTCGCTGAGCATCCTATCACCAAGGCTTCCCAAAGGTCCTAAATAGCAAGCCTTCTGCAAATCGGATGCGGATGGGATGTGGATGGGTCCCTCTTCTACCACTTAACCTTGGTAGTCAACTTCATGGCACATCTTCAATTGTTCACCCGGAAAAGTAGAAAATCCCACGATAAATCTATTTTATATGGATATATGCATAGTTTCCTGGTTCGGGGACCCCCGAGGCGTAGCTATATATTCTCGAGGAAAGGCAGCATCGAAAAGAATGCATTGGATGGATGCCTGGGCATGATTGGTTGGGGGCCTCTACCGTGATCAAAGAATCAAGCAATTTGTAAGGTAAAGGGTGAATTTTGATCTTTTTCTATGATTTCTCAATGTTTCTCTCTTCTCAACCCCTCTCAAGCTTGAGAAGCTTAACTGGAATGGCTTTTTAATGCTATTGAAGTTAATTGATGAATGGTAGTAAGGAAATACATAAATTCCCATTTATGCTTAATTTTAATGGTTTTTATGATTTTTGTCTTCTCTAAAATGAATATGATATGCCTCATTGAAAAAAGACATTCCTCTCTCGTCTTTAGTAAATCCAACCATTCTTTATCCTAGATGAATGATTAATAGATAAAATCAAGTTTTTCATAATGTTCCTCTTAAAAAAGTAAAGAATGTTTACATTAGAATGATTTAAATACTCTTGGTGAAATTCTAATTAATTTTAGAGAGATAAAAATTGAAAAATGGTCAGCCATACAAAGGAGGTTATGGCAAAATTTTCTAAAATTGTGCAAAATAAGTTTTACTTTTTTTTATTATTCAAAAAGAGTAATTCCCATCGTATATGTATTCTTAAAGTGTTATTTTTCATCCTAGGTATAGAAAATGCATACTAAAAATATTTTATTAAAAAAGTGTTACTTTCTTTAGAATTAAATTCTATGCATAGAAGGAAGCATATTGAAATTGTTATTTTGATTATTTAAAGTGTTATTCTCATCATAAATGATTTTTATGCATAAATGGATGCATAAAAGAAACTCATTTATATTAAAAGAGTGATTTTCCTCATAAATGATTTGTATGCATGTGTGATTTTCATCATAATTGGATTTTATGAATAAATTAGATGCATAAAAGAAATTCTTTTATATGAAAAGAGTGATTTTCATCATAAATGATTTGTATGCATAAACATATGCATAAAAGATTTTTTTATATTAAAAGTGTGATTTTCATCATAAATGGATTTATACATAAATTAGATGCATAAAAGAAATTCTTTTATATTAAAAGAGTGATTTTTATCATAAATGATTTGAATGCATAAAAGATTTTTTTATATATTAAAAGTGTGATTTTCATCATAAATGGATTTTATGCATAAATTAGATGCATAAGAGAAATTTTTTTATTCTAAAATGTAATTCCTACTAAATTGAATTTATGCATGGAAAGATGCATAAAGAATTTATTTTAATCCAAAAGTGTTATTCTCATCAATTTTAATTTTATGCATAGAAAGACGCATAAAGAAATCTATTTTTAGTTCAAAAGAGTTATTTTCATCAATTTTGATTTTATGCATAGGAAGATGCATAAAAGATTGATTTTTAATTCAAAAGTGTCATTCTCATTTAAAATAAATTTATGCATAGGAAGATGCATAAAAGATTGATTTTTATTTCGAAAGTGTTATTCTCCTTAAAATGGAATTTATGCATAAATAGATGCGTAAAGAAATCTTATATCAAAAATAAGAATTCTCTTGTATTCTATAAATAGATATGAGGATGTGAAATGAATCAGATAGATGAAAATGAACGAAGAATAGATGGAGATGTATGTATGTGAAAGAATGGATGTAGATATATGTATGTGAAAGAATGGATGTAGATGTATGTATGGATGTATATGAAAGGAAAGATGTATGTGTATGTGATAAGTATGGATGTGGATGTATGTGGAAGAATATATGTGGATGTGAATGTGATGGATACAAACGAGATTAGAGGCGATGAGATGTGATGTAAATTGGATAGATAGGAATGATAAGGGATGTGAATGAATGATATAAGGTATGAATGAATATGATAACACATGAATCGGGATGTGAATGAACGATAAGGAATGTGAATGAATGTGTTAGCATGTGAATCGAGATGTGAATGAATGAATGTGAATGGAGATGTGGATGTATGAATGTGGATGTGAATGTGGATGTATGAATGTGGATGTGGATGTGGATGTATGAATGTGAATGTGGATGTGAAAATGGATGTATGGATGTAGATGTGAATGTGGATGTATGAACGTGGATGTGGATGTGAAAATGGATGTATGGATGTAGATGTGGATGTGGATGTATGGATGTGGATGTGGATGTATGAATGTGGATGTGGATGTATGAATGTGGATGTGAAAATGGATGTATGGATGTAGATGTGAATGTGGATGTATGAATGTGAATGTGGATGTGAATGTGGATGTATGGATGTAGATGTGAATGTGGATGTACGAATGTGGATGTGAAAATGGATGTATGGATGTAGATGTGAATGTGGATGTATGAATGTGGATGTGGATGTGAAAATGGATGTATGGATGTAGATGTGGATGTGGATGTATGGATGCGGATGTAGGCATGTGGATGTATGAATGTGGATGTGAAAATGGATGTATGGATGTAGATGTGAATGTGGATGTATGAATGTGGATGTGGATGTGAAAATGGATGTATGGATGTAGATGTGGATGTGGATGTATGGATGTGGATGTAGGGATGTGGATGTATGAATGTGGTTGTGAAAATGGATGTATGGATGTAGATGTGAATGTGGATGTGGATGTGGATGTATGGATGTGGATGTATGAATGTGGATGTTAAACTAGATGTATGGATGTAGATATGGATGTGGATGTTAAACTAGATGTATGGATGTAGATATGGATGTGGATGTATGAATGTGGATGTGGATGTGGATGTGGATGTGGATGTATGAATGTGGATGTGGATGTGGATGTATGGATGTGGATGTGGATGTATGAATGTGGATGTGAAAATGGATGTATGGATGTGGATGTGGATGTGAATGTATGAATGTGGATGTGGATGTGGATGTGGATGTGGATGTATGAATGTGGATGTGAAAATGGATGTATGGATGTAGATGTGAATGTGGATGTGTATGTGGAATAATGAATGCAAATATGTATGTGAATGGATATGAAGTCGATATGAGCGAATGGATGAGATGAGATGTTATGTGAATCAGAATGTGAATGAATAATATAAGATGCGAACGAATGAGATGTAATGAGAAATGGATGTGATGAGACGTAATGTAAATTAAGAAAGATAGGAATGGATGTTATGTGAAGTGAATGAATCTGATGTGATGGGATGGAAAATGATGTATCTGGTCAAGAATGGATACACATATGATTTGGATTTGGGTTAAGTAATATGGATTGATGTGGAACAATCTGGAAAGACGTGAGTTTATTATAGAAACTGTATTTGTGAACTGTTTGTAAATGACTGTTTTATGTCAATGCTGGGGAAGCATTTTGACTGTCTTGAGAGTGTGGTCGTGGAGACCTACCTGATAAAGTTGCAACAGATGGAGAGTCAACGGAGGACGTCTCGCGTAGCAAGGTCGGCCCAGGTCTTGACCAGATTTAAATGGTGAGCTTCCGGTACAGTGGATAAGGGACCAAGGAAGCGGCCTATGAGTGAAGCGCTAGGTGACCTGCGAAGGATCCTAGAGGGTGTTGACCATACGGTGCTCGGGCTCTGGGTCATCGAAGATACCCACACGTACGTCGTGGAAGATATTGGAGCAAGGAGTAAGAGTTGTTTTGTGAAACTGAGTATGGATCTGGTTGATTGACCTTGCTGGTCCTCAACTGATGAGTCCATAGCTCTCTTATATGGATCTATTGGTTGATCTTGCTGATCTTCAACGAGGATTCCATCTTGATTTTTATAAGTGAATATTTATCGGGTACTATGAGCTAGGAACTATCGAAAAGGCCCCTGAGTGAACAGGTGGTGAGCGTTCTGGTCGCCAATGATGCCATAGATACTCCGATGAAGGAATGATTGGAAATTACGATTCAACTGGATACTTGGAAGTTTATGATCAGTAACACTATGATTTCATTAAATGACTAACTCTATGAATGTAATCCCTGATGGTTTCACCCTCATTTTTCTTGATGTTATTTAGCTATTCAACAGGGCTCCATTGGGTACCTTAACATAAATACCCCACTTTAAAAGCTTCTTTTAAAGCTTAGAAGGAATCTTTATCTTCCATCTTCATAGATCTAGGTCCCGTTTGGTATACTGGGTGTGCCCCTTGAGGTGGGTATGGCTGATAGACAAGCAGGCCTGGTCATTGCGATGGGCCTGGGTAGACCCACCCGCTTCGGTATGATGTCTCCGGCCTTTAGAAAGATGGACCTAGTTCTTGGTCTAGTAATTTTTCTAGAGCTTTGAATGAATCAACCATCCGTGAGACAAGTGTGGCTCTCCAAAATGGTAACTGGATCTGGGTCTGATGACTCTCTCTCACCAACTTCCTCTCTAGGATCTAGAGGTAGTTCAAGCCTGCTTTCTTTGGGTTGTTCCATATCTCTCACCCTGGGATGTGTATCTTCCGACTGTTAAAGCTCACCCTAACCCTCCTTGAAACACATCCAAAAGGAGATTACCTGGTGAACCGCAACTGTCATGAGGATCTTTCCAATGGCCGAGCTCGTAACCCTCAAGGTCTCCAAGCTCTACAACTCCTTGAGAAGCAATTCCACCGCGTCTCCTGAGCATTGTCACACCGCCGCGTTGCACTACGAATCCTCGTCCCTCCTCTCACCTCACTTCACTCACACACACTCACTAGCATGCATTAAGGAGAGATATTAGCAAGAGGATTAGCAAGAGCAAGACTCAATTGCACAATGGGAGAGTATGTTGTATTATGAGAGAAATTCACTTATATACATGGCCATGAGTGTCCACACTCACTTAAATTGTGGTTGGTCAGGCACTTTAGGCTCATAAGAGGCCTAATGCTATTACAATGACTACTCTCATAATATATCCATGAAGTACATCACTTAGGACTTTATCCTAACTTGCTACCACATGCTCTTGAAGCGAGAATTGCCATAAATACTCCGTTGTCATACCATTACGCGTGCCTGTCCAAGTTGTAGCTTTGGACACTATTGCTTGATATCTTGAATGTATGACCCTTTGGTGTATCTATCGTGACTCCTTGATGTAAGATAATGGCGGTAGTTCTTGTTAATCCTAGAATTGGATTAACATTCCCCCCTCTTGATGATGATTGCGTCCTCGTGATTGCGTTGAAGACCTTTGTGTGGGAAGAATGAACAAGCTTTGTCGATGGCATTGACATTGAATGACATTCAATGGTCTGTGTTCCTCCGGAAGGAATAAGAAAGGCTAGTTAATGAATGAAGAGGTTAGTGGTGTATTGGGAATTCCTAACAGGGTGGAGGGTTTTTGCGAATGATTGCATTTTTATATTTGTGTGAGCCATTTTTTTTTGGGCAATCTTCGCAAAGGTTACATGTGATTTTTGTTAGTGTGGGGACACTAAGAAATGTTAATAATGGGAGACAAGAGAGAGAGAAGGATCCGCTGGAACGTAAACTTAATCATCAGAATGAGATAGTGATTCTCAGCTCCTCATTTGATTCATTGAAGTGACATTCATCATTTGAAGTGAATGGCTTGTGATGATGTCCCTTTGTGTGGCAAGATTCTTGTCAAATTTTGTTGAGTAGGACTTGATCCTGTCTTCTTTTGCCCATGTGTTTTTTATGTTTTTATGTATATTTAAGTGCTCTCAGAAGCAAATTTTCATAAAGTGCAAGAATTGAGTCATATAGACTCGTATTAAACTACTCTGTGTTGAAGTAGCGACTTGTTTGGTGAGGATTGAAAGAATTACGTCAACTTACGAGGCTAATATAGATAGCTTCACTAAGGATTGAATATCAATGATTTCTGAAGATGGTGGCATCATTTGGAGAGGTTTGTAATTTGAAGAAAAATTCCAGGCGATGGGTTGTACCATTGACCAGGCTTTTGCCCACCATGGCCCCCCTATCGAGAGATGTACCTGGAAGTTTTTGATGGTGAGGCGTTGGTGCAAATGTTCTCCAATGCATGAGTATGGATATGTACTCATGGAGCAGCTGCTACATTAACTTAGCCAAAAGAATAGTAAGCAATAAGCTTAACAAATATATAGTGGCTATTGTGTGATATGGCTGAAAGCAAAAAAACACTTCGGACTTTGCCTTCAGTGGATATACCCATGCATGCCTTGAGTAATCATCAATGAAAGTCACGAAGTACAAGTGTTTACCAAATGACGGAGTTTGCATAGGCCCACATACATCACTATGTACAAGTTGCAATCGAGTGGCCCACATAGAACCATCCTTTGGAAATGCAGAACGCTACATTTTGCCCAAAATGCAGCCTTTACAAACATGTTTCAATGGTGCCTCAAGAGGGGGCAATGAAGCAACCATATCAAATTTCTGCAAACGCAGCAAACTAGTAAAGTTCAGATGACCAAAATGAGCATGCCATAGTTTTGCATCTGAAACTGCCTTTTCATCAAAAACTGCGTTTGCTAAATCTTCCACACACTTGTCATAAGAATTGAGATTATACAGCCCACGAAACAAGGTGACAAATGCAATAATCGTATCACCAGAAGTCAAATCATGAACAGTACATCTATCATCCACCACAAATTTGACTACAAGTCCAAGTCTAGCAAGCGCAGAGACAGACAGATTCTTCTTTATCCCTGGCACATACAAAGCATCTGAGAGTGTGAAAGCGCTGCCATTTGCAGTAGTAAGCATAATTTTACCAACGTCCTTCACTGTGTAAGAAGCATTATTGGCACATGTGACAGTATTCCCATTAGAGACAGCCTCAAGATAAGTGAACATATCATGATGCGAGGTAATGTGCTTTGTAGCACCACTATCAAAATACCATACATCAAAGTCAACAGAAATTGCCAAACATGCATCATGTACAGATGGGTCATACTAGTAATACACGCTAAATGCCCATTCTGTATCCTGCACAACATTTGCAGAATCTGCATTTGTAGAAGCATCCGCTATTGTGGCTGCATTTGACTCTTTCTTCTTTGCCTCTTTAGCCTTTAGCTTAGGGCAATTCTTAATGACATGATCAGTTGCCTTACAATAGTTGCACCTGATCTTTTTCTTGCCTTTATCAAGAGCCTTCTAAGACCTATTGTTGCTACTTGTGGAAGGAGAAACAGCAGCAACAATAGAGCTGCTAGAACCTGCAACATCCTCAACAGATCCTACATCCCCAGAACCTGGACGTACATCCATACCCTGCACAATGTTCCACACTCCTTTTGCAACCAAAACATGCTGCATCATGTATGCCCAAAGTGGGTAGTTGCTGTCTCCATCCAATTTGTCTCAGCAGCAGACAACATGCAAAATACATCATTGTTGTTATCAGCCATGGACACTGACTGAAACTAATGCAAAAGCTACTTGTAATGAAGCAAAGACTGAACAGAAAACAACTCGTGCTATGTAGCACGGTCCACAATAGAATACATATGCCTGTTTTGCAAAAAACTGCACCGTCGAAATTTCTCAATCGGAGAACGTGAGTCGGAGGGTGCTAGCGGTGTAGCCCTGGAAGCCGATGCCTGCTCTGATACCAATTGTTGGAATTAGGATTGCAGGAAAGCACACAAAGCTTGGAGAAGAAGAAGCAAGAATGCACACAACACTCAGTATATTAGATTGTGTCAATGTACAAAGATAAGTTAGCCCTAGAATAATGGGCGTATATACAAGCCGGGGGAAAAAACCTCCTAAAGAGGGAAAAAGTGCCCCGACGGTCCTAAGTGTGTTCACGCACATCACTGCCTATATATATGGCAACAGATTTATCTATTCCCGATGGTGTATACCCTTACCCGTACCCCTTGAAAGGGCACTGACATACTTTCAAACCGTCAAGTGGCATGTGGTCGACGCGTACTCTCTCTTTTACATGATCCTCTTCCCCCTTACTCTGTCGGTGGATTGCTCCTTCTATACCATAGGTGCTTCCTTTAGATCGAAGTTATGGAAGCCCCACTGGCATCTACCTGTTTGATGATTCGCATGTTGCCTTCCCCTGGGAGTTTAGTGAAGCTAAGGCTACCATGGCAACGATTCAATTCTTCTATGCTAACGGTCCTCAAGCTGTTGCTAATGAGAGTTGTGCCATTCCAAGCTTCATAAGTTGTCATAAATTGCAAAGCCTTAATTGGACAGCGGTTTAGTACATAATTGGCACACATGACAACTTTAAGCCAAAATCTAAAATGTAGATCCTTGCTTTTGAGCATACATCTAGCCGTTTCCATGACTATCCGATTTCGACATTCTCAGCCACATCATTTTGCTGTGGTGTATAAGGAATAGTAAACTGATGAGAAATGCCATGGGACAACATAAAAGTAGTAAAGTCATTTGACAAATATTCCCTCCCTCTGTCGGTACGCAATGTCAGCAGCTTATGATTGCAAGCATTTTCAGCAAGAGGAAGAAACTGATGGAAAGCTAAAAAGGCATCCAACTTGACTTTCTGACCATACACCCAGTAGAAGCGTGTGTAGTCATCAACGAAAGTCATGAAGTACAGATGTGTAGTCATGAAGTACAGATGTTCGCCCCCCGAAAGAAGGAGCCCACATAGGACCACAGAGATCACTATGCACCAGCTACAATGGGTGAGTAGCACTGACAGTGCCATCTTTCGACGGAAAGGACTAACAATGCATCTTTCATAATATACATCCCTCGCATACATGCTTGTGGGGGAATTGCATAGGTGGCAGCTCATAAACCATAGCTTGATGCTATAACCGCTGCCCACAGAAGAGATGGAAAATTCAAGTGACCAAACCGAGCATGCCAAAGCTTAGTGTCATGTTGAATCTATGGCATGGAAACAGTTAAGGAACCTACATGAGGATTATTACTCCTCTCATACATGTCAACCTGTACAAGCCCCTGTACAAGCCATTGTGCAATGTATTGGGGACAAGAGAAGTGCATTAGAATTAGTTCTATCATGAATGGAACCACAATGATAAAAAAACTAAATCTTCAAGGCAGCTTTGGCAAGTGCTGAGATAGAAATGAGATTCTTACGGATTTCAGGTATATACAAGGTGTCAGCAAACAACAAGAGATCCCCAAAACATGAAGTCAATTCCACATTGCCAATTCCTTTGATGTCATAGGATGCATTGTTAGCACAAAAAACTATTCCACATGTTGAAGCATCTCTCAAGGTAGTAAACAGCTATTTTTGCATGAAGTAATGTGCTTAGTGGCACCAGAATCAAAGTACTAGTCAACATTTGACAAGGACAGACAAGAGGCAAGCAAATCACTGCATGTTACTGTCAGTGCATATCCATTCATGTGCAAAATTTTCTTCCTCTGCATTGTCACTTGTAGTGGCAGTTGTCCTTGCAGCTTCTTCTTCTTCTCACTCTCCTTCCACTTTCGCCAGTCCTCTAAAACATGACCAAGTTTCTTATAGTAATTGTATCTCTTATTCTTCTCAACTGTCTCCTCTTTGGGCTTAGGGTTATCTTACTGGGCTGATGCTTTGCCTTTAGGCTTAACACGAGATGGAGCCCTAGATTTTCCTTTGCCCCCACGATGGGAGGTAACAAATGCCTAATTGAAAGTAAGCATATTGTTCCTATTGGAACGAAACTGCTCTTCTTGAAGTAGGAGAGCCACTAACTCATCAAAGGTATACAACTCTAAATTTCTCTTTATTAGGAGGCAGAGTTTGGTACCAAATCCCTTATATAATTTAGGTAGGCCATTGAGAACAGTAGAGACAAGATAACTATCTGAAATAACCTCATCAATATTAATCAATTGTTCCCTCGAATCCTTAACACAAGTCAGAAATGCATCCATAGATTCACCCTCTATCAGATGCTCCAAGTTAAGATTTTTCGAAGATAGGCAACTCGGGCTTCATTGTGGATCTCATATAGAGAGGCAAGGAAATCCCATGCACTCTTAGCAGGTGAACATGATCGGATGTGAGGAATAACTTTCCGTTTTATAAGAGAGAGCAATAAGTGCATGCACCTGTGCATCTTTGGCATCCCATCTATTCCAGTGTAAGAGGAACAGGTGCAAGCTATACACTGCCACTAGAACTAGATTCACTGGTTCTAACAATGGATCCACCACTAAACGTACTAATAGCAGATGCGGGCCCAGCAGGGTAGATGTCAGCACCACATACATATACACACCACAGGTTCTTTGCCACCAGAACATGCAGCATCATATATACCCACATCGGATAGTTGGTTCCATCCAACTTGTCCTCAACAACGAACAGCATGCCAAACAACTCATTGGTATTTTTGGACATGTTGTAGAGGGGTGGGATGCCCATTGTAATGAAGTTGGTTGTGTGAAAGCAGGTTGTAGTGTGTGGGTTATCCCATATGCAAAGGGGTGTGAATGGGTCCAAAACTTGTATAAAAAGGGCTTTTTCTAATGGTAACATGATCACTTGGTTTTGGTGTAATGGTAACATGATCACTTGGTTTTTATGTATGTAAGTGTTATTCATTTAGTTTGGTTCGCTTTCAATTTGTTTTGTAAGACCTTAGGCAATCAAACCTGCTAAAGATGTGGCATCTTTTTGGCACGCCCGCCGATGGGATGGGGTTGAGCTTCCATCACTCCCCCTCCCTAATCCCCATGTGTTTACTCATAGCCAATACTAGTAAACACATAGCCAATACTAGCTCCTCCATTCTAGCCAATACTAGCTCCTCCATTCGAGAAGCTTCTGCAGTTCTGTAAGCCTGGTGCTATTTTCACTTCATTGGCCTACCTGATCACATAACATCGTCTGTGTGCAGCATACACGAGTAGCCAAAAGAGAAAGGGTCTGTGCAATAGAGAAGAGCAGTCAAGAGAGAAAGGGTTTCGCCACTAGGTTGCCTTCTCGAATGGCCAAGAGAGAGTCTTGTTGCTTGGCCTGTTTGTTGGTGGGTGCTAGAAGCCACACATCCCATTCACACCCATTACACTCTGGTCGCCAACCGCTTGTTGCTGATGTGGCCTATTTGGTGCCTCAAGTTGTTATTTTCCACTTCTCATTCACACTGAGTGCCCTTCATCCGCCCCCGCTACAAGATAGTCACTTATCACCTACCCTTGGAAGTTCGTACGCTTATCAAACCGCTCTTCTGCGTATCTCCTCTCTTCACAACGTATCACCAACCTCACCACTTATCAGCTCTGCATGTGCTCATCAGTGATGCCCCTCATAGCCAACAACGCTACTTCCTCTTGTGCGGGCCAGCTCCATGGCAGGCTGCTTTTGATCTCCCCAGTGTGAACCTCACGCATGTCACAAAGGAGGTACAGTTTGCAGATCTGATGCAAAGAAGGTCTCTACAATCCCAAGCACGTCTACCTTGTTGCAGAGCTGCACAATGCACACTGCAACCTCTCTGTGGGGGTGAAAGAAGGCTGAAACAACTCTCGCAATGGAAACTATAACTGCATTACCGTTATGGCATCAATCTCAAGGGCAGCTTCACCATCTCTTTCCCTCTGTATTTTCTGGTGAATTCTCATCCTTTCCTCTCTATCTCATGATGTAATCTCTCTCTCTCTCTCTCTCTCTCTCTCTCTCTGGGTGGCTATTTTCCTCTTCCTTTCTATTTGTATCTCCCTTTCTATATCTTGTGGTGGATTTTCCTCTCTTTCCGTCTTCTTAGTGTGTTTTGTCTCCCCCTCGTGCATCATTTTCTTGCCCCATGCCTCATTGTGTAGTGTACAATGACTATGGTCGCCCAACAATCACACTCTTCTCTCATATGTTCTGGTTGATGATGGTTATATTTGTAATTGGGTTAGTGGAGGCTTAGGTGGTATGCACATGTGTAAGCAATTGATGCTTTGTATAGTGTACAATGACTATGGTCGCCCAACAATCACACTCTTCTCTCATATGTTCTGGTTGATGATGGTTATATTTGTAATTGGGTTAGTGGAGGCTTAGGTGGTATGCACATGTGTAAGCAATTGATGCTTTGTATACATGGTGATTCCCCGTGATGGTGAATCCTTGTTCTTGGATTGTGGTGGTTCATGGTGATACACATGTATGGAAATTATGTGCTCATATTCATGTTTGTTCACCAAGACGGTGAACTCTTAACACCCAGGATACTTGTAGAGGGGTGGGATGCCCATTGTAATGAAGTTGGTTGTGTGAAAGTAGGTTGTAATGTGTGTGAGTTATCCCATATGCGAAGGGGTGTGAATGGGTCCAAAAGTTGTATAAAAAGGGCCTTTTCTAATGGAAACATGATCACTTGGTTTTGGTGCAATGGAGCTCTTGTGTACGCAAGTGTTATTCATTTAGCTTGGTTCACTTTCAGTTTGTTTTGTTAAACCTTTAGTAGCAATCAAACCTGCTACAGTTGCACAATAAAGGAATATATAGATTGAAGTGTATCTGACACAGGGAGTACCTACAAGGAAGTCAAAGTACTTCAAATGTCTATAGAGGGAAGTGCAAACTTACTAGAAGCAAGTAGCAAAATCAGCAGAGGTGTGGAATCAAATGGGGAAGCAGCGGGTCAGAATCAACTAGCCAGAAGCTGATGTGGAATCAACAAGATGGAAGCACACGTGGAATCAGTAGGTCTAATGCTAATGCGGAGACATCAGGTCCGATGTTGATGTGGAGACAGCAGATCCAAAGCTGATATGGAATCAACAAGTCAAAAGCTAAGGCTGACTCAAAATCAGCAAAGTAGATTCTACAAGTCAGCATATCTAAGACGGCAGGCTGAAATCTGGAACTGACACAGAATTAGCAGAGCGGAATGTGATGCTGTTGAAAGTAAACCCGGCCAAGAAAGTAAAACCGGTCAAGGAAGTAAACACAGCCAAGGAAGTAAACTCGGCAAACTTTTGAATGCAGAAAGTTAAAGACTGAAAGCTTAATACTAAATGCCAAAGATTAAAAAACAAGCTTATGAAGGTAGAGCGAAGTGCTAAATGCTGAAAGCTGTGAGAGCTAGACACTAAATGTGAAAACTAAACGACTGAACTACAGACTAGGAAACACTAATTGACATAGTTAAATGAGCTGATCAAGCAAAATCAATTCATGCAAAGGTCAAATGCTCAAGAAAAATGCTGAGGAATTGAGAGGTCAAAGATAACGGACGTAGAAGTCCAATGTCAAAAGTAAGCTGAATGACTGAACAACAGCCAGCAAGAGTAGAACCATCTGAAAAATCTGATGTAAGCTTAGTGAAGAGCTAGTGCAAGGGTGAGCCTTGAATGTACGACAGTATTAACAAAAATGATGCCAATGGTGCAAAAGAAGGTAAAACCCTAGATGTGAGAACTAAGTGAGAGAACAAACTCGACAAACAACGGCACAAATTAGATACACCAAAAAATACTGAAAATATACAAAAACCCTAGAACTCAAGAAAAGATAGCTCTTTACTCGAGATGTATAGTGGTGTAGCTCAATGAGCTACGACAGTGATTGTCCGAGTGAAAAGCTATTGACAAAATGAAGCCAAGCTCTACACCCTAGGCCCTGTCTTCAAGACAACAAAGCTCTGACACTAATGTTGGATGTGAAAGGAGATGTGTTACATAGACTCACAGACAAAACACGCTCACGAGCACAGAGAGCAATAGAGATGATAGCGATAGATAGAATGTACTCAATAGATAATGAGCAAGTGGAGTATAGCTCTAGTAGACCTAGCACTAGGGCTAACAAGGTCAACACACTAAGGGTGTGTTCTCATAGAAAAACAAACCGGCTAACATAGGGTAAAAAGTGTCTATGATTAGCTCTATTCACACCTAAGCTTCCCAGAGGCAGAAGGTTAACAAATGATTCTTGGACTTTATATATAACTCTATGGTTGCCTTTACTGGGATGGAGGATGTTTTTAGCTCCCTTTATTTGGGAATTATTAGACTTATGGAACTCATGGATATCTCATCGATCGAGGATTTGGCAATCGAAACTCTTGTAAAACTATTGGTGGCCAAAATGCCTATAAACTATGTATACTAGAAATGTTATGGGGTACCAAGATATCTATCCCTATGACTCATTCTTATCTTATATTAATTATACACTTGAACCCACCTTCCAAGTATGTGGTTAGAATACCACCACATAGTTCTCTAGTGAGTATAGACAAAGAGACATGATTATGATATCTAGACTTATGGGACAGTTTTGTCTCACCCATTTATTTGGCCCATGGATTCTTTCAGTTATATTGATTTTTTCTCGACTTTGTTTTTTGGACTTCCTTCATATGTATCTTAATGAATACTGATGGCGAACACATTTATGATAGTTTTCAAATGTATATGGGTCATATGGGTGTGAGAAAGAAGAGATGAGAGAAGAGACAATGTACTCAAGAACTCATCAAAGAACCACTAGCCAACTTGATTAGAAATGAACTACAATGCCTCATATATATAGGAAAGTTCCTCCACCCAAAAAGTGTGTAAATAGGAAAAAATGGAAATAATGCTATAAATCCCAAAAATGCCTAGAGGCTAAAGAGTGTGCCACTAGTGTGACACCATCTGGAGATGACACTTATCCAACACCTCCTCTTCAGGTCCAGATGGGAGAACCAACGCCAACGCGCTGAAGAAGATAATCCAAGGTAGGTCGAGGAAGAGGCTTAGTAAACAAATCAGCAACATTATCTTTGGTAGGACAATACTCAAGCTGAATGCGACCTTCAGAAATCCAATCACGAACAAAATGAAAATGAACATCAATGTGTTTGGACCGTCCTCGAATAACTGGATTTTTGGCTAAAGCAATAGCACTCTGTGAATCTGAGTAGATGAGTGTCGGAGTAGATGAACATCCAAGGTGATTTAGAACTTGAGAAAGAGCATCAGACTTCTTAGGTAAGAAATAAACCCATGATTTGCGAGAGAAGTCATCCACAAGAAGCATATAATACTTGGATCCACCAAGCGATTGTACTTCCATAGGTCCTGCAAGATCAGCATGAATAAGCTCAAGTATGCGTGTGGCCCTATGAGTAGCCTCCTCTGGAAAAGAAGCCCGATGTTGCTTTCCTTGAGCACAAGAAGAACAAATGTGATGGCGAGGTTTCTGAAGCTTTGGTAGACCTGTAACCATGTCATGTGAGACAAGATGTTGCAAAGTAGCAAGAGGAACATGGCCAAAGCAGAAATGCCATAGATCACTATCTTCATTAGAAACAAGTGCTTTAGGAGAAGCAAATAATTGATGAAGATGAGACTCATGTGGTGACAACTGTGCTGTAAAAGAGCTTATATGATAAAGCCCAGCATTTTGATAACCATGTGCCACACAAGAAAGTGACTGTCTATCAATGATTTCAATCACTTCATCATCAAAGTAAACCCCAAGACCTTTAGAAGTAGCCTTAGAGATAGAAAATAAGTTGGCAGACATCTTAGGCACATGCAAAACATCATGTAAGATAGCATCTCCAAAAGGAACATCACCAATACCAATCACAGGGAGAGACGAAGCATCACCAATGTGTACTGATGAAGAGATAGACTTATAGTTTTCCAATAAGGAAGAACTATTCGTCATGTGAGAGGTAGCACCACTATCGGCAATCCACTCATCCGCAGTATGCATATCAAGATCTTTGATTACCACAAGTGATGTGTCACATGAAGAAGTAGAAGACATAGCAACATATGCAATCTTGGCGTTACCGTCTTCCTTCTTGTCTTTGTTTTTGTCGTGAGAAGATGTTGATGTAGAAGAACCCTTAGATTTGGATTCAAGTTCAGCTTTTACCTTCTTAGCAAAACAACGATCCTCCATATGGCCACTACGACCACAGAAAGTGCACTCCTTGGAAGAATCCTTTGATTTGTCCTTGTCGCCTTTGGTTGAAGAATCTTTAGCATTGGAATTAGAGCCTTTGCGTTGATCATTCCCCTTGCCTTTGCCTTTGCCCTTGCCTTGGCTTACAAAAGCCGAGTCCTTTTTGTTTTGCTTGCGAGTAAGGCACTTATCATGAAGAAGACCCATAGTCTCTTCAAAGGAAGGGAAAGGAACTCGAAGAAAGATGTTATCTTTGAACGATTCAAAAGAAGAAAGCAATTTACCAAGTAGCTTGTGGACCGGATTGCTTACCAATGTACCAAACTCTTCAAGTTGCCGCATGATTCGATTGAATTCTCCAAGCTTCTCCACTATGTTATCGGATTCGGAGATAGAAAGCTTATCCAAATCTTCTTCCAACTTAGCCATCTTAACCGTTGAAAGTCTTCCATATTGCATTTGTATAGCGTGCCATAATTGTTGAGCCGTACTCCTTGTAGAGAGAAATTGAGACACAACCAATGTAGACATGCCATGCACAAGTAAAGCTTTGGCCCGTGCATCTATATAGGTTTGATATTGAGAAGGCACCATATGAGGAGAAGTGATTATAGACCACACCCCGGCGCTTTCCAAAAGAAGTTGCATAAACAAGGACCAAGTGTGGTAGTTGTTTGGGGTAAGCTTTTGTGAATCGGAAAGACTTGGAAGGCTCAAAGATTGAGTGAATGGGTTAAAGGGATGATATGATTGAGTGGGGAGAGGAGTAGTAGTGGAAGTAGTAGAAGAAGGAATCATAGTAGATGAAGTTGCCATAAAAGGCATAGATGATGTAGGGGGATATACCATAGAGGGCATAGAAGTATTGGATAGGAAGGCATAAAGGACAAAGAAGAAAGAGTGTATGGATCCGTAGAAGGTAATGGATACGATGGAAAAGAGAAAGTAGAAGCACCTACCGAAGAAGGAATTGCACCAACTTCCATTGTAGTAGTTGCCGGTCCAACCGTCGTAGGAGATGTAGGATCCATAGTATCTTCAAGTTTGCCTTTTTCTTTTGGAGTAGAGGACTTCCAAGATCCCATAGGGAGTGGAGGGTGGGAAAACACAAGGGAAGAAGTGTCGTACCTCCAACGTAGCCAATAGATGGGCTGTCCATCAAGGAAGTATCTCCAAAATATGCACAAAGATAGTGCAAAAACGCAGCCACAAAACGCAACCGATATATGAACCAATAGACTCTATAGAAACCACCAAAAGAGAGCTGAGAATGTAGCCTTAGGTAGAAGGGTGAAAGCAAGGGTTGGTGGTACAAAAAAAGGGCCAATTTTTTTCCACCTTTTTGGTACTTTGGGGGGGGGGGGGGAATTCGAGGGTAAAAGGTTTGTATTTAGGAACTATTTTTAAGATCTTTGAGAATCTTTTGTGCAGTACCACCCCGTGAGAGTAGTGGTGTCATGAGTGGTGGTAGTGGTTTCAATTTTTTATTGTTTTTGCTCATTTCTGTTTGAACTAAGCGGGCGTCGTCTGGTCGCACCATCTCTCTCTCTCTCTCTCTCTCTCTCTCTCTCTCTCTCTCTCTCTCTCTCTCTCTCTCTCTCTCTCTCTCTCTCTCTCTCTCTCTCTCTCTCTCTCTCTCTCTCTCTCCCCCCCCCCCCCGCATTCGATTGTAGCAGAGCTGCTCTACTCTAGAGCAGTTGTCTAGCCATGAGGACCCCAAAGGCCAAGGGAGCTGCTGCTGCCAGCAGAGCATCACCTTCAACATGCAAACCGAAAGCGAAGGCAAAGGAGGGCATGGTGCCTCCTGGCAGCAGCAACAAGAAGGGTGCTTCCACCACACCCCCCCAACAAACAAAGCCGGAGCACATAGGCAGTCCCAACACAAGGGCAAGTGCAAAACAGTGCAAGGTCGACTCCGAACGGACCTCACTCCTCTTCGACGACGATGAATCAAAATCTACCAGCAAGTCAAGACGTGGTACGCTATTCATTGGCATATGCATGTGCTAAGTAAATGGTGCATGTTCACTCCCTGCACTGACATTTGAAGTTAAATGAACAGTAATATATTTGGGAGCATCACCTTCAACATGCAAACTGAAAGCAAAGGCAAAGGAGGGCATGGTGCCTCCTTGCAGCAGCAACAAGAAGGGTGCTTCCACCACACCCCCCCAACAAACAAAGCCGGAGCACATAGCCAGTCCCAACACAAGGGCAAGTGCAAAACAGTGCAAGGTCGACTCCGAACGGACCTCACTCCTCTTCGATGACGATGAATCAAAATCTACCAGCAAGTCAAGACGTGGTACGCTATTCATTGGCATATGCATGTGCTAAGTAAATGGTTCATGTTCACTCCCTGCACTGACATTTGAAGTTAAATGAATAGTACTATATTTGGTACTTTGTAGTAGCAAATTTGGTACTCTTTGAGTACCACAATTGGTTCTGTAGGGCATCACCTCACATTAGACACAATGTCGGGCACCAAATTTAATCTATAGGAGTCAGCAATTCTCTGATTTGTTTTGAACACATTTTAGGTAAGAACAAAATGGAGGAGTACCCTCAACAAACCAGGTTCTGTTACACGGCACAGGACCTGCATGAAGAGTACGGTCTCAATCTTGAGGGCAAACTCTTCAAGGACTTGACTGATGAGGACATGCCACCCGAGCAATGGTTAACTGTATTCAAGTTCAAGTACCAAAAGAACAGCAAGATCTATGTAAACCATTTACAGCCACAACTAGTGGAAGACTGCAGACTTCTATTCTCCAAAGTTTATCAGGGGCCCCCTTCATGTGGTGAATTGACCAACAAATTTGCTACGTGCTACGCTTTTGAGAAATGCCATGCAGCGAAAAAAGACCCAGCAGGGCATAAAGTAGCATGGGCCCGGTTTGGGGAAGGAGTGTTGCAGATGATATCATCTAGGAGACGCGGCCTTGAGCGTAAAATTGAGGCATGGAGGAGGCAAAATGCTTCCTCTCCTGGCAGTGTCCTGCATTCAGATAAGAAGGCCCGGATGACTCAAAGTGGTAGTAATATCTGCACAGAACCAGAGAATGCTGGCAGAGGGGTAATTGCTGACTACCTACCTGATTTAGAGGCATTGCTGCAAAGACTGGCAGACCCAGTGTCACATCCAGGATGGTCAAACCTCAGAAGCCTGAAGGCCTCTATTCAAGCAAACAAGGACCAGCTACTACTGGTATATGAAGGTAGAAAGGACGTGGCGAAGAGTTTGATGAAAGACATCGATACCCTGGAAGCACGCATTGTTCAGCTTTAGCAACAAATCCCTGTTCCGGATGAAGAGATCAGAGAGGTGGAGGCTGAGCTGGGAGCAAGTCGGCGCTTGTTACGACGACACGGGGTTTTCGAAAATATCCAAAAGCTCCAAGCGGAGGTTGAACAGCAAGAGGTATTGTATTTCTGGCCTATTGCATTGTGTTTGACTGTTGATAGTGTTTAATTTGCACATGGTTTGGCAATTTGGCATGTTTCACTTCTTGATTGGTTTATCTGCTGACATTTTTTATGGTTTTGGAACTTCTTGAACTGTTTTGGTACTTTCTTTACTTATTTTGGTATTTTTTATAACACTTGGTGTTGTGCTGCTGCCTTTCTTGGTACTTAATGGTGCTTCTTTATTTCATTTGGTACTCTATTAAACTATTTTTGTGTTGTTTTGGTACTTTCAGGTTACTGAGTTTAGTCTAATAGGGCACCTTTGGTTGTCTTGGATAATTGGTTGCACCCATGACTGGTACTTTTGGTGCTTTGCTGTTCATTTGAAACTCTTTTGACCTATTATGGATCCTTCTTTTCACTACCACGGGTGACTCTTTTTGATGGCCCTACTTCCTCATTTTCCCTCTTATGCTTTTCCTCTACCTGTGCCTCATTATTTTGGCATTTTGCAATGTAGGCATGAACAGATAAAGAATCCACAGGCTCTTCCCAGCCAGTCTCAAGGTCTACGTATACAGTCACCTGCCTCATGCAAAGCCTGTTTAGACACCTTCTTTGATGCAATTAGCTCCATTGTTGATGGCCAAAAATCTTCATTCTCATAATCTTCATCATTCTCAGATTCCTGCTTCAGCAACATGATGATCAAGTGGAAGAAGCATATCGTTTTGTGATCATGGTTGGGCTTGGGATTTTGTCGTATAGCGGCGGATGAAGTCGTTGAAGTGCCTGATCATCGTCTCTTCAATACAAGGCTGTTGCACTGATAGAGGAGCGAACCAAGGAAAGTTGAATTTAAGCTTCGGGTTCAGCTTCTGATCCATATGGAAAAAATGCCATGCCCATCGTCTTTGTATAGGGAGGTATTCCAGGCTGATGCGGACTGCGTGAGGCACGTTGCAATAAGTCTCCTAGATAAAAGGCTTGAGGAGGAAAGGGCGCCTCCAGGCCCCCTGCTAGCCCATGAGTTTTAACGTGATAGGACAAGCAGCGGGTGGCCGCCGATTGTACCAAATTATTGCTGTTTACAACTGTTTTGGCATAATTTACATGTTTTGGTACTGTTTAGTTACCTTTTGGTACTTTTTTTATACTGATTTGTTAACCTTTTGGTACTGTTTTGGTTTGTCATTGGTTTGTCTTGGTACTGTTTTGTTACCTAGCAATAGGCGCCTTGTTGTTTTGGATGTCAATGGAGTGCTACTGAAGGATTATGTTGAAGCACCCAAGGATTTGTGGCAGCTCCTGTTCCCAGATGGAATTAGGCCCCGAGGTGTGCAAGTGTCTCAATACAAATATTGTGTCGTCAGACCTGATGCGGAGGACTTCATCATCAACTTGAGGAAGCGATGCGACGTGATGCTCTAGTCATGTAGCCAAAGGAAGAACTTGATGGCCATAATGAATGCTTGCTTCCCTCGGTTGATGAAGATGAAAGGCCTCTTTTTAGGTATTTATCCCTAAACTTTCACAACTGGTTTTATTGATTTTGATACTGTTTGGCTAGCTTTGCTACTGTTCTGTACACAATCTGGTACTATTTGGTAGTTTGGTACTTTTGGCACTCCTAACACAATTTGGTACTTTGGTACTCTGGTGCTATGCTGCTTTGGACTATGGTACTTTGGTACTCTGGTACTTTTTGGAACTTTGGTACTCTGGTGCTATGCTGCTTTGGACTATGTTTGTTCATGTGTACACAATTTGGCACTGTTTTGTACATAATTTGGTACTCTTTGGTTATCTTTGGTACTTTGGTACTCTGATGCTATGGTAGTTTGAAACTGTGTTTTTTACTTTGTACACAATTTGGTACTGTTTGGTGCTTTGATACTATGGTACTTGGTTCTGTGCTTTGGTAACATTTGTGTACACAATTTTATAATGTTTGGTACTTTGGTTATTTTGTACTTTGGTACTGTGTTGTACCAAGTTTGGTACCTTTTCACTGTTATGTACTGTTTGTTAGCTTTGGTACTCTTATTTGTGCTGCTATTCTAATTGCTTGGTTTACCTTACAGATATTTTTGACCAGTCTCATTGTGAGAGGTGGGCTACCAAACTCAGAGATGTGCCAGTCCTTGCGGAGGAGTTCGGTAACAAGCCTATTTTTCTGAAGCTCCTAAGAAAGTGGCGCAAGTATCCGCAATTCAATGAAACGAACACCCTCCTTGTGGACGACACGAGATACAAGTCCTTGAAGAATGATTACGACTCGTGCTGCTGCATCCGGTCATATGAGCCTAAGTATTATGACCCCGACAAGCCGAAGTATCTTATGGATGTCATTTTCCTGTGGATCTCCGGGTGGCTAGCTGATAAGTTCCCCACTGCTTACAGCCACCGGAATCCCTTGTTTGATGTTGAGGATGACATTTCCTCGTTCGTTGTCAACTACTTTGTATCTATGGAGGGGTATTCGTACTGCTTTGACCCCCCTGATGTGTAAAAGATTCTGTATGCTTGTTACATTGCCTTTGGCATTTAATGATAATTATCTTTTTGTACATGTACTTTTTTTGGCTACTGCTTTTGTACTTTTCTGTTACTACTTGGTGAAAACAAAAAGGAACAGTACCAAAATTTGGTACTGCAAAAACACAGCAGAGCTAAAAACAATAAAGCACAGTACCAAATTGATAACACAGCAATAGCATTAGACAGTACTGATCACAAGCAAGATTCTATTCAAGAGAATTACAACTGTTGCCAGTGGTTAGAATTGTAGTTGGGGTAAACACTGTATGGCTCCTGTCCTGGTCACTTCCGTCTTCATATGGCATACTGTTGTAGATATTTTCATATATCTCTGAGGATAGTTTAAAGTGGTGATGGAGGCCAGGGATAGCCTCCATGGGGAACCGTATGGCTCTAACAAGATGCGAGTAGATCATCACCGGTGGTGTCTGATCTAATAGGGTATAGGTATCAACTTTGCCCTCAACCTGGGCATAGTACAAGCCCTCAACTAGCAATCCACCTCTTACGATCTTGTTATACCAAAGGTCCTTCAGTACTCTTGGTGCTACATAAACGGTTTTTGTGCACTTAAGAAGGTAGAAGTCCTCCTTCTCCTCGGCTGCGTTCACTGCAAAGTTATCCCCAATGGACAATAATTGGCTCAACACCTCAGGGTCTCCTTCATACATAGGCATGCTTAAATCCTCACTCACATGGGAGGAAAACAAATCATTGTAGTTCTCCTCATCATCGTCATCCTCATCACTATTTGTAGGTTGTACTGACTCTATCAATGGCTCGATGGAGACATATTTCCATTCTTCAATGTGCTATTTATTATTGCATCTCCTCCACTGCCCATTCACACATGGATCACAGAAGCATGACAGCGTACAAAAAAGCACATCACATGGATTGTGCGTTGAGTAGCCGTCAACACAATGGAATGAGCAAGAGCCTGCAATTGGTTTACAGTCCCACAACGGAAAACGCAGCACATCATTCGGTGAAACCAACCAGAACACCCTCCTTGTGCTGGCACTTCCACCTTCCGTTGTTGGCTGAAACCTCGCGTTCAAAAAATTGACCACATCAGCCGCACACTTCATGGGCCAGCCATCGGGTTTCTCCATCATGCTCATCATCGGAGTAGGCGTTGTGGATTCCCTAATGGAAAGTTGAGCCAAGGTTGGTGGAAAGCTAAAGTTACTGCTCGTGGGCTCAACTTGCATTGAGACTCCAGGCGAAACAACATACGAAGGGTCTATGGGACTCACCAAGAGAGTCTCCAATTGTGATAGGGTTGGTTGTTTGGCCGTATCCAAAAATCTCATAGGGCCAGTGAAAACTAGGTTCACTCCCCTATTTTGCCTCTCAAATTGGATAATTCTATGAATAACCTTGTTGAAATTTGAGCAAAATGATGAGCTATGGTGGATCAAACACTAGAATCAACATAATTAACAAAGTGATTAGCAAGTGATTAAGACGTAATTAGTGAATAATTAGCACATAGATTAATGTAGGCATGGATACTCAAAAACCAGCAAATTCTCATTAGGGCTATGCCTCAATTTATAGAGTTTACATCAAGCATCAAATCCCATTGATTTCTCCATGATTTACTCCCAGAATATCTCCACCTTTTGCCTGATTCTCTCCACCTCTTCTCTTTTCCCTGAATATCTCCCAGAATATCTCCACACTCCTAAATTCCCTCATGCTACCCATTATTCTCTCCCAGTAGATTCTTCTAACCTTTTCACAGGTTCTTTCACAATTACATCTCCTCTTTTACAACCTCTATCCAAGAGCTTGTTCCCACACACACCCTATTCACTTGTATATTTCAACACCTCCCCTCAAGTGAATAATCCTAACACACCTGGACCCTGTATCAAGTTTCCCTCTTACTTGATAGCCCGCGACCAGTGCCTCAAGTCCCTAAACTCCATAGTCCTTGACACTCTCTCTCTCTATATGTCCAAGGCTACTATAAGTGCTCGCGACCTTGACTAAAGTGCTCACACATACATCTACCACTTGGCCTACATCATCGGTGGCTCAGAGGTGGTTTTACTTTATTGGGGCAGGTTACATTGGGTTGTGGGTTCTCTCTCTCTCTCTCTCTCTCTCTCTCTCTCTCTCTCTCTCTCTCTCTCTCTCAGAAAAGATGATCCGACTCCACTTCTCTTGGAGCCTCCATGAAGTTTGCCGATGTCGTTCCTTCTTCACTGGGTTTGCTGTAGCAGTCTCTCGCCATGTGTCCTGGCTTTCCACATTTGTGGCAAGTGAAGGTCCTCCCTCCTACTCTGCCTCTTCCTCGTCCTCGTCCTCGAGAGAATCCTCCTCGGGTGAAGAATGCTTTTTCCTCTCCTGCTGTTGAGTCGAGCTCTTTCTTCTCTTTGCCTCTGCTCTCTTGCTCTAGTAGAGCTGCTTCTATCTCGTGTATCTTCAGTTCAGGTACATTCTTTAGTGTTGCTACAATGTTTTCATAATCTCCTTTGTCCACACTCTTCTAATGCTTCATCGTCTTCTACCTTTTTGCCAATAGCTACCAGTTGTTGCTTAATACTTTTATATTTGTTCAAGTGTGTGATTAAGGGTTCACTTTCCTTCATGTCCAATTTGTAGAATTGCATTAATAGATTTATCTTGGAATTTTTTGCTTGTGTACCAAATAATTTATTGAGTTCATCCCATGCATCTTTTGCCCACTGTATCCCTGTGATATGATGAATGATCTCATCATTTAAACTGAGTGCAATAAGTCCCAATGCTTTTTCATTCCTACTCTTCCACTCATTTTCTCCTCTCTCTGGGCATTCATCTCTCCCTTCAACTAATCCCCACAGATTTTTCCTCATCAGCAAATACATGGTTTTTGTCTGCCATGTATAAAACTGTTCCCCATTAAATTTGGCTATTTCCTGTGCTGAATTCATGGTGATGTGAAGGGGGTCTTACCTCTTGATCCAAATTCAAGATTCAAGGGCAGTGTCTACCCTTTTACAACTCAATCTGGTGTTTAATAGATGATTACAATAATTTTATCAGCATAAAATCACCAGAAATTACATTACATTGAGGGTAACCAATTTGTACGAGATGGTTGGAGTATCAAACCAACTCCGATTTGAAATCTGAAGTTATAGGGATCTGTATCAGATACCTAATGGTTAATTTGAACCCTCAATTGCACCAAAGTATAGTGATTAGCATTGATTAATCACTGATTAGCAAATTAATGCTTTGGTTTGTGTGCAGAAAACAGAGTATGCGGGGAGCTCAGATCTGGTGCCTTCCACTTCAAATGAGCTCAAATGCTTTCAAAGGCATCAATAGCAATGAGTCTAGTAGAGGATTAAGCCAAGAAACACAAGATTTGACCAAATAATGAAAGCTTAATCTCTGTTTTACCAAAGTCACCTGCAGATTTGATGAAGAGCTTGGATCTCACTGTAGACTTGATGAAATTGATTTCTGTCTTCACCAGCTTGTAGAGCATGCTTGATTACCCTTTGTGCTAAGAGGAATTAGAAACATTTGAACTGTGCTTGAAGAAATCTCCATTCTGCTTCAGAAAAACGGCGCCTGCAAAATTCGTAAATTCAGCTGCTTCCGCCGGCGGTTTGCTGCGTGGAGTAGATGGGCTTGAAGCTAGGGATGCTAGATATTATGTGCTAGAAGTTCTTGCCCTAATTTTGAGTGTGCTAGATGCTAGAGACCCTCCACTGGCTGGGGGTGAAGGGGAAGATGAAAAACTCACTAAAAACTGATTTTTTTGCTAATTACTTACTAATCTTGATTAATTCATTAATGGGCTCATAAATCTGGTTGATTCTAGGCATGGCTCTGATACCATGTTGAAATTTGAGCAAAATGGTGAGCTATGGTGGATCAAACACTAGAATCAACATAATTAACAAAGTGATTAGCAAGTGATTAAGACGTAATTAGTGAATAATTAGCACATAGATTAATGTAGGCATGGATACTCAAAAACCAGCAAATTCTCATTAGGGCTATGCCTCAATTTATAGAGTTTACATCAAGCATCAAATCCCATTGATTTCTCCATGATTTACTCCCAGAATATCTCCACCTTTTGCCTGATTCTCTCCACCTCTTCTCTTTTCCCTGAATATCTCCCAGAATATCTCCACACAACTAAATTCCCTCATGCTACCCATTATTCTCTCCCAGTAGATTCTTCTAACCTTTTCACAGGTTCTTTCACAATTACATCTCCTCTTTTACAACCTCTATCCAAGAGCTTGTTCCCACACACACCCTATTCACTTGTATATTTCAACAAACCTCACATATCATTTGTTGTTGCTCCTCTAGATTAGTGGCACTAGATGTAGATCGTATGACTTCTAACCAACCTACATGGTATGTGTATCCCATGTATAGGTCCGTTAGAGTCTCTGTGTGTAGATCATATTCCCAATTTTCATTGAGAAATATCCCATCCAGACTTGGGGTGCCAAACGGTTCTCATGAAGTGGACGCCATGTCACTTCTTATGAATTGACTTCTAGGGACCTCTACTTTAGGAAGCGCGTCGGAAGGTGGTAGCTCAGTAGGGCCCTCATTAAACGAAGTGGGTAGAATATCCACATGGGCACTCTTTGGGAGGGTAGGGTCCACATGAGATGTGAATGGCAAATCCACTACCCCTCCTCCTTCATTTACTTCGCTTGTCGCATGTTCAGAGCGTGTAGCTCTACTAAAGGTCTCTATTAAACGACTAAACATACTAGATCCGGGTTGTGGGGCCCAAACTGGCATGTTTTGGCTTGTCTCCTCAGGGTTCTTGGTAGGGTGCCCTTCCATGGCTTCTGAGTCAGAGGACGAGTCACTATCCGCTATTCGTGGATCTTGGGTTGCACTTCCAATTGAAGGCCAAGATGCCAACGTGGAGGGATGGTGTGAGCTTGCGTAAACTGAAACGCTTTCTAGTGGCTCAGGCTCTAGTACCCGACCAGAGCGTAGATGCATGTGACATGGGTACCCTACGGGCGTTGGTAACTACCCTTGAAGTCCACACAAGTGGTTTCTTAGGTGTTTCACACCCCATTTTTACTTGTTTTTGTATTGTTTTTAACCCGTTTCTAACCCCCTTACTTATGGTCGAACCTGAACTAGGACGTGTGATAGCTCGAAACGAGCGTATCGTTTAAAGGGTCCTAGTGTGCTTTGCAGCACAGTGTTTGCCTATCTGGAGCTCCTGTGGTCCTCAAAACAGTCTGTTTCCTTGTGGGGGAAGGGTGAAGGCCTATTTGCTTCTTGTGGAGGAAAGGGTGAAGGCTTTATCCCACATGCTCACTTCACTCCTTGGGGAGTGGGCTACATATAGAGCTCCACTTCCCTTAAGCTCACTTGAAAGAAAGCTATGGAGGCTCACTCTCCTATATATATATATATCAAAAGACCGAGGTCGGGGTCGGGGTCATTTGGGGATTTTTCTTTTCAAAAATTTTTTCTCCAAAAATAAAAAATCTTTCCTCTCCACACGTTTGGTTTTTTTCTTTAAAAAAAAGTTTTAAAAAATTCAAAATTAATTTTTCTTTTTTTTTCTTTTTTTTTCTTTTTCTTTTTTTTAATAGGTTTTCTAGGGTTTCTTTCTAGGGTTCAGACTTGTTCGCACACAGCAGTTCGCACACAGCGCAGGCCTGGGGTTTCAGAAACCCCCCCTCACACGTAGAAAACCAGAGAACAGAACGCACGCCCACACGCGGTGCGGAAAAATAACAAAAGAAACAGATTTGCAGAAGACAAATTGCAGAAACAGATTGCAGAACACGGAAACACCTCAACAACAAACACACAGTCGCCTTTCCTACAGTGTAAATTTCACTTCACGCAGCAGCCCGGGCTGCAAACTAGAGCTTGGTGCAGGGCATCTCCCCGGCAGGCGCCAAAAATGTGCGCTTTTGCTGCACAAGTCGTAGCTGGGGACTTGCCGAACACCGTATGCGAGCCACGAATGGCTGCAAGCATATAACCAAGAAAGAAAGCTCAAACAGAATGCAAAGGTGTGTCACTCACCGCTCAAACTGCCGCCATGAAGGATTCCCACGTCGCAGCAGTGAAGGAGGAGCCGCCGTCGCCACTCTACCATCTCGCCCGCCGTCGTGCCGCTACACAGTGCTCGATCGCTCTCACTCTCTCTCTCACTCTCTCACACACGCAGGAGAAGGAAACCAAGGAGATAAGGCAAGAGCACTCTTGTATTCAACACATGAGAATCAGGGTTTTAGGGTTACATTTGACTCTTATAGGTGACTTGGCCGTTCACACATGGGCTCCCATACATGGCTGGCTGATCCTAACCCTTATCCTATTGATAATCAAGGTGCGCCTCTCATCGACGATCACCCAATCCCTTTATCCTTTGCATATGGTGCCGACAAGCCCGGCCTATGACTCAGAATACTTAAACTAATTACATGACGTAAAACATAGTACGTCTCAATGTCCGTAGGTTAAAACTTTTGGGGCAAGAAAAAGAAGGATGAAATTAGCAAGACAATAAGTCACTCAAATTTCTGGTCTAAACATGTATGATTCTGAATATAGAGTACAACTTCTGAATGAGACAATGAATAAAATAGACATCATTAAATTTATTAAGCTACAAGAAAATTCATCATTAAGAAAAAATGTTCTTAAAGAGTTTCTCAAGGATATCAATTCAGTTGTAGATGCTTCACCAATCGTAGAGACCTGTGACAATGAGTTGTAAGTAGGAGTGGGTATCGGGCTTTATCTAGTTTATGGTTTAAAAATTTAAGACATCAGAAAATAAAGGCTTTTGGATTGCCAAGGCCACACAATGTCAAAGAACAGAATCAATTGAATCTAGAAATACTGTGCGCTTTTGCCGCACGTGTCAGAGTTGGGGACTTGCTAGGCACCGTAAGCGAGCCACGAATGGCTGCAAGCATATAACCAGAAACTAGCAAGCTCAAATAGGGAGCAAAGGTGTGTCACTCACCGCTCAGACCGTCGTCGTGAAGGATTCTCGCGCCATAGTGAAGAAGGAGCCACCGTCGCCGCTCTACCGCCTTGCCGCCGTCGTGCCGTCACGCAGTGCTCGATCTCTCTCTCTCTCTCTCTCTCTCTCTCTCTCTCTCTCTCTCTCTCTCTCTCTCTCTCACACACACACACACACACATGCAGGAGAATGGGATTGTATTCAACACATTGAGAATGAGAGGTTTTAAGGTTACATTTGACTCTTATACATGACCTAGCCGTTCACACATGGGCGCCCACACATGGCCGACCGATCCTAACACTTATCCTGATGACATTCGAGGTACGCCTCTCATCGGCGATCACCCAATCCCTTTATCCTTTACATGTGGTGCCGACAAGCTCGACCCATGACTCAGAGTACTTAAATTAATTACATGACGTAAAAAGTAATACGTCTCAATGTCCGCCATAAGTTAACATGCCCCCTTTCCTGATGTAGATTCCGTCCTTGAAAGCTATGGTATGGTAAGCTCGACAAGGTTTGTTGTGGTGGAATGTCTGTAAAACAGGGAAGTAGAGTGAAAGTATGCTGGAATTCAAAAGATATAGAGTGTAATAAAATCAAGCATGTTAGACCACAATGGAAGTTTGCCATGAGAACTTAGTTTAAGAGGTCCCATGAATGAGCTAGCGTAGCAAATTAACAGGAGTTTAAAAAAATTGAAAGTAATTATTCAAGAGTTAGCAAGGTGTCGAAGGTTAATCAAGGTCTATAAAACTGGCCAAAGTCAAGGAAAATTACCAAGCTTAATATATAAACAGATGACCATAATGTGTTTAAGAACAAGCTAATCCCAAGAGCCTAGGAACACAAGAAACATCGGAGTTATAGAAGCCTTTTGCCTTTATTTCTTTATGCACGTGACAATTTTTATACACAATGGCGACCTCCCTAAGGCAAAACTAGCATCGATCCTGGTGCCATGTTTAACACAAGGCATTCTCCAGGAATCTATTAGCTCACCTTAGGTAAGGCTACCCCCTACCAACCAGGGCATCGGTCTGGAGTAGAATACTCCTCGCCTACCAAGTGTCAATAGGGGATAGGCCAACATTAAAGCACATAATAGACTTACATTGCCATTTTTTGTAGGCCTTTTTTTAATCTCTTTAGATTTTTGCTCCTAAACTATAATGTGTTCTTACATCCTTTCAACAAAGGGGTAAAAGCTATGTTTTCGAGGTCAACACACACACGACCAAGTGTCAAACATTAAGATGGTTTTGACCCTAGACCTAAGACAACCGTATTCCAATGTTAACTAAAGACTTCATTTATTCCCAAGAATTTCTCCAATAAGGTTAAACTCATTAATGATTTACACTAACATGTTAGGCAACTTCAAAAACTAAGCAGTGCGTTAACAAATTCCATGTGGTCATGCATTATAGTTCATGCAATTAATTGAACAGTAAAAATTAAAGAGAATGGGCATGGAAGAATTACACCTGTAAATTGGAGATCTCCTTGATTCGATGAGAAATGCCTGCAATTTGATGTAGATATTTATGTATGGACATTGCGACAGTTTCAGGACTTGAAAGCGAACCCACCTCAAACTTTTCAACCTGTACAACCAACTAACAAGCACTATACCTCGAGAGGCACATCAGTGGAAAAAATAAGGACTCGTTAAGCACACAAAACTAAAAACAACTTGAAAACATTAAACTACCTACCAGTCACCACACTAATACTAAGGATCAAGGTAAGAGGATGTTGTAGAGTCCTGGCTCTAGCCCTAAGGCTAAGCCTCTATCTACATCATCCAAATAAATAAAGTCCGCCTCGGTAGTGCCATGAGTTTCATCCGTCCATTCATCGTCAGATGTATCTTCTTCGTATTCCCATCCACATAAACTCATCAAGAATGTAACCATGCAAAGATAGTCATCCTGTGGAAAAGGAAAGTCTTGGGCTATCGGGGATACGTCCTCTACGGAGTAGGGGTCAGTCGTGGTCAATAGGTGAATTAGCCATTCTAATTCCTCAACATTTTCCTCTCTGGCTAGTACCTCTATATGATCCAATTCAGTTTTAATTATAGGATAGCACATGTGAAATATCTGAGAAAGGTACAGATGATACCTCTCACCCAAAGTGGGAGTGGATGAAGTGTGTGGTGCTCGTGCATTTGCCATATCTGCAAACACAGATATAGCATCAGTAGGTTTATGAAGACAGGTTAATCTAGTTCCTAATTGTATGCGGATATTCCTCCTCTTAATGTGCTCTTGCTCTTTTTACTATTTTTTGTTTTTCTTTTCTTTTCTTTTTTTATGAAGCTATATATATACATCCCCTCGAATTTGGGAATTACATGGTCAGGGGAGAAGGTTAGGAGGAAGCAATAGAATGTCGAGCGTGAGTACATGCTCCCCCCTTCCTTGGGTAGATCATATTCTTTGCAATGATATTGTAGCCCCTTGGAACCAATTTGTCCAGTGGGTTATAGGTGGTGACGTGGGCAGATAGCTTTTTATAACCCTTGTGGCCACATCAAATTACAGAGATGGTAGTGTACGCTCCCATGAACGAACAAAGGAAATGGTTTCCGACGATACTTTTACAAGGGGAGACGTAGACTCATTGGTTTTTTGGTGGGTATTGACAAGGGTAGGTGGAGAGCGTGCAGAAACTTCTATATCAACGTGTGCCTAGAGGAGCTAGAAGCTTCATGTGGCTCCCCCCTTCCTGAGCTAGGTGGTATCGATCGATATCGTTTAAGAATCCAAACTAGCTCTGGAAGAAGTGGTGTGGAGCACTACGTTACCTTTCCCTTACCACGATTTTGAATTGTCGTTGGGGTGGCAACGTTTGGTTTACAAGGTTTTACAGGCGATGTAGAGGGATTCAGCTTATGTTTAGGGACCCAAATTTGGTCATTCCCTTCGTAGTACCGTTGGGCTACTAATAATTTTTTAGGAATCCAACGTGATGTTACGTTGCCTTTTCTCGGGCGGGTAGCTGCTTTCCTACTACGAGGCTTCTTGTCTGAACAAGATTGAGCAGTGGAGGTAGCCGTAGCGAAGCTTTTGGGACCCATTTGTATGTACTCTTTGGTATAGTAAGCGGAGCCTTGGAGACCACACTGCCTGTTTCCACTCTTGGCATTGAAGCGTTAGAGGGGTGGCAAACAATCAAAGATGGTTTGGCCACTTGACTTCGTGATTTTTTGTTATCTAGCGTTTTGTCCAGAGTTGATGGCTTAGGTGCGGGATTCTGAGCGGTCAGACTAGGAGCTGGTTCTTGCATTGTAACTCGCCTGGTTGCCCAATCAATATTGCACTTGGTGGCTAACATCCATGTGCGCCCTAAGTTTACAGTCCCCTCCATGGTACCAGCAGGCATAACCAAAAAGCTTTGAATTACGGTCCCCTTGTCATAGACAACAGGAGTGTGCAGAATTCCTGAGACAGTGGTTTTCTTCTTATTGATACCCTTAACTTGGATAGCACTCTTGGATAAAGGTGGTTTTCCAAGTTGACACCACACTCCATATGATAGCAAATTGTGTTGGGCTCCCGTATCCAATAATGCATTATATAGCACCTCTCCGTAAAACGACTCTGTAGCTCAATTGGGTATCGTAGAGGCGGGTCAGATGCCAGTGAATCCTCCTCTGCCTCCTCAAAAAATGCTTGCGTAATCCCCAGGTTGGCTTCTTGTTGACGCTTAACACACTGCTGACATTCTTTAGCTTCAACTCTCGCTTGTATCTTCTTAAGCTCAGCTTGTTCTTTAGCTGCCTTCTTCTGATGGATTGCACATAACTCCTCTTGGCTTAGGGAGTCATAGTATCTTTTGAATTTACTCCCATTGAGGAATCCAATAGTTTCAACTCCGTCGAGAGTCTCCACTCGGATGGTACCTTGCAGGGTAGTTTCACATACTCTATACGGTCCCTTACCAGCATATTTGAGTTTCTTCTTTTTGTTACGCACACTCCATACATCAAGACTTTATCCCCAACTTTGATGTCCTTGTCTTCTTTCAGGTGGCAAGATCAAACCATTTTTTCCTTCTATCCTTCTCCACAAGGGAATTGTACATAGCCAATTGTCTTTCTTCGTTTAGCCGCTCAAGGATATACAAACGCTCTACTAAGGGATTACCATCCCAACCCTGAGTAGCAACACGAAGACTAGGAATGACAAATTCCCATGGCATGACTGCTTCTTGGCCATATACCATCTTGAATGGTGTGCAATTAATAGCCACTTTGTACGCAGTACGATAGGCCCATAAAGCTGACGTAAGCTTTAGATCCCAATCCGTGCGATGAGCCTCAACAGTCTTTGTCAGAACAGAGATTAAGGTCTTGTTGGTACTCTCGGCTTGGCCATTCGCTCTTGCGGATAATACGGAGTAGATTTATAATGGGATATCATGAAATTTGTTGTAAGCTCCTTAATCACTTCATTTATAAAATGCATACCATTGTCGCTCACAAGTTCAAAAGGACAACCAAAGCGTGTGATTATATTTTCAAAGAGGAACTTGGTTGTTGTCCTTGCATCTACCTTACATGTCGCTTTCGCTTCAGCCCATTTGGTAACATAGTCAGTGGTGGCCACAATAATATAGCGAGATTGTGTGTTGCGAGCCGCTGGGCTAATTGGACCTACAAAGTCTAAACCCCACTTTTCAAATGGTCGGTTTACTTTAATTGGATGTAGGGGCATCTGATCTTTCCGCTGGGATTTCTTGTAGCATTGGCATTCATCGCCGCAACCCTTCACAAAAAGTGATGCATCTTGGAACATTGTAAGATTCCTCCCCCAGTCCCTCATGATGTCCAGTATCTTCCCCTGTAATCAATTTCCTCTTCAGAAATATAAAAGATCTTGTTTCTATCAGTTTTGGCCTAGAGAGAGAAAATCTTCTAGAGAGTGGTTATTCAGATTTTAAATATTTTTGGATAGAAAAATACCTCATCTTATTAAAATAAGTTCCCCTGAAACAGAAGTTCAAAAATATTTTCAGAAGGTGCATTAGAAATTAAGTATAATCTGTTCAAGAGGCATTATCCTGGGGGTGAAGATTTTTTTGAAATTTTAAATTAAGGTTCCTATGGACCAATAAGATTCATCCAAATGTAGGGAGGAGATAAATGAAGAAATAAAAGAAAAATCTCCCAAAAATGAGTAAATACTCACATAAGATGAAGAGTTGACTAAGGACAAGGTTAATAGTTAAAAAAGGAAGATATTTAGAAGTAATGATGCATTTTTGACACCTCTGCATGGGGGAATTTCCCTCATGAAGAGGGCGTCTATTTCACATGCTTGAATGAGTTTTAAACTCCCAAATAATGAGATATTTTCATCTCTCCTCTCTCCTGTTTCAACTAGATCCAAAAAGTGAGCAAAACTAACCTAAAAATAGTCAAAAATTGACCAAACTGATCTGGAAAATTCTAGAATCAGTTTGCTTGGTTAGAGGCTCACTTTTTCCTATAAATAGAAGCCCTCCCCTTTGTTGAAACTCAATAGTGTTTTTGCACTGTTACCCTGCCTCTCCCAAGTGCCAAAAACAATGAATTTTACTCATAATTCATTAGTTTTTGACCTTCCCTCTTCCAAAAGATTGGTGGCCACTCTTGTTTCCAAACAAGAGTAGAACCCTCAAGCCATCAAGCCAAAGGAAAGCTCTCAAAGTCATTAGTAAGTTGGTGATTCTTCTCTTTTCCACTTATTTTATGGTTTTATGGTTTTTTATGCTTTTTGTCTTCTCAAAAATTGCAAATGATGTTATGCCTCATTACAAAAAGGCATTCCCCTCTCTTCTCTAGTAAATCCAACCATTCTTTATCCTAGGGAAATGATTAATTAATAAAATCAAGTTTTTCATAATGTTCTCTTAAATAAGTAGAAAAATGTTACTTTAGAATGATTTAAATACTCTTGATGCATTTCTAATTAATTTTAGAGACTTAAAATTGAAAAATGGTCAGCCATACAAAGGAGGTTATAGTAAAATTTTTCAAAAAATTTGGAAAGAAGTATTATCTTTCATTATTCTAAAAGAGTAATCCTTATGATTTCTATATTCTAAAGTGTCATTTTCATGCATAGAAGATGCATTTTGATTATTTGTATAAAAGAAATTTAGTTTTATTATAAAAGAATTACTTTCATTATATTTAATTTTTATGCATAAAAGTATGCATAAAAGATTATTTTTTTATTATAAAAGTGTTACTTTTATCATATTTGATTTTTATGCATAAAATTATGCATTAAAGATTATTTTTATTATTATAAAAGTGTTACTTTTATCATATTTGATTTTCATGCATAAAAGTATGCACAAAAGATTATTATTTTTATTATAAAAGTGTTACTTTTATCATAGATGATTTTTATGCATAAATGGGTGCATAAAAGATATTTTTTTATATAGATGCATAAAAGAAATTCCTTTCTATTAAAAGAGTGATTTTCATCATAAATAAATTGTATGCATAAACATATGCATAAAAAAACTTTTATTAAAAGTGTGATTTCCATCATAAATGATTTTATGCATAAATTAGATGCATAAAAGAAATTCTTTTATATTAAAAGAGTGATTCTCATCATAAATGATTTTATGCATAAATTAGATGCATAAAAGAAATTCCTTTCTATTAAAAGAGTGATTTTCATCATAAATAAATTGTATGCATAAACATATGCATAAAAGATATTTTTTTATATTAAAAGTGTGATTTCCATCATAAATGATTTTATGCATAAATTAGATGCATAAAAGAAATTCTTTTATATTAAAAGAGTGATTCTCATCATCAATGATTTTATGCATAAATTAGATGCATAAGAGAAATTCTTTTATTCTAAAAGTGTAATTCCTACTAAATTGGATTTATGTATGGAAAGATGCATAAAGAAATCTATTTTTAGTTCAAAAGAGTTATTCTCATCAATTTTGATTTTATGCATAGAAAGATGCATAAAGAAATCTATTTTTAGTTCAAAAGAGTTATTTTCATCAATTTTGATTTTATGCATGAGAAGATATATAAAAGAGTGAATTATAATTCAAAAGTGTCATTCTCATTTAAATGAATTTATGCATAGGAAGATGCATAAAGATTGATTTTTATTTCGGAAGTGTTATTCTCCTTAAAAATGAAATTTATGCATAAATAGATGCGTAAAGAAATTTTATATCAAAAGTAAGAATTCTCTTGTATTCTATAAATAGATACGAGGATGTGAAACGAATCAGATAGATGAAAATGAACGAGGAATAGATAGAGATGTATGTATGTGAAAGAATGGACGTAGTTATATGTATGTGAAAGAAATGATGTAGATGTATGTATGTGCAGGATGTATGTGAAAGGAAAGATGTATGAGAAAATGGATGTATGGATGTAGATATGGAAAGTGGATGTGGATATATGTGAATGTGAATGTGGATGTGTGGATGTGGATATAGATGTAGATATGGAATGTGGAAGTGAATGTATGTGGATGTGGATATGGATGTATGTGAATGTGAATGTGGATGTGTGAATTTGGATATGGATGTAGATATGGAATGTGGATAGGGATGCATGAATGTATGATGTGGATATGGATGTATGGATGTGAATGTGAATGAATGTATGAATGTGAATGTGGATGTGGATGTATGAATGTGGAATGTGGATGTAGATGTATGAATGTGGAATGTGGATATGGATGTATAGATGTGAATGTGAATGAATGTATGAATGTGAATGTGGATGTATGAATGTGGAATGTGGATATAGATGTATGAATGTGGAATGTGGATATGGATGTATAGATGTGAATGTGAATGAATGTATGAATGTGAATGTGGATGTGGATGTGGATGTATGAATTTGGAATGTGGATATAGATGTATGAATGTGGAATGTGGATATGGATGTATAGATGTGAATGTGAATGAATGTATGAATGTGAATGTGGATGTGGATGTATGAATGTGGCTGTGAAAATGGATGTATGGATGTAGATGTGAATGTAGATGTACGAATGTGGATGTGTATGTGGAATAATGAATGCAAATATGAATGTGAATGGATATGAAGTCGATATGAGCGAATGGATGAGATGAGATGTCAAGTGAATCAATTAGTGACACAATGGTTTCATTAAAGGATTGTTTTAAAGATAGCTGGTGCTGAGAAAAAGGCAATTTCATATTGGGTGTGTAAGTGGTGTGACTAGTTTTATGTTTGCATGAACATCCGGCTAGGGGGCCTGGGAACTCTTTTCCCTGGTACCCGGGACAAAACCTAACCAAAATCTAAATTGGATCCCATCACTACAGTGGTTGGGTGGTTGGCTAACCCATGGGACTGGATGGGGTTAGGCTGGACTGATGGATCCGTAAATCGAAACTCAATTTCTGTCTAGTTCGATAGATGAAGTAAATCCCGGACAAAAATTATTCTATGGAAAAAGAATCAACGGCTGTGCCTCTCGATGAGGCCTTCAATAAAATGATGTCTAGGATTTTCGCAGTCCTCATTGGTAAGTGTGTGTTCATCTTTCTTGAGGACATACTTGTATTCTCAACCACTGCGGAGCAGCATGAGAAAGATGTGGAGAAAGTCTTGCAACTTTTGTGAGATAATGGGCTCTACATAAACTCCAAAAAGCCTATCTTTGGTGTTAAAGAGGTTCAATACTTGGGCTATATCATCGGTTCCAATGGGATTCGATTGGAACAATCTTACAGGTAGAAACATTTTCAACCATTGCAAAACAAAGTGCTTTAAAGCACATAAAAACCTCTGTTTTTTGTTTCAATGGATATACCCAATTATGTCTGGAATAATCATCAATGAATGTGACAAAATATGAGGTAGCCCCCAATAGATGGTATCCTCATAGGACCACATACATCAATGGATATACCCAATTATGTCTGGAAAAATCATCAATGAATGTGACAAAATAGAGGTAGTCCCCAATAGATGGTATCCTCATAGGACCACATATATCAATGTGTATAATCTACAATTTTTGGATAGCTCTAACTTAACCATCTTTGGGAAATGATGCCTATTGGATTTTTTCAAGAATACAACCCTCACAAACATGTTTGATGGACTTCAAGATGTGGTAGCTCAGACACCATGTAATGTTTATGCAAATGCAACAAATTGCCAAAGTTTAAGTGACCAAATCGTGTATGCCACAACTTAGCATCACCCATTACCTTTGTGGCAGAAACTGTACATACAGCATGTTTTTGTCTTTCATATGCATCTAGCTTGTAAAGGCCATGAGATAAGGTACTAGAACCAACAATTATATTGCCATCACTATGATCATGAATAATACATACGTCATCCACAAACTGAACCACTAAGCTAACCTTAGTAATGGCAGGGGGACAATTCGAGTTTTAATAATCAAACTGAAAAATGTTAGGATTACGCTAGGATTTGAGTAGTTAGTTAATTCCTTGATAATTATCTCAATTGAGTGGATCAACGGCTGTGCCTGATCTGATTGGGAAAAAAGCATTGAAATCGCTCAGATGATCAAATTATATCAGTGATAGTTTCCTTCTATCTGGTTTATTCAGGTGAAGGATAGTTTAGATTTGATCTCGTTAAAAAAATTCATTAAGAAAATTCAAAAAGGTGGAATCATCCCTGCTTTTCGGGCATGGGAAATTTTCTCGGTTTCGGTTTTCGAAGTGACCACCAGCCTAGTCTCGTGCCCGGACATTCGTGGGCGAGGCTGCGAGTGAGAAACCCTGCCTCGCACATAACGGGGCTGCTTCTGCTATCAACTACCGGGAGTCCGATGCGCGGAGGGGATAGAGGGATCTTACATAGGTGGAGATCCCACTTACAAATGGCGGAATTCTCCTCTTTCATGTAGGCATTCTAGAAGAATCTTTCCCAATTATGCACCTACACACACTCCTCCACATGTCTTCCACACTCCCCAACTTGTAGCCTTATGGTGAATACTATATTAATAATACAATTAAAATCCAAGTGATCATGAAGGCCCACTTTTATTTTCCACATCACTAGCCTATCTACCATACCAAAGTATTTATCAAGCATACTTGTGGCATTTACAGTGTGTGCAACCTAAATCAAGCAAAACCATTATATTTGAAGATAGAATGCTGTTATCAAGGTAGCCGCCAAGCCGCCGCATCACCACGTCGTTATTCCATTGTGGGCGCCGCAATCTTCATGGACAAGCTTACACCTTATTACCATTGAAAAACCATCAAAATATGTACAAAATTGAAAATGAAAGATATCAATTTTTCATGTCACAGTACTCCAAGTGAAGATTCTCTTCCCAAGATAAGAATTCTATTGACCAATTATAAGATAGGAATATGGGGTGGGGTCTTACACCTGGTATCAGAGTGTGATTTCTTTAAGATGCTCCATTAAAGTAAAGGAAAGATTTTTAGGCCCTAACTAATAAGGTCTTAGCTAAAATAAGATGTTCACAAAAGAAGGTTTTTTTGCTCAAAAATGATTGTTCCAAGTTATGCCAAGAGCTAGATCAAACATAGATGCTATCTTGGCCATTTTGTTAGAAAATCTTAATAAAGAGGAGGTTCACAAGAGATTAATAGTTCATTGTTCTAGGATATAAGGTTATTTATATTATAAAGATCAAAATAAGAGCACGAGAATGAATTGATCGTCTACTGGCCATAGAGGTGGCTCAAATATTCTCACATGTTAAGGCAGTCACTTTGTGAGTTCTGCTTATATCTTGTGGGTGCACAGGCAAGATCCTCATACAACCATTAAAAAGAAAAGCAAGAATGTGAAAAAGGAAAAGGGATGGAGTAAAGTTTCACGACTTGTATGGTTTAAAAGGATGGAAATCTAAAATTGGTGAAAACAAAGAAATAATGCTTGGTGTTTCGATAAGAAACTATGTCACAACTCTGAAGGTTGATGCTCAAATCATGAGATATTTTAACCCTGGATGAGTGATTCCTAGAAGGCCTCATGGGCTTTAAGCTAAACCCTAGATGAGTGACTCTCGGGAGGCCTATGGGGCTAGAACCTCAAATGTGTGACTAGGATGCCTATTAGGCTAAAAATAAATCCTTGAATGTATGTCTAGGAGGCCTATTGGGCTAAAAAGAAAAACCTCAAATGGTGATTCCTAGGAGGCCTACAATGCTAAAAATAGAACCTTAGATGTGTGTCCGAGAGGCCTACTAGGCTAAAAATAGAAAATTAAAAGTGTTATAACCAAGATAGTTAAGTAATTTTGAAGATTATGATAGGTGATCATACCCCGAATGTAATAATCCTCGAAAGGTATGCGACAAACTATGACCAGGTATTTGATTCATTAAGTTTTAAAGGCCTCCATGATAGAAAGTAAGGGAAGATTGTGTCTTGTTAAGTACTAATATGTTCAACTTCTTTTAGGTTGCCAAAACCGAGTTGTTGAAGTCAAATTGGAAAAGGTTAATTATAAGTTGATGCTTGTACATTTTAAGAAAATACTAACAATGCATTGCATATTATGAATTTAAAATGAAACCTCCAATTGGGAAAAAAGTTGTGTTAAATACCAAAGCAAGGTCAAGAAAATAATGTGTAAATGTCATTTTAGGACAGTCGTTTGAGAGATTGACCCTATCTCAAAAAAATATGGGTCTGAACTTGAAGGTGTACTCCCAAGAAAATGTTATACTTGGGTGAGTGAACTCGTAAAAATATAGAATATTCCTGGTTATTTAAAGAAAGTGATGTATCATGTGGATAACTCCCCCAAATGATGATGTGTCTGGAGTGTGTAAACCATTAGATATATGGGTGTTGATGATGTGTATGGAGTGTGTTTGGAGGTGTAACTCCCCCAAAGGATGATGTGTCTAGAGTGTGTAAAACCATGAGATATTTGGGTCTTGATATCCCAAGATGAAACCAGGTGGGTAAATCCTCAAAGATGATCAACTCGGTCGAGAGATTCTTGAAGAATCTAGGTGATGTATCTCGGATGATAATCAAACAAAAATAGGATAAGTTTCGAAAGAACAAATGAGGGTTAAAGCTTTGTAAAAGCCATATCCTAGAAGAGGATCATGGAAGAAGAATAGCTTATCTTGGAAGAGGACTCTAAAAGAGGAATAGCTTAGAACAACAACGACATTAATCTTGAGTATCACTCTGGTGTACTCTGGTGTACTATGGAAATTGATGATTGTAGTCCGTGAGGCAATGGGCCATTACAGCTTTGTCTATTGAGACAATCAAAGGAGAATATGATTTTTACAAGGGATTGTCTTGTAAAGAGAATTGATACATTCCAAACTTGAGACTATAAACATTGGGTGTATTCGGTGCCAAACTTAAAATAAATTCGGTTAATTAACTTAGAGATGTTCTCATCTTCATGAATTATAAATAGATTAAGAATTTCTTTTGCAAATTTGAGTTTAAGAAATAATCATTTCTAAGAAAAGAGGATGTCTTACAAGCATGAGAAGATACCTTAACAAGAAACCTTGATTAAAGATGTCAATGAAGCTCTTCACAAGACCTAGCCAAGACCCTTCAATGGGGAAGGAAGAAAATTGGGGAAGTACTAGAAGCATGGATAGAATCCATGAATGAGTACTTTGATGTGGCATGGTATAATGAATGAAGCAAGTTTTCTGTTGCTCATCTAAAAATCACAATAAGTGCTCAAGATGGCTGGAAGGATTATCTAACCAATTGAACTAGAACCAGTTATCTTGGGGTATCATGGAGGAAAATAATTGCCACAATTTTTGCCCTTTGAGATTTCGGAATAGCAAAACGAACAAATTTTTAGAATTATCCTAGGAAGAGAAGAGCCTAGAAGAATACCACCAAGCCTTTTCCTAGGTTCTCCAATTTGATCCTACGATGGATTAGGCAACTCTCCTCCATCGATTTATCAAGAAACTTAACCCACCTCTGATAGCTTAGTCAAGAATGCTAAGCCCATATCTATCTTAGAAGCCATGATAATGGCAAAAGAATTTGCCAAGTTTTTTTCAATAGATTGTGCCATGAGGGATATGAATCCTTTCAAGAAGAGGTCCTTTATCTTGGGAAGCACATCCCACTTACCTAAGGCTAAGAAGATGCATAGAGTAGACCAAGAACAATGAGAGCCAACAGGAAGACTTATTCTATATAGTAAAGAAACCTTGTAGACTCCGGGACAGCTTACTTGGCTTTATCGAGGGAAAAATGTTTCGGTTCTCGACAAAAAGGCCTCCAAATGAAAGAATGTCCTAATTTGATAAGACCCACCATTTCTATTAACTAGGAACCCTATTCTCAAGGTTGGGGAGGCTCAAAAGTGATGTGATTGGATAAGAATGAGTACACACATGAATGGAATGTGGAATAAGTAATGAGGACTGATGAGAGATAATGTGGAAAGATAAGAGTTCATTATAGAAACTATATTTGTAAACTGTTTGTAAATGACTGTATTATGTCAAGAATGTTGGGGAAGCAATTAAGGTCGTGGAGACCTAACTGATAAAGTTGCAAACTGCTGGACGGAGAGTCAATGGAGGACGTCTCGCGTAGCAAGGTCGGCCGAGGTCTTGACCAAACTCGGTTCGATTTAAATGGTGAGCTTCCGGTACGGTGGATGAGGGACCAAGGAAGCGGCCTATGAGTAAAGCGCTAGGTGACTTACAAAGGATCCTAGAGGGTGCTGACCATACGATGCTCGGGCTCTGGGTCGCCGAAGATACCCACACGTGCGTCGTGGAAGATATTGAATCAAGGAGTAAGAGTTGTTTTCTGAAACCGGGCATGGATCTGGTTGATTGACCTTGCTGGTCCTCAACGGATGAGTCCATGGCTCTTTTATATGGATCTGTTAGTTGATCTTGCTGATCTTCAACAAAGATTCCATCTTGATTTTTATAAGTGATTATATTGCCGGGTACTATGAGCTAGGAACTATTGAAAAGGCCTCTGAGAGTGGACAAGTGGTGAGCGTTTTGGTTGCCAATGATGCCATAGATACTTCGATGAAGGAATGATTGGAAATTAAGATTCAACCGGATATTTTCGAGGATTGTGATCAGTGATACAATGGTTTCATAAAAGGATTGTTTTAAGATAGCTGATGCTGAGAAAAAAAAAAGGCAATTTCATATTGGGTGTGTAAGTGGTGTGACTAGTTTTATGTTTGCATGAACATCCACCAGCAAATCACTATGAGATTAGTGGATTGTGCTGGCAGATTGCTGCTGTTAACACTTGACCTAGTGGATCAAGTTAAAGGAGGTCAAATTAAAAATCTGCATAAATGAAAAACATGAAGGACTGTTCAGATAGAAAAATTTCCATGAAGGACTGTTAAGATAGAAATTTCGGTCTAATGGACCGTTATTGTGATAAGGAATTGAATGTTATGATCTGAGTGAATTGTTATTTAATAATGAGTTTTATATAAGGGATCTTTATCCCAGTATTCTGTTTGGGTTCACCAAAATACAAGGAACCCATAATCAGTTGGATCTTAAGAAAAAGAATTCTCCTCTAGTTTTGCGAGATGAGGACATCTCGCGTTTTTTAAGTGGGGTAGAATGTAAGATTCCTCCCCAGCCTCTCAGGATGTCCAGTATCTTCCCCTGTAGTCAAATCTCTCTTCAGAAATATAAAAGATCTTGTTTATGCCTGTTTTGGCTTAGAGAGAGAAAATATTCTAGAGAGAGATTTTTCAGATTTTGAATATTTTTGGATAGAAAAATTTCTCATCTTATTAAAATAAGTTTCTCTCAAACAGAAGTTCAAAAAGATTTCCAAAAGGTGCATTAGAAATCAAGTATAATCTGCTCAAGAAGGCTTATCCTAGGGGTCCAGATTTTTGAAAAATTTTAAATTAAGGTTCGTATGGGCCAATAGGATCAATCCATGTGTGGGGAGGAGATAAATCCAATTTGTAAAAGAAAATAACCAAAAATGAGTAAATGTCCACATAAGATGAAGAGTTGATTATGTACAAGTAAAAAACTATGAGTATTACTAAAAAAATGAGATATTTTGGGTATAATGATTCCATTTTGACACGTGTAAGAAAAGGGGATCCCTTCAAGGAGGCACCTACTTCACATGATTGAATGAGTTTTAAACTCAAAAATAATGTGATATTTTTATCTCTCCTCTCTCTTGGATCAAACCGAATCAAAAGAAACCAAACTAGGTCCAAATCTAGTCCAATTTTGGTCCAAATTCAACCAAACTGAATCTGAAAAATTCTAAAAATCAGTTGGTCTTGGTTAGAGCCTCCCTCTCCTATAAATAGAACCTGAGTCCTTTGTAAAAAAAATAGGTGAATTATACTATGCCAGAATTATGCTGAAATAATGATAATTTTTACTATTCTCTAAAATTCTCTCCAAATTGAAGAAATTGGAGCTTCCCTCCTTCTTAAATCTCCATTGGTGGCTCCATCAACACACCAAACCAATTGATTGGTTGGGGGCCTCTACCGTGATCAAAGAATCAAGCAATTTGTCAGGTAAAGTGTGAATTTTGATCTTTTTCCATAATTTCTCAATGTTTCTCTCTTCTCAACCCCTCTCAAGCTTGAGAAGCTTAATTGGAATGGTTTTTTAATGCTATTGAAGTTAATTGATGAATGGTAGTAAGGAAATACATAAATTTCCATTTATGCTTAATTTTAATGGTTTTTATGATTTTTGTCTTCTCTAAAATAAAAATGATGTTATGCCTCATTGAAAAAGGCATTCCCCTCTCTTCTTTAGTAAATCCAACCATTCTTTATCCTGATGGAATTCCAAATGTCATAGGAATTCCTCATTTAACATAAAAATATTTCTCATAGATAAAATAAATTTATCTAAATTTCATCTTTAAATTTAATTAAAATACTCATTAATTCCAATATACTAGGAGTTTCTCTTTTCCCATCTCAATGATGGAATTCCAAATGTCATAGAAATTCCTCTCTTAACATAAAAATATTTCTCATAGATAAAATAAATTTATCTAAATTTTATCTTTGAATTTAATTAAAATACTCATTAATTCCAATATACTAGGAATTTCTCTTTTCCAATCTCATTACTCATTAATTTCAATATACTAGGAATTTAATTAAAATACTCATTAATTTCAATATACTAGGAATTTCTCTTTTCCAATCTCAATGATGGAATTTCTCTTTTAACATAAAAATATTTCTCATAGATAAAATAAATATATCTAAATTTTATCTTTGAATTTAATTAAAATAATCAATAATTTTAATATACTAGGAATTTCTCTTTTCCCATTTAAATGATGGAATTCCAAATGTCATAGGAATTCCTCTTTAACATTAAAATATTTCTCATAGATAAAATAAATTTATCTATATTTCATCTTTAAATTTAATTAAAATACTCATTAATTCCAATATACTAGGATTTTCTCTTTTCCCATCTCAATGATGGAATTCCAAATGTCATAGGAATTCCTCTTTTAACATAAAAATATTTCTCATAGATAAAATAAATTTATCTAAATTTTATCTTTAAAATTAATTAAAATACTCATTAATTTCAATATACTAGGAATTTCTCTTTTTCCATATCAATGATGCAATTCCAAATGTCATAGGAATTCCTCTTTTAACAAAAAAATGAATTACTAAAAATTTCTCTTTTGCTAATTACTATTTATGCATAAACGTAAAAATTAAATTTTCCATGATTATAATGAGAATCATTCAATTAATCTAGGATGATTAATCCTAGAATATGGTAGGAAGTCCTCTTTTCATATTATGAATGAAAATGATTTATGTGTTATTTTTTTCAAAAATTTTACCATAGCTCCACTGCTGCTATTACTAATAATTCTCAAATAATTTGAAGGCATAAAGTTTAGTAATATCCCTATGATTAGAATAACCATTAATTGGATCAATATCCAATTATGGACTTGATTCTTAATTTTTCCATACATTAAATAGCATAAAAGCATTAAAAAGCCACTTATGTGGCCTCTAGTTTGACAAGCATAGAAATTACTTTTAGATTAGAGAATTGCTTCATGAGAAGCTTCATTTGAATATAGAATAGGTCATAGGAATGAGCATTCTTTGGGGGAGAGAGAGACATACTTAAGAAAATATTTAATTTAAGCATAAATAGAAATTTATGTGTTTTCTCATTACAATTTCATTAAAGAACTTCAATTGTATTCAAAAGCCATTCAATTGAATGCTTCTCAAGCTTGATAGGGGTTGAGAAGAGAGAAACATTTGGAGATTAAATAAAAAAAGACCATAAACCACATTTTACCTTCTATATTGCTTGATTCTTTGATCAAAGTAGAGGCCCCCAACCAATCAATTGGTTTGGTATGTTGTTGGAGTCACCAAGGAAGATTGAAGAGAGAGAGAGAAGCTCCAATCTCTTCAATTTGTAGAGGATTTTTAGAGGATAATAGAAAATATCATTATTTCAGTATAATACTGGCATGGTATAGTTCTCATATTTTCTTTTACAAAGGGCTAAGGATCTATTTATACGTGAGGGAGGCCTCTAACCAAGTCCAGCTAGTTTCTAGAATTTTCCAGATTCAGTTTGGCTGAATTTGGACAAGATTTGGACCTAGTTTGGCTCCCTTTTGATTTGGTTTGTTCTAGGAGAGAGGAGAGATAAAAATATCAAAATAATTTTGAGTTTAAAACTCCACCACACATGTGAAATAGGCGCCTCCTTGAAGAACCCCCTTCTCCTTACCAAGGTGTCAAAATTACATCATTATACCCAAAATATCTCATTTTTTTAGTAATACTCATAGTTTTTTACTAATAAACCATGTCCTTAGTCAACTCTTCATCTTATGTGAGCATTTACTCATTTTTGGGGTTTTTCTTTTATAAATTGGATTTATCTCCTCCCCACACTTGGATTGATCCTATTGGCCCATAGGAACCTTACTTGGAGCATAATTCAAAAAATTTTGAAAATCTCGACCCTTAGGCTAAGGTCCTTTTTACCTATTTTCTATTAATTTCAATTGCACATTGGAAAGTTCTTTTTGAATTTTTGTTTCAAGGGAAACCATTTTAGACACTAGGAGGATTTTTATATCCAAAAATATCTCAATTTTGGATTACCTCTCTAGACATTTTCTCTCTCTAGGTAAAAACAGGGTAAAATAGAATCTTTCTTTTATTTCAAAGAGGGGAATAATTACAAGATCAGAAGGGGAGGTTCTTACACCTGTACACCTCAAAAGCTGGAAGGAGGAATCTTATAGTTGTAAAGAAAGTAGGCGATCTAGCCTACAAACTTCTTCTGCCTCCCCATCTCAAGGTACATGATGTATTCCATGTCAGTTTGCTTAAGAAATATGTTCCCAGCCTGAGTCACGTGCTTGATGATGAACAATTCAACTCTTCCACTCAAGGCTAGATGGTACTCCAACGTGAGGAAATCCTAGACGTTCGGGAGGAGAAGTTTCTCAAGAACAGAGTCCTGAGAGAATTTTTAGTCAAGTGGAAGTTCTTCCCTCTAGAAGACGCCACCTGGGAGAAAGAAGAAAAGTTGGTGAAATATTACCCCCACCACTTTGCGAGAAGAGGGTATCTCGCATTTCTTAAGTGGGAGAGGATGTAAGATTCCTTCTCAGGCTGAATAATGAATAAGCCTTTACTTCAATCCCTTGTAATCATTCCATGTTTTTGAATACAAGAAAATATTATTTTTCCTTGTTTTTGCCTAGTGAGATAAAAATTTCTAGAGAGTGGTAATTAAATATTGAGATATTTTTGGATATATAAATTATACAAATATCAAAAATATATTTCCCTGAAAGAGAAAATCAAAATAAATTTTCCAAGGTGCAATTGGAATTAATTAAAAATGATTTAAAAGACAAGCGTTGGTCTCTATGATCCAAGTGCAATCTGTCCCTTGATCTGACTATAGAACTTACGAGTTTGGTCAGATCAGTTCAGTTAGTTAAGGCTTTTGACTACGTTAGGGAAAAGTTATCCTGGTGGAATCGCCCGTGCTTTCCGGGCAAGAGAAGTTTTCCGAGTTCGGTTTAGCAGAATCGAGGAATTAGTCCGGATATCCGTGGGCGAGGCCCCGAGTGTGGGACCCTGCCCCGCGCAAGATGTGCTACTTCCGGTGCTAGCACCCCGAATCCGTTGCGCGGTGGGGACAGGGATCTTACAGTTGGTATCAGAGCTATTTGGCTAATGAGGATCAACCAAGAAGCCAAATATGTCAAAAATTTATCAAGAAGCACTAAAAGGTTGTTGTGTGATAACATTCATACAATTTGATATTCAAACTGAAATTCGTAAATCGGTAATTGGGTCTTCAGATGGAAGTACCGCAATTGTATGGAATCCCTGACTTGCTTGAGGCCTAGACATGATGGTATTTACCTTTATAGTTCCAAGAACCATGACTACCCGTATATACCGAGGGTATAACTGTAGCTCTTTACTGGCAGTATATACGAGTAAATCTAAGACTTGAAATTATAAGCATTAATGCTAGAACTGATGAGTTGATTTGGATTCTGATTGAAAAATGATGATCCGTGAAATTTGGTTGAAATGTAATAAGCTGAGCGAAACCGCAATACGTTAATGACTTCAGCCAATCACTATGAGATTAGTGGATTGTGCTGGCAGATTGCTATTGTTAACTTTTGTCCAGTGGATCAAGTTAAGGGATGATAAATTAAAAATTTGAAAAATTGAAATCCCCATGGAGGACTGTTGGAGGACTGTTCAGATGGAAAAATTCAGTCTAATGCACCATTATTGTGTTAAAGATATGAATGAGATATTTTGAATGAATTGTTATTTGATAATGCGTTCTATATGAGTATCTTTATCCCTTGATTCTGTGGGGAGCCGATCTATTTAAAGAACCCCAGAATCAGTTGAATCAAAAATCAGATTGAATCATAAATAAAGAAACTTAACAAGAATTTTCGTATTGATAGGAACATGGATCGAGGTCGTCGTGGTAGAAATGTTAACCCCCAACTCGATGAAGAAGAGCTCGCCTAGATGTTCATAAAACTCTTCATAGTTCGCAGCCTGGACCTTTCAAGGGTGAAGGGGAAAACTTGGGCGAGGCTGTGGAGAAGTGGATCGAATCAATGGAAGAATACTTCGATGTCACCGGGTACAATGAGAAGAGCAAAATGGCTCTTGCAAGACTGAAGATAGTAGAGACAGCCAGAGTGGCATGGAGAAACCATTGCGAGACAAACCGTCTCGATTGAAATACCCAAACTTGGACCGATCTCAAGGCTTACCTCAGAAAGAGGTTTTGTCCCCCAGGCTTTCTTGAAACTAAGATAAATGAGTTCTTGGAACTAAAGCAGGAAAACCGGACAATTGAAGCGTACCATCAGGCTTTTGCCCTTCTCCTTAAATATTCCCCTCGATTGGATGAAGAGCAGCTGACGGCCAGGTTCATTCGGGGAATGAACGAGCCATTAGATACTTTAGTCAAGAATGCCAAACCTATTTCCATGGCCGAAGCAGTTCGGATGGCGAAGGATTTCGCCAAAGTCTTTGATGTCAAAGTCCTACCAAAGCCAGCACCATCACCTTTCAAAAGGTTTTTATTCCCAGAAAGTGATTCCAACCTTCCTCCACCTAAGAGATATCAAGGTTAAACCCAGGATATGGGAAGTTCCAAAATGGAAGAAATGTCCTTTTCCCGAAACTCAATCCCGTGGAATTCAACTTCAGAAGTTCCACCCTTAAACAAGAGAGTGAAATGCTATAACTGTCAAGGATTTGGACATCCCAGTATGGATTGCCCAACTCCTTTTGGATCAAGGTTTTCAGGGCAGGGAAATCAGGGGTCAAGATTCCAGACTCCAGTCCCTTCCTTCCAGAGTAATCAGGGTTCTATCCGCCAAAATCAGGGAAATCCCAAAGGTAGACCCTCTATCCAACCTGCAGTTTCAATCCAAAGTAATACAAGACCTCCGCCTCAGAATAGGGGAAGTCAAAGAGAGTTGTTCCCAAATCGACCGTCCACTTCCAAGGCAGTAATGCTGGAAGTGATTAAAGAAGAAGAAGAAGATGAAAAAGATCATACTCCACCTGCGAGATGAGGACATCTCGCGTTTTTTAAGTGGGGTAGAATGTAAGATTCCTCCCCCAGCCCCTCATGATGTCCAGTATCTTCCCCTGTAATCAATTTCCACTTCAGAAATATAAAAGATCTTGTTTCTATTAGTTTTGGTCTAGAGAGAGAAAATCTTCTAGAGAATGGTTATTCAGATTTTATATATTTTTGGATAGAAAAATACCTCATCTTATTAAAATAAGTTCCCCTGAAATAGAAGTTCAAAAAGATTTTCAGAAGGTGCATTAGAAATTAAGTATAATCTCTTCAAGAGACATTATCCTGGGGGTGAAGATTTTTTCGAAATTTTAAATTAAGGTTCCTATGGACCAATAAGATTCATCCAAATGTAGGGAGGAGATAAATGAAGAAATAAAAGAAAAATCCCCCAAAAATGAGTAAATACTCACATAAGATGAAGAGTTGACTAAGGACAAGGTTAATAGTTAAAAAAGGAAGATATTTAGAAGTAATGATGCATTTTTGACACCTCTGCATGGGGGGAATTTCCCTCATGAAGAGGGCGCCTATTTCACATGCTTGAATGAGTTTTAAACTCCCAAATAATGAGATATTTTCATCTCTCCTCTCTCCTATTTCAACTAGATCCAAAAAGTGAGCAAAACTGACCTAAAAATGGTCAAAAATTGACCAAACTCATCTGGAAAATTCTAGAATCAGTTTGCTGGGTTAGAGGCTCACTTTTTCCTATAAATAGAAGCCCTCCCCTTTGTTGAAACTCAATAGTGTTTTTGCACTGTTACCCTGCCTCTCCCAAGTGCCAAAAACAATGAATTTTACTCATAATTCATTAGTTTTTGACCTTCCCTCTCCCAAAAGATTGGTGGCCACTCTTGTTTCCAAACAAGAGTAGAACCCTCAAACCATCAAGCCAAAGGAAAGCTCTCAAAGTCATTAGTAAGTTGGTGATTCTTCTCTTTTCCACTTATTTTATGGTTTTATGGTTTTTTATGCTTTTTGTCTTCTTAAAAATTACAAATGATGTTATGCCTCATTACAAAAAGGCATTCCCCTCAAATCCAACCATTCTTTATCCTAGGGAAATGATTAATTAATAAAATCAAGTTTTTCATAATGTTCTCTTAAATAAGTAGAAAAATGTTACTTTAGAATGATTTAAATACTCTTGATGCATTTCTAATTAATTTTAGAGACTTAAAATTGAAAAATGATCAGCCATACAAAGGAGGTTATGGCAAAATTTTTCAAAAAATTTGGAAAGAAGTATTATCTTTCATTATTCTAAAAGAGTAATCCTTATGATTTCTATATTCTAAAGTGTCATTTTCATGCATAGAAGATGCATAAAAGATTATTTTTTTATTATAAAAGTGTTACTTTTATCATATTTGATTTTTATGCATAAGAGTATGCATAAAAGATTATTATTTTTTATTATAAAAGTGTTACTTTTATCATATTTGATTTTCATGCATAAAAGTATGCACAAAAGATTATTATTTTTATTATAAAAGTGTTACTTTTATCATAGATGATTTTTATGCATAAATGGGTGCATAAAAGATATTTTTTATATTAAAAGTGTGATTTTCATCATAAATGATTTTATGCATAAATTAGATACATAAAAGAAATTCCTTTCTATTAATTTTATCATAAATAAATTGTATGCATAAACATATGCATAATTTTTTTTTTTTATTAAAAGTGTGATTTCCATCATAAATGATTTTATACATAAATTAGATGCATAAAAGAAATTCTTTTATATTAAAAGAGTGATTCTCATCATAAATGATTTTATGCATAAATTAGATGCATAAAAGAAATTCCTTTCTATTAAAAGAGTGATTTTCATCATAAATAAATTGTATGCATAAACATATGCATAAAAGATATTTTTTTATATTAAAAGTGTGATTTCCATCATAAATGATTTTATGCATAAATTAGATGCATAAAAGAAATTCTTTTATATTAAAAGAGTGATTCTCATCATAAATGATTCTATGCATAAATTAGATGCATAAGAGAAATTCTTTTATTCTAAAAGTGTAATTCCTACTAATTTGGATTTATGTATGGAAAGATGCATAAAGAAATCTATTTTTAGTTCAAAAGAGTTATTCTCATCAATTTTGATTTTATGCATAGAAAGATGCATAAAGAGTTATTTTGATTTTATGCATAGAAAGATGCATAAAGAGTTATTTTTAGTTCAAAAGAGTTATTCTCATCAATTTTGATTTTATGCATAGAAAGATGCATAAAGAAATCTATTTTTAGTTCAAAAGAGTTATTTTCATCAATTTTGATTTTATGCATGAGAAGATATATAAAAGATTGAATTATAATTCAAAAGTGTCATTCTCATTTAAATGAATTTGTGTATAGAAAGATGCATAGATTGATTTTTATTTCGGAAGTGTTATTCTCCTTAAAAATAAAATTTATGCATAAATAGATGCGTAAAGAAATTTTATATCAAAAATAAGAATTCTCTTGTATTCTATAAATAGATACAAGGATGTGAAACGAATCAGATAGATGAAAATGAACAAGGAATAGATGGAGATGTATGTATGTGAAAGAATGGACGTAGTTATATGTATGTGAAAGAAATGATGTAGATGTATGTATGTGAAGGATGTATGTGAAAGGAAAGATGTATGAGAAAATGGATGTATGGATGTAGATATGGAAAGTGGATGTGGATATATGTGAATGTGAATGTGGATGTGTGGATGTGGATATGGATGTATATGAATGTGAATGTGGATGTGTGAATGTGGATATGGATATAGATATGGAATGTGGATAGGGATGTATGAATGTGTAATGTGGATATGGATGTATGGATGTGAATGTGAATGAATGTATGAATGTGAATGTGGATGTGGATGTATGAATGTGGAATGTGGATGTATGAATGTGGAATGTGGATATGGATGTATAGATGTGAATGTGAATGAATGTATGAATGTGAATGTGGATGTGGATGTATGAATGTGGAATGTGGATATAGATGTATGAATGTGGAATGTGGATATGGATGTATAGATGTGAATGTGAATGAATGTGTGAATGTGAATGTGAATGAATGTGTGAATGTGAATGTGAATGTGGATGTGGATGTGGATGTGGATGTGAATGTGGATGTATGAATGTGGAATGTGGATATAGATGTATGAATGTGGAATGTGGATATGGATGTATAGATGTGAATGTGAATGAATGTATGAATGTGAATGTGGATGTGGATGTATGAATGTGGAATGTGGATATAGATGTATGAATGTGAAATGTGGATATGGATGTATAGATGTGAATGTGAATGAATGTATGAATGTGAATGTGGATGTGGATATATGAATGTGGATGTGAAAATGGATGTATGGATGTATGGATGTATGGATGTGAAAATGGATGTATGGATGTAGATGTGAATGTAGATGTATGAATGTGGATGTGTATGTGGAATAATGAATGCAAATATGAATGTGAATGGATATGAAGTCGATATGAGCGAATGGATGAGATGAGATGTCAAGTGAATCAATTAGTGACACAATGGTTTCATTAAAGGATTGTTTTAAAGATAGCTGATGCTGAGAAAAAGGCAATTTCATATTGGGTGTGTAAGTGGTGTGACTAGTTTTATGTTTGCATGAACATCCGGCTAGGGGGCCTGGGAACTCTTTTCCCTGGTACCCGGGACAAAACCTAACCAAAATCTAAATTGGATCCCATCACTACAGTGGTTGGGCGGTTGGCTAACCCATGGGACTGGATGGGGTTAGGCTGGACTGATGGATCCGTAAATCGAAACTCAATTTCTGTCTAGTTCGATAGATAAAGTAAACCCCGGACAAAAACTATTCTATGGAAAAAGAATCAACGGCTGTGCCTCTCGATGAGGAAAAAACCGTTGGTCTCTATGATCCAAGTGCAATCTGTCCCTTGATCTGACTATAGAACTTACGAGTTTGGTCAGATCAGTTCAATTAGTTAAGGCTTTTGACTACGTTAGGAAAAAGTTATCCTGGTGGAATCGCACGTGCTTTCCGGGCAAGAGAAGTTTTCCGAGTTCGGTTTGGCAGAATCGAGGAATTAGTCACCTGTCCGGATATCCGTGGGCGAGGCCCCGAGTGTGGGACCCTGCCCCACGCAAGATGTGCTACTTCCGGTGCTAGCACCCCGAATCCGTTGCGCGGTGGGGACAGGGATCTTACAGTTGGTATCAGAGCTATTTGGCTAATGAGGATCAACCAAGAAGCCAAATATGTCAAAAATTTATCAAGAAGTACTAAAAGGTTGTAATTGTGTGATAACATTCATACAATTTGATATTCAAACTGAAATTCGTAAATCGGTAATTGGGTCTTCAGATGGAAGTACCGCAATTGTATGGAATCCCTGACTTGCTTGAGGCCTAGACATGATGGTATTTACCTTTATAGTTCCAAGAACCATGACTACCCGTATATACCGAGGGTATAACTGCAGCTCTTTACTGGCAGTATATACGAGTAAATCTAAGACTTGAAATTATAAGCATTAATGCTAGAACTGATGAGTTGATTTGGATTCTGATTGAAAAATGATGATCCGTGAAATTTGGTAGAAATGTAATAAGCTGAGCGAAACCGCAATACGTTAATCTTCAGCCAATCACTATGAGATTAGTGGATTGTGCTGGCAGATTGCTATTGTTAACTTTTGTCCAGTGGATCAAGTTAAGGGATGATAAATTAAAATTTTGAAAAATTGAAATCCCCATGGAGGACTGTTGGAGGACTGTTCAGATGGAAAAATTCAGTCTAATGCACCATTATTGTGTTAAAGATATGAATGAGATATTTTGAATGAATTGTTATTTGATAATGCGTTCTATATGAGTATCTTTATCCCTTGACTCTGTGGGGAGCCGATCTATTTAAAGAACCCCAGAATCAGTTGAATCAAAAATCAGATTGAATCATAAATAAAGAAACTTAACAAGAATTTTCGTATTGATAGGAACATGGATCGAGGTCGTCGTGGTAGAAATGTTAACCCCCAACTCGATGAAGAAGAGCTCGCCTAGATGTTCATAAAACTCTTCATAGTTCGCAGCCTGGACCTTTCAAGGGTGAAGGGGAAAACTTGGGCGAGGCTGTGGAGAAGTGGATCGAATCAATGGAAGAATACTTCGATGTCACCGGGTACAATGAGAAGAGCAAAATGGCTCTTGCAAGACTGAAGATAGTAGAGACAGCCAGAGTGGCATGGAGAAACCATTGCGAGACAAACCGTCTCGATTGAAATACCCAAACTTGGACCGATCTCAAGGCTTACCTCAGAAAGAGGTTTTGTCCCCCATGCTTTCTTGAAACTAAGATAAATGAGTTCTTGGAACTAAAGCAGGAAAACCGGACAATTGAAGCGTACCATCAGGCTTTTGCCCTTCTCCTTAAATATTCCCCTCGATTGGATGAAGAGCAGCTGACGGCCAGGTTCATTCGGGGAATGAACGAGCCATTAGATACTTTAGTCAAGAATGCCAAACCCATTTCCATGGCCGAAGCAATTCGGATGGCGAAGGATTTCGCCAAAGTCTTTGATGTCAAAGTCCTACCAAAGCCAGCACCATCACCTTTCAAAAGGTTTTTATTCCCAGAAAGTGATTCCAACCTTCCTCCACCTAAGAGATATCAAGGTCAAACCCAGGATATGGGAAGTTCCAAAATGGAAGAAATGTCCTTTTCCCGAAACTCAATCCCGTGGAATTCAACTTCAGAAGTTCCACCCTTAAACAAGAGAGTGAAATGCTATAACTGTCAAGGATTTGGACATCCCAGTATGGATTGCCCAACTCCTTTTGGATCAAGGTTTTCAGGGCAGGGAAATCAGGGGTCAAGATTCCAGACTCCAGTCCCTTCCTTCCAGAGTAATCAAGGTTCTATCCGCCAAAATCAGGGAAATCCCAAAGGTAGACCCTCTATCCAACCTGCAGTTTCAATCCAAAGTAATACAAGACCTCCGCCTCAGAATAGGGGAAGTCAAAGAGAGTTGTTCCCAAATCGACCGTCCACTTCCAAGGCAATAACGCTGGAAGTGATTGAAGAAGAAGAAGATGATGAAAAAGATCATACTCCACCTGCAAGATGAGGACATCTCGCGTTTTTTAAGTGGGGTAGAATGTAAGATTCCTCCCCCAGCCCCTCATGATGTCCAGTATCTTCCCCTGTAATCAATTTCCACTTCAGAAATATAAAAGATCTTGTTTCTATCAGTTTTGGTCTAGAGAGAGAAAATCTTCTAGAGAGTGGTTATTCAGATTTTATATATTTTTGGATAGAAAAATACCTCATCTTATTAAAATAAGTTCCCCTGAAATAGAAGTTCAAAAAGATTTTCAGAAGGTGTATTAGAAATTAAGTATAATCTGTTCAAGAGACATTATCCTAGGGGTGAAGATTTTTTCGAAATTTTAAATTAAGGTTCCTATGGACCAATAAGATTCATCCAAATGTAGGGAGGAGATAAATGAAGAAATAAAAGAAAAATCCCCCAAAAATGAGTAAATACTCACATAAGATGAAGAGTTGACTAAGGACAAGGTTAATAGTTAAAAAAGGAAGATATTTAGAAGTAATGATGCATTTTTGACACCTCTGCATGGGGGGAATTTCCCTCATGAAGAGGGCGCCTATTTCACATGCTTGAATGAGTTTTAAACTCCCAAATAATGAGATATTTTCATCTCTCCTCTCTCCTATTTCAACTAGATCCAAAAAGTGAGCAAAACTGACCTAAAAATGGTCAAAAATTGACCAAACTCATCTGGAAAATTCTAGAATCAGTTTGCTGGGTTAGAGGCTCACTTTTTCCTATAAATAGAAGCCCTCCCCTTTGTTGAAACTCAATAGTGTTTTTGCACTGTTACCCTGCCTCTCCCAAGTGCCAAAAACAATGAATTTTACTCATAATTCATTAGTTTTTGACCTTCCCTCTTCCAAAAGATTGGTGGCCACTCTTGTTTCCAAACAAGAGTAGAACCCTCAAACCATCAAGCCAAAGGAAAGCTCTCAAAGTCATTAGTAAGTTGGTGATTCTTCTCTTTTCCACTTATTTTATGGTTTTATGGTTTTTTATGCTTTTTGTCTTCTTAAAAATTACAAATGATGTTATGCCTCATTACAAAAAGGCATTCCCCTCAAATCCAACCATTCTTTATCCTAGGGAAATGATTAATTAATAAAATCAAGTTTTTCATAATGTTCTCTTAAAAAAGTAGAAAAATGTTACTTTAGAATGATTTAAATACTCTTGATGCATTTCTAATTAATTTTAGAGACTTAAAATTGAAAAATGGTCAGCCATACAAAGGAGGTTATGGCAAAAATTTTCAAAAAATTTGGAAAGAAGTATTATCTTTCATTATTCTAAAAGAGTAATCCTTATGATTTCTATATTCTAAAGTGTCATTTTCATGCATAGAAGATGCATTTTGATTATTTGTATAAAAGAAATTTAGTTTTATTATAAAAGAATTACTTTCATTATATTTAATTTTTATGCATAAAAGTATGCATAAAAGATTATTTTTTTATTATAAAAGTGTTACTTTTATCATATTTGATTTTTATGCATAAAAGTATGCATAAAAGATTATTATTTTTTATTATAAAAGTGTTACTTTTATCATATTTGATTTTCATGCATAAAAGTATGCACAAAAGATTATTATTTTTATTATAAAAGTGTTACTTTTATCATAGATGATTTTTATGCATAAATGGGTGCATAAAAGATATTTTTTATATTAAAAGTGTGATTTTCATCATAAATGATTTTATGCATAAATTAGATGCATAAAAGAAATTCCTTTCTATTAAAAGAGTGATTTTCATCATAAATAAATTGTATGCATAAACATATGCATAAACGATTTTTTTAATTAAAAGTGTGATTTCCATCATAAATGATTTTATGCATAAATTAGATGCATAAAAGAAATTCTTTTATATTAAAAGAGTGATTCTCATCATAAATGATTTTATGCATAAATTAGATGCATAAAAGAAATTCCTTTCTATTAAAAGAGTGATTTTCATCATAAATAAATTGTATGCATAAACATATGCATAAAAGATATTTTTTTATATTAAAAGTGTGATTTCCATCATAAATGATTTTATGCATAAATTAGATGCATAAAAGAAATTCTTTTATATTAAAAGAGTGATTCTCATAAATGATTTTATGCATAAATTAGATGCATAAGAGAAATTCTTTTATTCTAAAAGTGTAATTCCTACTAAATTGGATTTATGTATGGAAAGATGCATAAAGAAATCTATTTTTAGTTCAAAAGAGTTATTCTCATCAATTTTGATTTTATGCATAGAAAGATGCATAAAGAAATCTATTTTTAGTTCAAAAGAGTTATTTTCATCAATTTTGATTTTACGCATGAGAAGATATATAAAAGATTGAATTATAATTCAAAAGTGTCATTCTCATTTAAATGAATTTATGCATAGGAAGATGCATAAAAGATTGATTTTTATTTCGAAAGTGTTATTCTCCTTAAAAATGAAATTTATGCATAAATAGATGCGCAAAGAAATTTTATATCAAAAATAAGAATTCTCTTGTATTCTATAAATAGATACGAGGATGTGAAACGAATCAGATAGATGAAAATGAACGAGGAATAGATGGAGATGTATGTATGTGAAAGAATGGACGTAGTTATATGTATGTGAAAGAAATGATGTAGATGTATGTATGTGAAGGATGTATGTGAAAGGAAAGATGTATGAGAAAATGGATGTATGGATGTAGATATGGAAAGTGGATGTGGATATATGTGAATGTGAATGTGGATGTGTGGATGTGGATATAGATGTAGATATGGAATGTGGAAGTGAATGTATGTGGATGTGGATATGGATGTATGTGAATGTGAATGTGGATATGGATGTAGATATGGAATGTGGATAGGGATGTATGAATGTGTAATGTGGTGGATGTATGAATGTGTAATGTGGTGGATGTGAATGTGAATGAATGTATGAATGTGAATGTGGATGTGGATGTATGAATGTGGAATGTGGATGTAGATGTATAGATGTGAATGTGAATGAATGTATGAATGTGAATGTGGATGTAGATGTATGAATGTGGAATGTGGATATGGATGTATAGATGTGAATGTATGTATGAATGTGAATGTGGATGTGGATGTATGAATGTGGAATGTGGATATAGATGTATGAATGTGGAATGTGGATATGGATGTATAGATGTGAATGTGAATGAATGTATGAATGTGAATGTGGATGTGGATGTATGAATGTGGAATGTGGATATAGATGTATGAATGTGGAATGTGGATATGGATGTATAGATGTGAATGTGAATGAATGTATGAATGTGAATGTGGATGTGGATGTATGAATGTGGATGTGAAAATGGATGTATGGATGTAGATGTACGAATGTGGATGTGTATGTGGAATAATGAATGCAAATATGAATGTGAATGGATATGAAGTCGATATGAGCGAATGGATGAGATGCGATGTCAAGTGAATCAGAATGTGAATGAATAATATAAGATCTGAACGAATGAGATGTAATGAGAAATGGAAGTGATGAGACGTAATGTAAATTAAGAAAGATAGGAATGGATGTTATGCGAAGTGAATGAATCTGATGTGATGGGATGGAAAATGATGTATCTGGTCAAAATGGATACACATATGATTTGGATTTGGATTAAGTAATATGGATTGATATGGAACAATCTGGAAAGATGTGAGTTCATTATTGAAACTGTATTTGTGAACTGTTTGCAAATGACTGTTTTATGTCAAAGATGCTGGGGAAGCATTTTGACTGTCTTGAGTATGTGGTCGTGGAGATCTACCTGATAAAGTTGCAAGAGTAGCTGACGGAGAGTCAACGAAGGACGTCTCGCATAGCAAGGTCGGTCGAGGTCTTGACCAGCCTCGGTTCGATTTAAATGGTGAGCTTCCGGTACGGTGGATGAGGGACCAAGGAAGCGGCCTATGAGTGAAGCGCTAGGTGACCTGCGAAGGATCCTAGAGGGTACTGACCATACGGTGCTTGGGCTCTGGGTCGCCGAAGATACCCACACGTGCGTTGTGGAAGATATTGGAACAAGGAGTAAGAGTTGTTTTCTGGAACCGGGCATGGATCTGGTTGACTGACCTTACTGGTCCTCAACGAATGAGTCCATGGCTCTTTTATATGGATCTGTTGGTTGATCTTGCTGATCTTCAACAACGAAGATTCCATCTTGATTTTTATAAGTGATTATATTGCCGGGTACTATGAGCTAGGAACTATTGAAAAGACCCCTGAGTGAACAGGTGGTGAGCGTTCTGGTTGCCAATGATGCCATAAGTACATCGATGAAGGAATGATTGGAAATAAGGATTCAACCAGAGATTTTGAGGATTGTGATTAGTGACACAATGGTTTCATTAAAGGATTGTTTTAAAGATAGCTGATGCTGAGAAAAAGGCAATTTCATATTAGGTGTGTAAGTGGTGTGACTAGTTTTATGTTTGCGTGAACATCCGGCTAGGGGGCCTGGGAACTCTTTTCCCTGGTACCTGGGACAAAACCTAACCAAAATCTAAATTGGACCCCATCACTACAGTGGTTGGGCGGTTGGCTAACCCATGGGACTGGATGGGGTTAGGCTGGACTGATGGATCCGTAAATCAAAACTCAATTTCTGTCTAGTTCGATAGATGAAGTAAATCCCGGACAAAAATTATTCTATGGAAAAAGAATCAACGGTTGTGCCTCTCGATGAGGAAAAAAGCATTGGTCTCTACGATCCAAGTGCAGTCTGTCCCTTGATCCAATCTGTCCCTTGATCTGACTATAGAACTTACGAGTTTAGTCAGATCAGTTCAGTTAGTTAAGGCTTTTGACTACGTTAGGGAAAAGTTATCCTGGTGGAATCACCCGTGCTTTCCAGGCAAGAGAAGTTTTCCGAGTTCGGTTTGGCAAAATCGAGGAATTAGTCACCTGTCCGGATATCCGTGGGCGAGGCCCCGAGTGTGGGACCCTGCCCCGCGCAAGATGTGCTACTTCCGCTGTGCTAGCACCCCGAATCCGTTGCGCGGTGGGGACAGGGATCTTACAAACATAGTGGGCTACCAATACCCTAATTGTAAGATCTTTCGTGCAGTTAAGTCTCCTGAGAAGTGACCACCGGCTATGCCCATGTGTGCCTCTTGCAAAATATATAGATACTCATCCTCTCGGGCACAACGCCTAAGAACATCATCCTTTCCTCTTTTATAAAGAGTCATGGCCATCAGCCAATAGGGTTCGCATTCCTTGATCAGCTTTCGAGCTAGGTCTTTACGAAGCTCTTTAGGTGGAAAGCCATTAACCAAAAAGTTAACAATCTTCTCACTCTATTCAGGGATTGTCTCCACCATGAACAAAGAAGTGTCAGGTAAGTCATCATCAACTCCCGTAGGAGCTTCACTATTAGGTATGCGAGACAAATGATCAGCCATGACATGTTTTTTGCCAGGTCTCACAACAACAGTGAAATCAAACTCAAGAAGAATCAATAGCCATCGTGTGATTCTTCCTGCTGCGGAGCATGGTTTGTTTACTAGATACAACAATGCTTGATGATCCACATAAAAAACAAACTTGGTGGCAAGAAGGTAATAACGAAATTTCTTTACTGCATATACCTCCAGGTTGAGTTAGTACACACCCAATAGCAAAGTTTGATGCATCAATATGCACATGGAAGATTAAATCCCCGTTAGGCATTCTCAAGATTGGAGCACTCGCCAAGGCCTTCTTTAATAGCTCATAGGCACGGTCACAATCTTCGGTCCAAATAAACTCGATGAGAAGCTTGTACAATGGCCGAGCTAAAATAAACCTTCGATAATAACCAACATGGCCCATAAAGCATTGGACTCCCTTATAGTTGGTGGGTAGGGGCAATTCCAGGATGACCTTGATTTTACTTTCGTCGGTGGAAATCCCATTTTTGGACACTATATGCCCTAGAATGACCTCGTGTTTAACCCAGAATTGGCATTTGAAAAGATTCAATGAGATGCGATATAGTCTACACCTTTCAAATACTTTTCATAAACACATCAAGTGCTCATCCCAAGAGGAATAAACACAAAGATCATCTAAGAAGGCTTCGCAAAAGTCCCTAGATATTCCTTAAAGGCTGTGTTTATCAATCATTGGAATGTTGCAGGTGCATTGGTTAAGCTGAAGGCCATGACGCAAAAGGCAAACACTCCAAGCTCCGTTATAAAAGCTGTTTTAGCTTGGTCCTCTACTGCAATTGTGATCTGATTATAACCAGAGTACCCATCTAAAAAGCTATAAGCCTCCTTACCTGCAACTCTTTCAAGCACATGTTCAGAATACGACAAGGGGTAATGATCTCTTCTGGTGGCCACATTAACCTTTTTGAGATCAACGCACACTCTGAGTTTCCCATTCTTCTTTGGTACAATGACTATCAGAGAAACCCATTCTGAGTGCTCAATAGGGTACATGAATCCACATTTTATAAGCTTTTCAATTTCCTCTTGTACAATCTTTGCATACTTAGGATTCATTGGGTAGGGACGTTGTTGGACTGGTTTAGCAGTGCTAATCATTGGAATTGTGTGTTGCACCACAGAGGGTGGAACACCCTTCATATCATGGTATGTCCAAGCAAATATGTCCTTGAATTCTTTAAGAAGCCTCTTAAGTGTAGCTTCTTCCGTCTTGGTGAGGTCTTGAGCAATAAAAACTGGGTTAGACTCCTCACCTGGATCTGCTAGTTCTATCTCCTTAACTACCGCCGGGCCATCGTAGACACCGCTACTCCCATTGGTAGGCATTCGTCGTTGGGCTTTTGTGTAGACAACTTTACGTTCCCCCATTGTAAACGATTTGAAATGCTCGGGTGCGGGGTGTAAGTCTACCGGTCCTTGTTGTGCCATGTTTTTTTCTTTTAATTCGACATTCTTTTGTTGAGCTGAGCTAACTCTCAATTTTGACGCCTTCTCGTAGTACGACTTAGTTTCAGCTTCTCTTCGATTTCTAATTGGACGATGTCATGAGGTTGCGGAATACACCACATGACACTTTGGAGGTATTGTCCCCAATTATCCGCTAACTTCCGATGAGCGTCAATAGCTCCTACATAACTAAGCCATTCTGCAGTGGATCTCTCTTTGTTTATTCTAGTTCATGCATTAGCTCGATAGTGTTGTCACTTATGTCTCGTTTTCTTCTTACCTAGTTTTTGATTTCTGTTTCTCAGATTCGGACAAACTTAGTCGATCTTCACTTGTGTCCCCCTCACTCTCGGATGAACTGCAAGAGGTCACGGTCCTAGGCCTTGAGCACGTTGCTTCCACACTTGGGTGAATATTTGATTCATACCCCGTATCAGGCTCAGAGTCAGTTTCTTCTTGAGATTCAGACTCGGAGTCGCATTGGTCAGAGTCTTCACTACTGTCAGTGTCAAGGGAGTTTGCCACTTTCTTGCCATCAGGAGTCAAGTGCATAACACCTATCATGTTTACTGGCAATAATGGTGGCATATCTTGCCCCTCAGGCATTACCCAACTTGTGCCTCTATTTTCCCATGTGTCTATGGTTGCCGCTAGGTGTACCCAATCCACATTATCTAACTCAGTCATACCCGGTATAGGACATCCATATAAGGAGAATCTTTCCTATCATCAGTCTCTTTTTTGCATGTATAGCAATACTTTAATGGGGTTGAGTGAATAGTGGTATCTGATCGATTATCGATGATAACCTTGCTTCCTATAGGATGCGCGTGACCATTCTCAAGATCAACTCGAATGACAGAGTCCTAGAATTGTAAGTAGACATGGTTTTTCGACCAGTCATGCACCATTTGTGCTTCCCTCATGAAGGGGCGTCCTAAAATCATTTGATATGACATAGGATGCTTAGAGAAATCCATTACAATGAAGGTATGTCTTACCTTGTATCCCAGAACCTTGATCTTAAGGTCTCTTAACATCCCAATAGGTTTAGCTATAGTTTCGTTTGCCATCTTAACCACTATGTTTGTGACTTCTAGGTGAGGTCTTCCCATAGATTTCCAACAGTTTTTAGTCACAATGCTCACTCCAGCACCACCATCAAGGATTCCCTTTAGATTAATCCCTTGGTAATAATGGGGAGGGTTGTTGCATTAGATTCGTCACCTTCAAAGTACTGTCCCAACTTGTTGACAGGTATTTCAACGACCGAGTCTTCATCTAGATTGGGCGATAGATCCAGATGTTCCTCCTCATCTTGAAGCGTGTCAGGTCTATCCATATTTGCAAATTGTGGTAACCCCACCTTCAGTTCTCCATTGAGAAATGCCCGAAGAGCTAAGAATAGCTCAGGATCTCCGTATAACTTGGATATGATCATGGTTTTGATTTCACAGGACATGAAATCCATTAGTTTGGACACATTCAATGGTGCTTTTCGAGATATCGGCCCCTGACTAGGGACTGGTGAAGATGGAATCACTTCCTCTTCGATGGGATCAGGCATTCCCTAACTAAACATTCTTTCAAGCAAGAAGGGTGTCTGCCCACTTCCTGATGTCCTATCCTCACTTTCTTTTCTTCCCAAATGATACTAGGTATAGCTAACCGTTTATGGCTCCTATGAGGTTGAACTTGTGTAGGAAACACTGTGTCTGGAATTTTGATTCTTCTAGGGTCTGGCTCCAGTTCTCTTTGTGTTTCTTCCACCAAACCCCTTAAGTGTTGCACTTGTTCAACCTCCTCAACTGGGTTTGGGTAAGTTCCAATCTTTTTCTTGAGGGTTTTTGGCCCACGTGGCTGGTCTTTGGGAGTCTCAGTCATCAGTCTGGGTAGCCGAGAGGGCATTAGCTGACTTGGTTGTGGGGCCGGAGGAGTTTCCCTTTGTTTCTCCTAATTTATGTATTCACTTGATTCTCCTTCGTTGCGCTCCCGAGTGGGTTCCTCCCTTGAAGTAGTGGCTTTGGTCTTTTTGAAAAGAATGCTTTTTGCTTAATCTTTAGATTAATTTGTTATTTTTGTTGTTGTTTTTATGGTTTATCATGTGATTAGGGCTTGCAAAGAGTGTGATTAGGGCTTGCAAAGAGTGTGTACTAGGCTTAGTTTGCATCCATTGCATCAAACAATGCAAGAGAATGCATTTCTTAGTGAATGTTAGCTTTCTTTAGTTTAAACATAGAATCTAAGATCATTAATTGTAGTTTAATTGTGTGTTTTTTTTGTTGAAATTTTTTGGATTAGAGTGTTAGCAAGCATTAGGAGTAGCTTAATCTTTCAAAAAATTTCTTAAAACCATCCAAAAATCCTTGATTTTGACTAATTTCTCTTAATGGACTAGTTTTTGTCATTAAGAGTGATTAATCTTGATCAAGAGGCGAATAAAATTAGAAAATGTGTTAATTGGGATCTAAATTGATCATTTGAGTAGTCGAAATTGGGATTTTTGAGTGTTTTGAGAGTATCTAGGTGCATCAAAACACCTAATCACATTAATGTTTTGATCAATTGGAGAAATTTGACTCTCTTTGCTTAATTTTACCTTTAAAAGTAGACTATAATTAAGAGTCTAATTAATCTCCTAATTTATATTAATTTATACAATTTTTATACACATAGTTTAGTTTTTCCTTGCTCTATCCAATGGTGTGCTCAATTGTATAAATTATTTAAGGATTAGTGATTAATTAGAGTCCTTGATTAGTGTAAAAGAGGAAAAGATTATTGAGTGAAAGGATTAATTTTGGATTAATCTTTGATCACCTTTTTACATAACTCATTAAGGTTAATGAGCATTCAATGAGAAGATGCTCATGAGTTGACAATTTGTCCATTTTAGGAGTCATTTATGAAGGGTGTAAGGTGTGTCATTAAAGAGTTGACTTTTTTTATTCCACTTACCTTTTTTTGGGAAAATGCCCATATCCCTTTCATTCTAAATTTAAAAAATATTCCCCCCAAAAAGAAAAATTCGTATTTCCCACTACACTCCAAAAAAATAAAAATAAAAATTTAAAATTTAATCTTCACGTGAAGTCCAGTTCACGTGGGCTAAAAAAACAAAAAACAAAATCGAAATTTAGTTCACGCGTGAAGAGTTCTTCACGGCGTGGAACAGAAGTTCACGCCGCGGGCCCCCAAAAAAAAAAAAAGAGACTCTGGAAACCACCCCTGTTTGGAGGCCCGTATCTCTTAAACCGTGTATTCGATGAAGGCTCTCTAGGGCTGATCGAAAAGCTGACATCGAGCCCTTCGACTTTGGACTTGTTCGTCCAAAGTCAAAATTGATCATTTTGGCCTCCGACCGACAGCCTCAAAATTCGAATCGAGACAAAAAACAACCCAAAAACCACGAAAAATCGCAAAAAATAGCGTGAAAACGACGACGAGCCATATTCGGGCTACTTTTAGAGGGTCTAAACGACAAAATCATGGACAGCTCAGAAAAACAAAGTTGTAGTACTCCAAAAATACTACAACTCCCTCATACAGAGTTTTTCAAAATTCTTTTTGAAACACCCTCAAAAACGTGCTGCGATACAGGGGACAAATTCTCAAAAAAAAATTTCGTCTTGAGACAGTGATGGAAAATAGGTTTTAGGACCTCCTCTTCCATCTGGGAAGTTCTTAGCATACACCTTTTCCAAAAAAAATCTCTACAATCATTCACGTGCGTATAGCGGCTAAGCTAATTAGGGCAAACGGACTCCCGTTTGACCCAATGAAGAGTATGCCAAGCCTCTAGAGGCTGTATAATAGGTTGTGGGAAAGTATAAAGAGCCAAAAAAAAACCGTGATTGCTCATTAAGGAGCATTTAGGCACTCTGACATGGCCACAATAGAGGGATTACCTGCAATTACACAAGGACTGAATCCAATGGCTGACATCTTCGAGCCATTGAGATCCATGCCACCAATTCACCTCCCCATGCCATTGACCATGCCTATAACAAGCGTGTCATCAAGTTTTACACCCCCTATGACTTCGATCCCACCAGGCTTTGGTCCTTTGCTTGACATTTCTATAAATCCTATAAGTACCAACTCGTTCCTGGTGGATGCCCACACCTTAGACATACTGACTAGTCTAGGAAGGGGGTGGCCCAAGGACTCAGAGAGTCTCGTCCGACAAGAGCACTCACATACGGCCTCAATGACTCATACAGAAATACGGCCATACAAATTTCTAAAATTATGGGAAAATACGACGGAACAACAGACCCTCTTTGGAAATCCCAACTGCCCCACTAAGGTACATGCGTTGAACTTATGCTTAGAAGGAAAAGCTAGTTGATGGTTCATTGCATTAACGCCGGCGATCAAGACCAACTTCAAAACCTTGAAATCAACCTTTATACATGGCTTTTCTAGATAAGGTGATTGGTGGAGTGCAGTAACAACTCTATTCAATTGAGCGTCAACCACATGAATCCATTAGAGATTTTATCCTTCGGATAAAACTCTTAGACTCACGTTGTGAGTCATTGGAAACATTAAACGATGTTCAATTGAGGAAATGTTTCATGATGGGCTTAAAGAATAACAACTTACATAACTTGATCATTGTATCCAATCCAAAAACATTCGATCAATGTTACAAAGAAGAAATAAGTTTAGATGACAACATGTTAGAAGATGATCATGCTACGAGATGTTCCTCATCTAGACCAAATGAAGCAATGGCAAAAGAAAGATCGATCTCGGAATTGACATTTCCAGAATTTTATGCAGCCTTGCTTAAAACCTTACAGCCAAACATCTCGAAGAGAGGATGAAAACCTTCAAAATCAGACATCCTTAATGCCTATAAAAATGATGAGCATTAAATGCAATCACTATGACCATCCCAATCCTCATTGTGCATACAAGGCACCTTTTTTTCTATACTGCATGTATTGTAAAACCTTTGACCATGATAGTAATAAGTGTCCCGCTTCATCCACAATGGACTCAAAACCTCCATCCCTCGTGCCCCAAACAGAAATAATCCAAAGGGTAGAAATTGCTCATCAAGAGATAGTTAATCGGATAGTGCAGTGTTTCTATTGTCGTAGACCTCAAAAGGTGGCAAACTACACAGTTTGGAATACTTCCATGCCCATAGTCACTAGCACCTTACGATCAATGTGTGAACAGTGTGGCATTGATCACATGTTCCAAGATTGCCCAAGACGAGTTGCTTCAATGCAACTTGTCTCACAAAATACAACTCTTAACATCTTAAGTGTACAAAATGGGCAATTGGCCATGGTGCCCTTGAATGTGCTTACACGCTTACAAGCCAAGGCACGACAAACAGTCCAAAAGAGTGTAAAAGACAATACCTCAACATGGGTAGAAGAACATGCTTTAAAACAGAACCCAAAAGAGAAAACAAAACCTTCTAAACCCAAGAAAAACAAAGGACAACAAACTGTTGAAACCAAGGTCGAATTAAAAGACAGGGAAAAGGAGTCTATATAGGACATAAACCCAAAAGGGGATATAAATGCAATAGAGCCAAAAGCTATACATGATGCAGAAGCATCCACATCAAAGACCACCACACAAACCTCAACACCCATACGTGCGACACAGGATACAAAAACCCAAAAGAAAATTCGATCCCGTCGCATGGGTAAACATAGTGAAAAATTGACAAACCAACGGAAGTCAGAGAATGAAACAAGTTCTAGTACATCAGTAAGTGAGGATGAGACAAGTTCTTACTCTTCGCCTAGTGCATCACATAGACTAATCAAGAAAATAGATCCCACCCAACCACCCCAAATGGATAATAATGATCACATGACATGTAGAACACAACAAACGAGCTCAAGAGTGCATGCTTAGCATGGTTGAATGTCTTACAGAGTCACCGGTTGTTGTGATTGCACCTCATAATGCCAAAAGTAAAACATCAACCAAGATACAAAACCTAGAGAAGTACCGCTTTCCCTTTCAAGAGAGGAAGACATACTCTCTATAGAAGAGTCATTTGAGATAGACTATACGAACTATAGGCTTGAGAAAGCACGTACGGAATTTGATAATTTCTTTACAAGATTAAAACACTCTCAAAACCTCATACGGAGGAATGCTCTTCTCTCATGGATAAAGCCAGAATCATATCAACACTTGCACCTTTAATGGCTCAACCTGAGTTATACAAGGACATAAAAAACTACATAAAACAGCACTGTCAGGATTCACAAGTTTCCAAACAGCCCTCATTAAGAATTATCAGAGGGCCAAGTGTGCCATTGTACGCATTGGGTACTTTTGAAAAAGCTGAGACCCAAATAGAAGATGAAAGTGAATGGGAATATGAAACAGACACAGGATCTGAAGCTAAAACACTAGCTGAAACAATTAGCTCCTTTGGAAGATTCTATCATAATATGGTTGGATTTCCCTACAGGTAATGATGTTCAGTGCAAGCGCGCATTGATTAGCCCTCGAGCAAGTCATCACATCATGACAATAGACACTTGGGTGTCATTGGGACAACCTAAACTCACCCCGATAAGCAATAGTCTTGCAAAAGGATCCAATGAACAAAACATTGAAGTTCCAAGTTACTTAGATTACATTGCTCGAACAATCGATGGCAATATGAAATTTACATTCCATGTCACCCTAGATTCCCTTGAGTATGATGTCAACATTGGTGGACCTTGTATAAGTGAATCGTTGTATTCACTAGATGAATCCATGCAAATAGTCACCTTGAACACTCTTGCAAACAATGTACAATTGCTATTATGGGAGGAAGAAACCTTGCAAGAGCTGGAACTTCCAACATATCTTACTGAAAAGATCCCTAGGATTTTAGTTGGATTGGAAATTTCAAATGAAATCACCACAGCTTAAGCACAACTTTATCCAAAACGAGAACACAATCTCATGACCCTCAAGCTATGGGATTTGTTAGGTCAACCAACACTCACACGGCACATCTTGAAAGGATTACCTTTACACAAGAATTGACCATGCCATGTCTGGGGTACTTTAAACATACAATGTATATTGACACTAACCCCCTCACTTGCAATTTTTTTGTGGTTGAGTATGTGTTGGAAGCAGATTTGATCTTGGGGCATAAATGGACTATTGCTGCTGCCAAAGCACCACTGTGCTTTGCTATCGATAGAGTCATCATGATGGTCAACGCGACAGGAAGTTGATAATACCATACTGCGAGGAAGAGGATCCAACTTTAATGTATATCTATGATGCTGAATGCAAAAGGATACAAGCCTCTTCCACAAAAGCCCCTTTACTCCCTATGACCCATATTCCCCACTTCCTAAACAAAAAGAAAAGACACAAAAATCAAAGAAGATAAAGAAGAAAGGCAACAACAAGGGGATGCCCATGTATTCTCCCCTAAAGCATGGTCAGAAATTACCCAAGAAGCCCTCCTCCAAGCACACTCCGAAGCACAAAGGTGTACCTCTGAAGTTCTTCTGTAATTTAGAAAAGACTTCCTCTAAGAGAGCAAAAAGAAGAATAGATCAAAGGATAGGGAAGCTCCAACTGCCAGAAGGCAAGTGAATTGTGGATGACTCCACTAGTCCTTGCTAGGGAGCTTGAGGACTACCAACACAAACACTAGGTATAGTGTAACGCCTCCGCTACGGCTGCGTCTTCCTCAAGCCGCCATAGCCTAGGCATGGAGAAGAAGAGAGGGTGGAAGTCGGTTCACCTCCCAACCATATAATGACGAGTTAGGGTTTCTCGTTGGGTTTTATACCAAAACCCTGGCCTGTGTCCACAACTCCTAGCCCGGCCGCCCATCTTACTTAAGAGCCGTGCTAACTTAGATGTGTACACACATCGACCAAACCCTAACGCCCATTAACCCCTGAACCCCGCTAGCACTAATAATACTCTCGAGACTCCGAAAGCTATTAACTTATGCTAGGGCTCGACTTCCGTAGGACCATAGTCCTAACACTAGAGGGTTGGGGAAAAGGGAGCGTGGATCCTCTCAAGGAAGTATACCCACACCAAGGATAAGTCGACCTCACTGGCTAGACATGTAAGACCTATGCTCTACACTATATATCATGCTCTCCGACCACCACCCAGCACCGCAATATCCCTACAAGCCTCTCACTCACACCACACCACACCCACCACTGACCACTCACTCACACCACACCCACCACTGACCACTCACTCACCTTGCTCACATAGAGAGATAGACAAAATATCCCTACAAGCCTCTCACTCACACCACACCCACCACTGACCACTCACTCACCTTGCTCACATAGAGAGATAGACAAAATACCACAAGAGCGCAACACTGTATACCAAACTGTAGACAAGAATGATACAAGAGAGACTATGCTCCAACACAGAGAATGTCATACACCAGAGAATGTGCTCTCCGCGGAATGTGCTAGAGTGAATGTGATACAAGAGAGACTCCCCCACTGCCGAGAGAGTTCTCCCGATATCTCCTCCTTGGGTGTCCTCTTCCTCGAAGTCCTAACCCTAATTATGTAGTGTAAAGGGGAGATCTTCAATTAGGAAAAGGGAGATGGTGCTCAAGAGGATCTCACCCTCCCTTGGGAAAGGGAGAGGGGTGTTGCCTCCATGAGTACCATCGAAGTTGGCCATGCACGTCTCGGAGATGTCAAAGGGAAACTGCAGGGATGGCGGTCAGAGGCGGTGATGATGGTCGGAGTTGGCCATGCACATCAGAGATGTCACGGAGGGCACCGACGGTCAGAGATGTCGGAGGGTACTGATAGTGATTGGCAGTCGGAGGGTACCGACGGTCGAAGGGCATCGACGGTGGCGGCGGCCAGAGCGGTCAAAAATGATGGAGGGAGGCTCTTGGTGGAGTGTGGAGGAGCTGGATTCCTATCCATAAGAGTCAAAAGGGCACCGGCGACGATTAGAGCTGTCGGAGGGTACCAGCGGTCGGAGGGCATCGACGGTGGTGGCAACCAGAGCGATTAGAATTGATAAAGGGAGGCTCTTGGTGGAGTGTGGAGGACCTAGCTTCCTATCCACAAGTCGCCTCTGCTACTACTCAATTCATCCTCCTAGTGAATGCCACAAAAAAAACAGAAAAAAAAAGTGGTTCTCTAGTGTTAATCCAATTCTAGGGTTAACAAGATCTAATGCCATTATCTTACATTAAGGAGTCATGATAGATACATCGAAGGGTCATACATTCAAGAATCAAGCAATGGTGTCCAAAGCTACAACTTGACGGGCGTCCATAATGGTGTGACAAAGTATTTATAGGCAATTCCTACTTCAAGAGCGTGTGGTAGCAAGTTAGGATGAGTCCTAAGTGATGTACTTCATGGATATATTATGAGAGTAGTCATTGTAATAGCATTAGGCCTCTTATGAGCCTAAAATGCCCAGTCAGCCACAGTTTAAGTGAGTTTGAACACTTATGGCCATGTATATAAGTGAATATCTCTCATAATACAACATACTCTCCCATTGTGCAAGTGAGTCTTACTCTTGCTAATCCTCTTGCTAATCTCTCTCCCTAATGCATGCTAGTGACTGTGTGTGAATGAAGTAAGGTGACAGGAGGACAGTACCCATAGTGTAATGCCCCATAGTGTAATGCCGGCGGTGTGACAACGCTCACCAAGAGGCATGGTGGAATTACTTCTCAAGGAGTTGTGGAGCTTGTAGACCTCAAGGGTTATGAGCTCGGTCATTGGAAAGATCCTCTCACGAGACAGTTGAGTTTCGCCAGATAATCGCTTATTGGATGTGTTTCAAGGAGGGTTAGGGTGAGCCATAACATTTTTGGCGTCACTGTCGGGGAGCCATCCCTTGGCTTTTTCCATCATTTTTTCTCTAATCTACAAATTACTCATTGTCCATTATCATGATTAATGATTTTCCATGAAAAAGATGTGGATTTGATGGTGATTTGTGTGTGATTTGGTGTAGAATAGCTCTCTTTTTTGTTTTTGAAATGAATGCCTTTTGCTTAATTTTTAGCTTAATTTGTTATTTTTGTTGTTGTTATTTTGGTTTTTCATATTCTTAGGGCTTGCACATAGTTTGTATTAGGCTTAGTTTGCATGTATTGCATCAAACAATGCAATAGAATGCAATTTTTAGTGAATATTAGCTCTCTTTAGAGTTAAACATAGAACTAAAATCATTAATTTTAGCTTAATTGTGTGTTTGTTGTTGAAATTGTTTGCATTAGAGTATTAGCAAGCACTAGAAGTAGCTTAATCTTTCAAAAAAATTCTTCAAACCTTCAAAAAACCCTTGAATTTGACTAATTTCTCTTAATAGATGGTTTTTGTCATTAAGGGTGATTAATCTTATTTAAGGAGGCCAAAAATAGAAAATATGTTAATTGGGGTCTAAATTGATTATATGAGTAGTTGAAATTGGTATTTTTGAGTGTTTTGAGAGCATCTAGATGCATCAAAACACCAAATTACATGAATGTTTTCATTGATTGGAGAAATTTAACTCTCCTTGCTTAATTTTCCTTAAAAGAGAAGACCAATTTAAGAGTCTAATTAATCTCCTATTTTAGATTAATTTACACATTTATTTATGCACAAAGATTAGCATTCCCTTGCTTTATTCAATGATGTGCTCTTTGTATTTCCCACTAGACTAAAAAATTTTAAAATCAAAAAATGGTTCACGTTCGTGAACCATTTCTGCAACTTCATGGCCTAAGGGTTCACACCCTAGGAACCCGCGTCGAAAAAAAAATGCAAAAAATGAATTTAATATTTTCGTGAAGTACTTACTGTTCATAGCGTGAACAGTTAAGGATTCACAGCGTGAGACCCTTCATTCACGCGATTAAAAAAATGAATTTAATTTTTTCATGAAGTCTAGTTCACGGCGTGATCTGTTAAGGGTTCACAGCATGAGACCCTTCGTTCACGCGACCATTTTTTTAAAAAAAAGAATTTAATTTTTTCGTGAAGTCCAATTCACGGCATGATACCCTTTGTTCACACATGACCAAAAAAAAAATCAAAATTTCTAAAATTCGTGAAGTCCGCTTCATGGCGTGAACTGCACCCTACTAGTTCACGACGTGAAAGGGGATCCGTCTCGTTGTGAACTGCACCCTGCTAGTTCACGACTTTGAAAACGCCCATGTTTGGAGTTCCATATCTTCTAAACCGTATATCTGAGATGAAGGTGCTCTAGGACTCATCGAAAAGCTGACATCGAACTCTTTGACTTTGGACTTGGCCGTCCGAAGTTAAAATCGATCATTTTGGCCTTTGACCAGTAGCCTCGAAATTTGACCTGAAAATCGAGGCAAAAAACAATCCAAAAATCACGAAAAATCACAAAAAATAGCGTGAAAATGATTACGAACCATATTCGGGCTACTTTTTGAGGGTCTAAACGACAAAATCACAGACGACTCAGGGAAACAAAGTTGTAGTACTCCAAAAATACAACTCCCACATACAGAGTTTTTTTAAAATTTCTTTTGAAAAACCCTCCAAAAAATGTTGTGAAACAGGGAAAAAATTCTCAAAAAAAAATTCCCGTCTTGAGACAAAGATGGAAAGTAGGTTTTAGGACCTCCTCTTCCATCTGGGAAGTCACTGGCATACGCTTTTTTTGGCAAATTATCTCTAAGGTTTGTGTGCGTTACCACCTAGCTAATTAGGGCATGAACGGACACCCGTAGAAAATCAACCTGTATGTATCCAAAATGAACTGGCTCACGTAGTCCAAGATACCCTATTTTGATGCGCTTTCCAAGGCTCCAAATTACAATGTAGTGGTTCAATCAAGTGTGCATAACTTGCATTGACACCTAAACAACCTCAATGTTGAATATCAACACCATCCGAGGTGTGTACATACCAATTTTGTCAAACCCCCTTCTCTGTTCTGAGAAAAACCAGAAAAACTAGTAGCAGATTTGCTCTAATTTCTTCAATCCTTGTCCAAATTGAGCAACCAAGCATTCATCAGCTTAGCAATGATGTCTACTAACTCCATGTAAAAGGAATTAGTCCAATTGTTTAAGACCCGTGAGTAATTAGTCGATTAATCACACTCTGTTTCACTGGACAGCCTGTTTAATCAGCTCATTTCCAGCTCCATTAGGCATAATTGATCAATCCAATCATATAGCCTCCTTCTCAAGTGTATGTAGCAACTAATTGCTAAGTCAATTCTGAAGTTAACCAGTCACATCAGTGCATTTGAGTCCTCCACTTATCAAAAATTTGAAAAAGTACTCTGTTTCTCTGTCCAGCCTGCGCCGCCTACTCCTGAGGGCTTTTGGACTGTTTGTAGTGCTAATTGATGATGCAATTAAGTACCCAACACACCTAGGTATGTGTGCAATCCATCAATGAGTTGATTTTTACCAAAAACTTACTCCAAATTCATCAAAATTTAACTTCTTTTTCTCTGTTTTGTGAGAGCTCAAAAACCAGTAAATTTCACACATTCAAATGCATCAAAATTTCTCCAAAATCAGTGTAGGGCTTGTACATGAGTTGCCAATGCATTCATCCTTGTCACATACATGTGTCTTTACTAGATTTGCATCTATTTTCACCATACATCACCACTTCCAAGCTTCAATGGAAAGCTTCCAAAAAACCAGAATTTTTTCTTTGCTTTGGGCAACCCTAATTTGCTTTGTTTGTGCCTGAATCACCTGCAATCCGCTCAAGGATGTTTAGTAGACCTTACCCGGTAGGCCAAGCTCTCAGATCTAATAGAAATCGGTGTGCTCCAAGCTTCACAGCTTCAATGGCAAGCTTCACAGCTTTTCTTCACAGCTTCTTCTCCCTCTTCTCTCACTCACTCATAAACCCTAATAGAGAGCACCAGGCTCTGATACCATGCTGAAAAACAAGTAGAGGGAGAGGAGACACACACACAGGAGCAAACCCTAATAGATATTGCAAACTCTAACCATAGAGGGAGGCCATCTCCCTTCTCACACAATGCATAAAGCCATAATCCATAATACACAAGACACACTATGAGTTGTGGCCACACACTAATAACCCTAGCTAATGTCCACACACTATGACCAGCTGGACGCGGTCATTTATGTCTCACACATGTTCCTAGCTAACATGCCAGCACATAGCACAGCTGGCACACACTGACATCGAGCTTGAATCTCAACAAAAATAACTAAAGATATGCAGGCAAGGATGGATTCAGGAAGGGCTATGGAATGTGAGGTGCTTCATGTGAATGAGGTGGAGCCTAAGGAGCACGTGGAGTTTATTGTTGGTACAGCTAGGTCTCGCATGAGGGGGCTTCAATATACAGTGACCATATCTGTTTTTCGATCTTGCACTTGCGAAGACTTCCTATTTAGGTCTGGAAGATTGGATCGTTACATTCCTTGCAAGCACATTTACTACATACTATTGCACTGCTTGGGTCTAGATGCAGAAAATCACAAAGAGGTCCACCAAGCATCAATGACAAAACAAGAGCTTTACAATGCACTTTCAAGAATCCCGTGATGTGAACATACGTACCTACTACTGTAGTCTTCTATAGATAGAAAACATTTTGTGCCGAGGCACTGCTCATTACATTGTGGTTTTGTGTACTCTTTGTGGTCATGACATGTTTGCATGGGTCTTTTGCTGCTATAGTTTTGCGCTGCCATTTTGTGGCTATATGGTGCACCTCAAACTGTCACTATGTAAATGGTGCAACTGAGTTAGTGTCTACATGGTGTAATTTTTGACCGTTTTGTCATTTTATAATATAGCTCGGTTTGGTAAATGTGTTTTAAACATATAACAATGAAAGATTCCCTGACATTTTTAACTGCTGGTTCTTTGATATTTTTGTTATCTTGTAATATTGCTGGGTTTGGTACATGTGTTTTAAACATATTGCGAGCGATGAGAGTCTCCCTCACATTGAATAATTAAATACTAAATATACATATTCCTTGGAATAATATTGGTGACGTGATGTACTAAATTTAGGTCCAAGAACAGTGTTTTAGGCCATAGTCTCTGACATGCCACTCACCACTCGGGGATTTCTGCTCGAAAAATGGAAACCCCTAGCAGTGGGTAAAACAGCAGCAACAGTAGAGCTGCTAGAACCTGTAACATCCTCAACAGATCCTACATCCACAGAACCTGGACGTACATCCATACCCTGCACAATGTTCCACACTACTTTTGCAACCAAAACATGCTGCATCATGTATGCCCAAAGTGGGTAGTTGCTGTCTCCATCCAATTTGTCATCAGCAGAGACAACGAAATACATCATTGCTGTTATCAGCCCCATGGCCACTGACTGAAACTGATGCAAAAGCTACCTGTAATGAAGCAAAGACTGAACAGAAAACAACTCGTGCTATGTAGCACGGTCCACAATAGAATACGTATGCCTGTTTTGCACTGTCGAAATTTCTCAATCGGAGAACGTGAGTCGGAGGGTGCTAACGGCGTAGCCCTGGGGAGCCGATGCCTGCTCTGATACCAATTGTTGGAATTAGGGTTGCAGGAAAGCACACAAAGCTTGGAGAAGAAGAAGCAAGAATGCACACAACACACAGTGTATTAGATTGTGTCAATGTACAAAAGATAAGTTAGCCCTAGAATAATAGGCGTATATACAAAGCAAGGGAAAAAAACCTCCTAAAGAGGAAAAAAGTGCCCCGGTGGTCCTAAGTGTGTTCACACACATCACTGCCTATATATATGGAAACACAATCACTTGTCAAATTGTCCATTTTGGGAGTGATTTATGAAGGGTGTAAGGGGGTGTCAGAAAAGGTTTTTTTCTTATTCCCACTTACCTTTTTGGGAAAATGTCCATATCTCCCAAATTTAAAATTCAAAAAATATTCCCTCGACACAAGGAAACTCGAATTTCCCACTAGACTCCAAAAAAAATCAAATTTAATTAAGTTCATGAAGTCCATTTCACGTCGTGAAATAGACCCCCACAACCAAAAAAAAAAATCAAATTTAATTAGTCCATTTCACATCGTGAAATAGGTATGGTTCCCGCTCGCAGGCTCACGTGCGCAAAAAAATCCGTGAAACTCTATTTCACGGTGTAAAACACACCTGTTTCATGCCGTGAACCAGGCCCACGTGCAAAAAATAATAATAATAATAATAATAAAGTCCGTGAAGTCCTCTTCACATCATGAAGTAGGTCTAGTTCACGTCCTGAAACATGCTCACGTGCACACAAAAAAATCTGTGAAACTCCATTTCATGGCATGAAACACACATGTTTCACGTCGTGAACCAGACCCACTCGCAAAAAAAGCAAGTTTAATTATGTGAAGTCCATTTCATGTCATGAAAAATGTATGGTTTACGTTGTAAAATAAGCTCACGCGCACAAAAAAATCTGTGAAACTCCATTTCATGGTGTGAAACACACATGTTTCATGCTATGAACCAAACCCACATGCAAAAAAAAACAAATTTAATTAAGTTTGTGAAGTCCAGTTCACGTCGTGAAACATGTCTGGTTCATCAAAAAAATAAAATAAAATCCGTGAAACTTCATTTCACGGCGTGAAACACACTTGTTTTACGTCATGAACCAAACCCACGTGCCAAAAAAAAGAGTTTGGAAAACAACCCTGTTTAGAGGCTCATATCTCCTAAATTGTGAATCCAATGAATACGCTCTAGTGCTCATCAGAAAGCCTGCATCGAGCTCTTTGAAATTGGTCTTGAGCATCCGAGGGCAAAATCCATTGTTTTGGCCTCCAACCAGCAGGCCCAAAATTCGACCCGAAAATCAAGGCAAAAAATGGGCCTTAAAGCACTAAAAATCACCCAAAATAGCTCGAAAAAGACTACATACCATATTCGGGCTACGTTTTAAGTATCTAAACGACAAAGAGACAAAGTTGTAGTACTCCAAAAATACTACAACTCTCATATATAGTTTTTCAAATTCCTTTTAAAACACATTCAAAAACGTGTTGCTAAATAGGAAAAATCTTTTTGGAAAAAAAAATTCATCTTGAGACAATGATGAAAAATAGGTTTTGAGACCTCCTCTTCCATCTAGGATGCTACTACCATGCATTTTTTTCAGAAAAGTTCATCCTAAGAGGGCATTTACATACGCTTTTAAGACCTCGACTTCCATCTGGGACACCAGTGGCACACACTTTTTTTGGAAAATATCTTTAAGAGGTCGTTCACATACGCGCGCCTAAGTAAATCAAGGCAAACGGACACTCGTTTGACCTAGAGAAGGGTGCGCCAAGCCTTTTGAGGCTGTAACGGGCTATAAAAAATAAAAATAAAAACCACACATGTGCTTTCCCATCTATGCACTCTTTGACCTCTTCTAAAATTTTAGGGTATTAAATTTTAACCTTAGTCTTATATTCATTATCTAGACCACGCAGAAAACCTCGTACTTTCTGATCATCTAAACCCTCAAGCTTGAGAATTATCTCACGATACTTAGAAATATATTGGGTCAACATAAGACCTTCCATCTTACAATTGTCCCAAACATTTCAGTTTGCGATCCTTCTCATTCTCAGGTAAGAATTCTTTCCATAAAAGTGCCTCAAAAGCAACCCATGACGTAGGTCAATCGCTCTCACCGAGGCTCATCCACCACTTGTAGGCCTCGCCCTCAAAGCTTGACACTTGCCTTGAGAGCACGAACAACATTAGGAGAACGCTTCAAAAGGTGCAAGTCCGTCCACTTTTGTAAAAAAGTATTCACTACATCTTTATTACACTCCTTCTCTTCCCCGTGGAACACAGGAGGCATCATGCTCTTGAGCATAGCTACCACTTCCTGATTCTCGGGCATTTTGGTGTCTTGAGTTGACCCCCAGGGGTAGAGGCTCTTGGAGTATCAATCGAGACACTCCGAAACCCTGAATTAGTAGCGAGAGTCGCTTGCATGGTCTGTAAACTTTGAGAAAGAACAAGTAAATTTTGTTCAATACACTGTGTGCATGATTCTAATAAAGTGTGTGTATGTAAATCCACAAATCCATGATCAACCACGATGTGAGCCATGGGAGAAACTAAATGATGCTCAATTGAAAAGATATTTCATGATGGGCATAACGCAAAACAACTTACACAACTTAATCAATGTATCCAATCAGGAAACATTCGATCAATGTTGTAAAGAAGCAATACATTTAGATGACAACATGATGGAAAATGATAACGATATGAGATGTTCCTCATCTAAACCAAGTGAAGCAAAGGCTAAAGAAAAATTAATCTTGGAATTATCATTCTTTGAATTCTATACAGTCTTGCTTAAAAGATTTGAACTGACATCTCCAAGAGAGAGGATGAGCTCCCGCAAAACCAAACATCTTTAATGCCTCTCAAAGTGATGGGAAAAATACCATGTGCTCATTGACACACCCCAATGTCCCAATTCACCTATAATTAACTCAAAACCTCCATCTCCCACGCCCCAAATAGAAACACTCCAAAGGGTAAAAACCGCTCAGGAATCAGTTAAGCAAACACTTCAATGTTTCTATTGTCTCATGGACCACACAAAGTGGCAGAATACATAGTATGGAATACTTCCATACCCACAGTCACTGACACTTTGCAACCCATATGTGAACAATGTGGCATTGATCACATATTCTAGGATTTCCTTAGGCGACTTGCTTCAATGCAACCCGTCTCGCAAAATACAACTATTAACATCTTGAGTGTGCAAAACGGGAAATTGTCCCAGTACCCTTGAATGTTATTACACGCATGACGGTGTGAACGCTTCGCAGGAGGTGCGATGGAATTGCTTCTCAAGGAGTTGTAGAGCTTGGAGACCTCAAGGATATGAGCTCAGTTATTGGAAAGATCCACACAACAGTTGCGGTTCACTAAGTAATCTTCTTGTTGGATGTGTTCCAAGAGGGGTTTGGGTGAGCCATCATAGAGAAGTTTGAAGCTTTTCGCAAAGCTTTAAACTTACTTTCCTTTGGGGAGTAGTTTGGGCTCCCTATCACAACCCAAAGAGCCTAGCACATCTTTGTACTTCTAGTGCCAGCTCACCCCTTGTTCACATCATCACTCCTAGGGGGATTTGTAGCTATATTTGGTAGTGGTGTGTGAACATACTAGGACCAGCCATAGCACTTTTTTCCTCTTTAGGAGGTTTTCCCCCCCGTGCTAGTATACACCCATATTGGGGTATAGTTATCATCTTTCGTGCAACACACATTCATTATCTATCTATCATCTCATTATGTGCTCTCTTGAGCTTCTCCACTATGTGTGTGTGTGTGTGTGTATATGCACGCGCACATTCGTGGAACCCTATTTCCAACAAGGATAAGCTCAATACAATAAATACTCCCAAAAAAAGATATCGTAAGCATATATCAAGATAAATCTTGCAATAGATATACATAACCTCTTTTGCTCTGCAAAGTAAACATTGAATGAGGCAGGCATTGCACCATTCAACAAGAAGCAAGCAGAGCTATTAAAAAACTTTTCACGCCAAAAAATTAAGAAGTATGTGAAAACAATTAAAAAATCAATCCTGTAATCACAAAGGTAACATAATGACAACTTTGGAAAAAAATTTATGAAAAAAGGTTGACTGTCCTTTGCTCAACTATTTGCCACACTATTTCCTACGTTAGGCTAGACCAAAAACTCCAAAGGAAGTTTCACGTACTAAAAAACTATTAGGCATGTCCAAAAATTCTAAAAAGGAAACTAGGATTAAAAAATTATTAGGCAGGACCAAAAATTCTAAAAAGGAATGTAGGACAAAAAAACTATTAGGCAGAACCAAAATTTCCAAATAAGCACCCAAAATATCTTTTTTTCAATTAATTAATTAATTTGGGTAATATCAGAGCTCAGCAAGGTGAAGGTTTAATTCTCATCAATTTCGATCGCTTTGTTTAGAAAGTAGGGATTTTTGGGATTTTTTATATATGTCTTATGCACGCCTCTCTCTCTCTCTCTCTCTCTCTCTCTCTCTCTCTCTCTCTCTCTCTTAATAGAAGACATATTACCAAAATTACTTTATAAATGCCCAAATGGCTACTCGGGGGGTTCACTATAAGTAAACCCTCTGTATTATGTGCGTCCAAGGCTTATTTTTAAAATCCCTTATCTATGAATTTTTCATGAATAAAACATACCCTTTTTCTATTCAACCTATGAAATATTTATGATTGACATCCCCCCCCTGCCCGAGCATGGCCGCCATGTAATGTACTAGCTTTCCCTTCACTAATTACTCTGAACCATAGGTGTAGCTTGGAGTACCCTCATCCACTATATAGCCGTGTCATTCTCCACCAAATGAGCTGACTGCAAAGGAAGAGACTTGCCATAATAGTAGCCCTTTTATACGACCTATGTGAGTTGTAATATAAACTTTTGCATCAAATATGAAGGCATTCCTAGTTAACCAGATATGCCACAAACCTGTCCACTTGAAAAAATGAAAGAACTGGGTTATTTGGCCCATTTGGAATCTTGCAAAAAATCTATTCTTTAACCTTGAATGACTGGCCTATCTGTCAATGGAGTCCATATGTGAGAAAGGAAATTCCACACCTTCTTTGCGGCGACCGGACATTAAATGAAAAGATTCGGACATGTTTCCAAGCCTGTAGTACAAAACACACAATTACCAGAAGCAATCTACCGCTTTCGCAACTGGTTCCCCACCAATGGTAGGCCTCTAACTATCATGCGCCATAGGAACACCTTCCCTTGATATGGAATCTTAGACCACTAGCCCTATAAGATTACTTCCTTCCACCAAGCCCTACTCTTCCCGATGTTCCATACCCTATTAGCCTTCTCAGTGATCTAGCACTTATCTTCTACCATCATATGGTACACTTGATTTGTTGTACGTTGGACAATCTCTCTCTCTCTCTCTCTCTCTCTCTCTCTCTCTCGTGGTGGCTGGATACTATGGCTCGATCGTGGCTATATACTCGCTCCCATATCGCTCCTCCATGCTTCCTCTGTTAAATCATGTCTCCTAAGGCATATATGGTCTCTTTGTTTCCCTCTTTCTCTACTTGCATGACTATAGGTTGGATGCATGCATCAAAGACCATTTAGACTATTTGTACTTGTGTGAGCAGAGGCGGATGCATGCATTACTCCATCTTTTAGGCCTCCTCTTCCTACCCACCCCTTCATGATTCTGGATAAGAGTTAATGTTGAGACAGGCATGCAATTGACATAAGGTAGAAAGAACTACGGAGTATAGAATAGAGATAAGTCAGAGAACATGCATGCGTTTAGGAAGGAATAGATGTGCACTGATAGGGGTACGACCGTTTGCTAAGGGAAGGAATGGGCGTACACTTTAGTTAACCTCACCCTGTGTGAGAGAGAGAGAGAGAGAGAGAGAGAGAGAGAGAGAGAGAGAGTTCTCAGCTCCTTGCACCTCTGCTTGCTTCTCCCAAAACGAGGAAGCACTACCCATATAGGGCTTTTGCTCTAACCCACCTTCTGTCCACCTCCACCTAACCCTATCTCTGTTTCAGAAAATTTTGAAACCACTAGCACCTTGGCATGGAGGCTCACCACATTCAACATCAACATCACCCTGTTACAAATAGGAAGCTCATCAGACAATCCCATGAAACACTTTAAAACATGATGCAAATGTAGGGGCAACAGATCAGGAACAAAATTGGTAGTGGCAATATCATTTTTTTCTTTCCTCTGACCACAAACTTTTTGACACGTTCTTCACATGTACTGCATCAAAGAACGGCGGTTTTAACAAATTTATTTGCAAACAAAATTTTTAGTGGAATTTTATTTTTTTAACATTTTCGTGAGGGTGCATATTCACTCTAACATATTAATTAATTTTTTTGAGGGTGCTCGTATTTATTTTTTGAAAACCTTAGGCACACTAAGATTTGAAACCTTACTGATAACCTTAGTGTAGGGCATATTTAAATATTTGATTATTATTAGTGATAACCTTAGTGTAGGGAAAAATCACAAGAATTAAAGAAATTTACAACATATTGAGAAATAAAGAAATAGAGGTACAACTAAAATTTATATAATTACAACCTATAGTAAATAAAAAACCTCGAGAAAATTAAAAAGAAATTACAACCTACAGTAAATAAAGAAACTGTAAAAAAATTACCGCATACTGTAACGTTCTCCTCTCCATTACTAAATCATGAAATAGTTATTTTTTGAAGAGAAATTAGAAATCAGCATAAGAAAAAGAAATCGTATGAAGGCTTTTATTGCCTCGTAAGCAGCATGAAATAGCATACATGATACGAAAAAACCACACTCTCCGTTACTAAATCATGAAATAGCTTTTTTTTGAAGTGGTTCTGGTTCGAGGGTTTTCTGTATGCGCCAAGGTGGCTTGTAGTGATTTTAACACGACTCTCTGCATCGAAGCAAAAGGGAGGGAGCGGGAATATGTTTGCGCCACCAACACGTTTTCTACGATCAATCCATAAATTGAGAGACGCTGCGGTATACCTAGACGAAAAAGAAAATAACCAAAATCAAGTCTTTCTAATTATGGCTGCCATGTATACCTTAGAAAAAAACTTTCTTCTATGGTTCACAACCCCAAACTAATTAATTAACGATTTTTTTTTTGGTTGCTTATAGCACATATGTTATAGATAGTTGTATAAATGACTTACCTGTACGACTCATAACCAACACTTTCAGCCTCACTTTCATCCCTCCCTCCAATCGCTTCCATCCCTGTCGGTGGCCTGCGTGCAGAGAGATCTCTTCATCAGTGCTTGACACGCTTCGAGATGGTATGCGAGAAATGTGAGTGTCACTCATCCCACCTTGGAGTTATTAGGTTTTTTACATAACAGACCGATTTCTGTTGAGATATCAGATGTCTACATGCGATTAAAAGAACTGTGTAGCTTGACGCGTTTTAGATCATTGTCGGGTTTTTTTTTTGTTTTTTAGCGAGCATTAAAAAAAAAACATCTGAATCATGAAGGTCTCTGTATCTGCCCCTTTGTTTTCTGAAGATGTCAGTAAAGGACATGTTCTTTTCTCTTCAGGGAGTACCCCAGCGGGTGCCAAAAGGTGCCCGCATGCATAGTTGGTCTGCCGCCCATCTCAGAAGCGCAGTGCCATACCCTTGTGATGTGTTCCATTAGGGCCTGTTCACGCAGGTCATGAGATTTGGCTATCGTTGCCTGCCAAAGTTCAACTAAAGGTTGAATTTGTGGCGAATTTTTGACTCCTACCAGGAGGAAAAAAAACAGCAGGGAAATAATGCAATTGGTGGAGCAAATGATCGGAGATGAGCACATCCTTTTTGCAACTCATTGATGCATGGAGCTAACACTAGCTCACCACTCAAGCTAATAAAAATGATGACGTAGATAACCGGGGACTAATCCATAATGGTGACATTCCCCTAGCTTCTAAAGAGTTGTCTTCAACTGAAAATCCTCCAAAAACACTTTAAGGAGCTTTGGATGGTCCTTGAAGTAATCCTGATCTAACCATTTTGCATTCTATGCAAGTACATGACTAACAACTTGGAAAGAGTCGCCCAAAGCATTTGCATCAATAGCATGCTCTCTACCTGTATGCATAAAAGTAACCTTCTTTGTCTTGTAACTCTTTCGAGGGTCAAGACGAGCATGCTAAAGGTCGGTTGAAGAGGACTTGGATTGAAGCATAATGAAGTGCTTTGCCGAAAATATGTATGCACAAGTCTTAGGACTCAAGCACACATGTTCTGCTCTTGATCACTTTTGAAACTATGAGAGCATACATGTTCTATTCTTGATCACTTTTGAAACTATGAGAGAATGAGATAATTATGTAGGGGACCGAAGGCGCCTAATATAAGATCACCTTGATACTGGCTGGTTTTTAGATCATGCTGTTGACCTGTTTTATATGTTCATGATTGCTGAAATTAGGATTTAATGCCATCGCTTTTCACACGTGAGTTGGGCTAGACATTGAGCTGGAACGGCCGACCCCTCCCTCAAATAGTGTATATTAATCCTCGGAGAATCAAGTATATAGTGTCATGGGCATTTCCGACGAGATTTCCATACCAATGCATATGAATACAATATTGCAAACAATGTGGTTGTCGGTGTAGATTTGTAACTCACACTGTACTCTCAAGTGTCCATGTTCCTTACCGTCTGCTCTCTATTGTTCCACGAACACATGGGAGCAACAATTTGCAAAAGAGCACGTAGGACACGAGAAACACTACACAGGGTATGTGAACATGGAGTCCTGCTCCTCCCTCTTACTCCTTGCTTTCATATTTAAGCATCAAAGCCTACCAATTGCAAGTAGAGTTGATGACAGTGGAATTCTTCGCGATAAAAGCGTTTGGAGTGTTGAAATCTTCAATCTGTTGCGATCCTTCGCGACAAAAATCTTTAAGAGGATGAAGGGAACCCTAGGAAAGCTTTCCCAACTTGGGAATGGAAGGTTGAAATTAGGGTTTTTAGCAAAAAGATAAAAAATTGCACTAAATATAAGAGCTGTTTTGTTGAATGTTAGTCATTGGGAGTGTGTGGGAGAGTGAATACCGCGTGGAAACACTCTTGGAAGGTTGGAAAATACATTAGCAAGCTTGGATATGGAGTTGGAATTGGGAAGGAGAGTGCAAAAAATACAACCAAAGAGACTCATGAAGGGGGGCGTCTACTTCTAGAGAGAAGAGAGACGGTGAGATGTCCACCCTAGGTATCAGGTAGAGAGGACAAGTGACTTATGGTGTAAGCTGGGATGGACACATGGTTGGTTGCTCCCTTTGTACAAAGGGGATAAGGTCTAGGTGGTGGGCATTGAGTTTTGGTCACCTCAGGACATCAGTGTTAGTGAACACAGGGTTGGTTATAATTTATAAGTGAGTTTTGGTTGCCCAAAACTTAATGAAGTGTGTACACACTCACTTATAAATTAATATGCTAATTTCTATTGGATGGTGATACTAGTTCAGATGTAATTGAGACTAGGTTTTTGACCAATACTTAACCAGCTGTCACATGCCACATAACCATGTCAGCGGATAGTTTCACACGCACGGTTCATGGGTGGACATCTCCTTACCCGGAACTACACATTGGTCAAGCAAGCATTAAAACAGCATGCAAATTCAATTGCAAGTAAGCACATAAAGATGCTATGCAATTCAACATTGGTATGGACAATCCCTATTCATGAGACTATGCTAGCATAGACGTGCTCTAGGCAAGTGCACGAGGTACCAAACCTAATGGAACACCAATCCTCTAGGCATTTCCGGGCATGTACTCACAGGCACAAGTCCCAGCAGAAAGCCAAGTCCACAGTATCACATGAGTGGCATCAATCCCCGGCATATGCGACTGCCATGGATGCCAGTCCAATGTACATACATAATGAGAAAGCACGGGTGGACCAATTAGGTGGCCAAATGGTGACATCCCACTTTGCTTCTAAAGAGTTGTCTGCAATTGAAAAGCATCCAAATATGTCTGAAGCAATTGCGGGTAATCTCTAAAGAACTCTTCATCTGTCTATTTAGCATCAATGGGAAGATAGTTCTTGAACTTCACAAGGTAACACCTAACAACTTTGCTTGCACAGCAAGCTTGCGTTCCTTGTGATACACAATATGTTTTGGTTGCAAAATCTCCTCAAGCTCATTCACTTTTGGTGGATCCTCAATGAGTGGTTCACTGGGCTTCGGCCCTATATACTTGCGAAGGAGACTCATGTGAAAAGCATTGTGTATATGCCAATGCATAGTTGTTAGGTACGAAACGAAGGTACGAAAAAACTGTACCGGTACATTGAAAAAATTATACCAGTACAGGACTTTTAAATTTTGAAAAATAAGTTCGATTGAGGAACAACACTTGAAAAATAGATATTTGTACACATTTAGAGATGCAAAGTGTAGAGAAGTTGTCATAAACTAGATTCTAGAAACAAGTTAAAACTTTAGTACAAAGAGACATGAATGGTGAACATATACATGCGGCATGCCGTAAATCAGAGCTGTGGCCGGCGGTTGTTGGAATATATCATCTCCAGAGGGTCTACATCACCTTTTTTCCATGCTTGTACTGGTCATTTTATGAGACCATGCATTGGCATGTTTAGTAGATATTATTTGAGAATTTTCTACCATTTTTTAGGCATTTTATAGAATTTTATGCTACTAGACAACTATTGGCCTGCTACAGGTGGCCGACCAGCTCTCTGGAGGGGTATGTAAGGGTTCTCATCCTTCCCCTCAGTTTTCATCTCATTCTTGCATATTTGCTGGAGGTCATTGGTTCTTGCAATAGTCTCTTATGCTTGTAAGTATCTACGAGCTTGCCTCGTGCTCATTTTCAGCAATAATCAATTGTTTCCAGAGCCAAACATTGATCTACAGGTAAGAAACTGCTGTGTTTTTCTGATTGGAGTAGAGGCTTCATTATTGTGCTGCGTTTTTTGCATCTGTACTACTGAACTGTTGCGTTTTTGCTGTTGGAGACTGAAGCTCTCTTCTAGGTGTTGCGGACAGGGTTCTTGGTTGCTGAGAGATTTGCTTTCTCTATTCTCTTTTCCCACCCTCCCTTCCTCTCTCCTTTCTCTCCTCTTGCTCTGCACAACTTCAGAGGAGGCTATTTGCTATTTATTTCTGTGATCCTCTCCCCCCTTTTAAGGCGGAAAGGGGACCTCCAACAACAACAACAACAAAAAAAAAAACAAAGGCAAAGGCAATGGTAAACAAGATTCAAAGGATCAATCTGTTGCGATTCTTCACCACAAAAGCCTTCAAGAGGATGAAGGGAACCCTAGAAAAACTTCCCCAACTTGGGAAAGGAAGGCTAAAAGTAGGGTTTTCAGCAAAAAGACCAAAAATTACAGTAGATATAAGAGCTGTTTTGCTGAATTTTAGTCATTGGGAGTGTGTGGGAGAGTGAACACCACTTGGAAACACTCTTGGAAGCTTGGAAAATACACTAGCAAGCTTGGATATGAAGTTGGAAAGGAGAAAGTGCAGAAAATACAGCCAAAGAGGCTCATGAAGGGGGGACGCCTACTTCTAGAGAGAGGGAAGAGAGATGGTGAGATGTCCAACCTAGGTATTAGGTAGAGAGGACAAGTGACTTGTGCCGCAAGCTGGGATGGACACATGGCTGGTTGCTCCCTTTGTACAATGGGTATAAGGTCTGGGCAGTGGGCATTGAGTTTTGTCTCCCTCAGGACATCAGTGTGTGCGAACACAAGGCTGGTCATAATTTATGAGTGAGTTTTGGTTGTCCAAAACTTAATGAAGTGTGTACACACTCACTTACAAATTAATGCTAATTCCTAAGGCTAAGTTTTTGACCAATACTTACCACTTGTCACATGCCACATAACCATGTCAGCAGACAGTTTCACATGCAGCGGGCGTCCCCTTACCCGGAACTACACATTGGTCAAGCAAGCATGAAAACAACATGCAAATTCAATTGCAAGCAAGCACATAAAGATGCTATGCAATGCAGCAATTGTATGGACGATCCCCGTTCATGAGACTATACCAAAATAGACTTGTTCCAAGCAAATACACGAGGTACCAGACCCGATGGAACACAAATCCTCTAGGCATTTCCAGGCTTGTACACACAGGCACAAGTCCCAACGGAAAGCCAAGTCCACAGTATCACATGAGTGGCATCAATCCCCGGCATATGCAACTGCAATTGACGCCAATCCAATGTACATACATAATGAGAAAGCATGGGTGGACTTGGGTGGCCAAATGGTGACACACATGCTATTGGTCGATAGGCCTTATACTAGCCGACTAGGTTGTTGCCCCCCTTGTGGCACTTAGTGTCCCTTGGTTGACCTCCTTTGTTGGTCCATGGGCTGCCCATGTGCAAGGCACTTAGGCTGGCCATAAGGCAAGCCTATGCCTTATGCCTTGCATGCATGTTATATGTTCCAATGCTAGGATGACCTACATGCTCTGTTCTCGAAGTGGGTTAACTGATAGGTACTCACACCTAAGGCTTGGAAAGCATAGTCACAAGGGATGGGGGACGGTGACGGGGGACGGTGACGGGGACGGGACGGGGGACGGCCATAAGTAGGGAACGGGGATGGGGGAGGGAACGGCACTCAAAAAATACTTTTTTTTTAATTTTTCTACTCTACAAGTACATCAAAATGAGCACAAATTTACACTAAAATGGTAAGCTTGTGAGTCATATTAATAATTAAGTAGATACAAAATGAGTCATGACTCAAGAGTCAAGAGTCAGGACTAAGCCTTAAGGAGGCAGAATACATGGACGGACTCAAATGAGTCAATGACAAAAAAGTGCTGAAGACTAGAGGCTAGAGGTTAGAGCTAAGTAGTAAGGTCCATGAATCATGATCCATGAATGATCATCCACGTGAAGTGCTCGCCTCATGGTCATGGGGTAGCTTGTGCCAAAGAAGCATCAAGCTCATCCTCAGTCTTATCCTCACTGGCATGCTGCTCCTGCACCTCATCCTCTTGTTGCTCTTCTTGTTGACTCACCTCCCACTCGGTGAAGGAATCTGCCTTCTTGGTCACGCTCTTGCAAAGCATTCGCAAGTTCGCGCTGACGAAGACAAGGTCATTGGCACGCTCTACCCCGAGTTGGTTCCTCTTCCTAGAGGCAATGTGGCTGTAGGTACTCCAAAGTTGCTCCAAGCAAGAGGAGCTGACGGCTTGGCTAAGTATGCGGATGGCAAGCTGCTGCAGCTCCGGTCCATCTGAACCAAAGTCCTCCCACCATAGAGCAGCACCAACTTTGGAGCGGTCAACCTGTGCATCATGACAGCCAATGAAATGACCTGTACATCGAAAGTTGATCCCTGATCTTGCGCCTAACCAAGGCCTAGAGCCTAGAGGCTTGGAAGTTGGAAGACTCAAGACTCAAGAGGCTTGAGGGAGAGAGAGAGAGAGAGAGTCTAGATAGTAGGGCGGCGGCGGCCCGCGGGCCTTGTGTGAGAGGCTTGGAACTTGGAAGTTGGAAGCTAGAAGAAGCTTGAAAGCTTGAGAGTTGTGTGTGCTTGTAGCCTTGTAGAGGCTTGTTCTTATATAGATAGGCAAGAGAGAGAGGCAAGCCTCAAGGGCAAGAGAGAAATGAAATGATATATTAACGTCTTCAGAAGGCCAAAATGACCTATGAGACCAAAAAGGTTACAACAATTGGTGGATCTGATACAATGTCTGTGTAAGAAAAGCTAAAAACAACTAAACAACTAACTGAAACTGAAACAACTATGAGGAAAAGTACGGTACTAGGAGCTCCTAATGGATAACATCTGGGAGGAAAACTCCAGCAACAAAGGTAAGCATCATACACATCACTATCCAAAGATGTCTCTCATCGGTCGATGGCGGTATCCTCAATGTCCTCCATGGTGAGTACTCTGACTGGACGTCTCCCATGCCGTGCTAGTATGGTCCTGATCCTCTGTTGTAGTCTCCGCCGATGTCGAGATGGGCCTCTCATCTTGGGGCACCTGGACCGCCCCAGCTCTATAGCCCGATCAATCAGTGTACCTCTGGTGCGGCTATACTCTGGGGCTATCTGCAATGCCTGCTGGCCTGACTGCTCAATCTCTGGTCGAAAGAAGTCTGTAATCTGCCTCTGTAGGTGTCTCTCTCTCTCTGATCCCCTCCCTCTCAAGAGACCCTCTCTATGTCTACGAAGCTCCAGCAAGTATAATCCGAGGCATCTCTGATCTTGGTATCTCATGACTCTAGAAAGTGGTTCGAAACCCTCTCTAAACAGGCAGTGAAAACGGCCTTGCATCTCATAAATACTGGACAGTGACATATGTAATGTAACTCTGTCTCTGGCTCCATCTGGCATAGCTGACAAATCCTGGCCTCAGCTGGTACTCCTCTGAATCTGCCAGTCTGGTGTGAGGATGTGCGCATTTGACCAATAGCACACCATACCCCATGAGAAAGATGAGTATCCATGTAGCTGGGTCTAATCACAAACCCATCCTCCGTGAGCTGGAGAAGATGATCTCTATAGAAAGCCATCTTCGTACCAAGCTCGTGTGTCGGCTGTATCCATGTCCTCCTAGTGTCCAGCTGAATCAAGTCATGCCTGATAAGTCTGGTAATCTCTGCCCGTGTGAGAGAGAGGGAGGGTGCATCCAGGGAGTACTGAAATGGAGGTAGCCTGTCCATACTAAAGCCATGCAGCTGGAACCAAGCTGTCATCTGTGCATACCAACATGATCCGTCTCCCTGTGATGCCAACTGTCGTGAAGACTCCAGGGCTAAGCGAGCATATCTGTCTCTAGGGAGAGCCCAAGTGCTATGTATAAAGGAGACTGATCGAGTGAGTGCCTCTACTACCAATGGGGGGGCAGCCATCTCTGCACGGATAATATCATGTGGTTCGGAGGCCTTGGCCCTAATCATCCGGGAAATCATAGAAACCAAGGGCCTCTCCATATGTCTCCATCCATCAGTGCTACCAGCTCGGCTGTGGTGATCCACTGAGGGTCCCGATATCTCCACTACATACAGCATGGCTGAAGTGACCAAAGTATCAAAGAGCCAGAGCTTTGTTCGAGGTTCCTGAAACTGAACCTGCGAACACATCCTCTCTAGTCTCCCCAATGCTGCATAAGCTCTGGTCAATCTGGAGAGAGAGAGAGGGCCAAGCCTCAAAGGCTCAAGGGCCAAGGCCCAAGCAAGCGGCGGCTGGAAACGCGACTGCAACGGCTATAAACGGCGGGCGCAACGGCTGAAAAACACGCAAACGGCTCCCTGCCGTCCCCTCACAAAACCGTCCCCCACCGGCGTCCCCGTTCCTGACCGTCCCCGTCGCCGTCCCCTGTGAGAAACGCCTCTTAGGGGACGTCCGTCCGTCCCCTGCCGTTCCCGTGGCCTGTCCGTCCCGTTTTGGTGTCCCTCCGTTCCAAGCAGTCGTCCCTTCCGTCCCCTGTGACTATGTTGGAAAGACCTACGTAGCTACTACATGACTTGTCCCTGGACTAGGGCCCACAATGGGGTCACGGCATATGACAAATGCTCCCTAAAAAGGTACTAATGATGTACAAGTATAGAACTGATGATCAGCCAGTGTTGTATCACATAGCCCCAGTGCATGGGTGGATTTGATAGTGCACATCGATTGAAGCATTGAAAACCAGCCCCCCTTGTGGCACTTAGTGTCCCTTGGTTGACCTCCTTTGCTGGTCCATGGGCTGCCCATGTGCAAGGCACTTAGGCTGGCCATAAGGCAAGCCTATGCCTTATGCCTTGCATGCATGTTATATGTTCCAATGCTAGGATGACCTACATGCTTTGTTCTCGAAGTGGGTTAACTGATAGGCACTGACACCTAAGGCTTGGAAAGACCTACGTAGCTACTACATGATTTGTCCCTGGACTAGGGCCCACAGTGGGGTCACGGCATATGACATGCTCCCTAAAAAGGTACTAATGATGTACAAGTATATAACTGATGATCAGCCAGTGTTGTATCACATAGCCCCAGTGCATGGGTGGATTTGATAGTGCACATCGATTGAAGCATTGAAAACCAGCCCCCCTTGTGGCACTTAGTGTCCCTTGGTTGACCTCCTTTGCTGGTCCATGGGCTGCCCATGTGCAAGGCACTTAGGCTGGCCATAAGGCAAGCCTATGCCTTATGCCTTGCATGCATGTTATATGTTCCAATGCTATGATGACCTACATGCTTTGTTCTCGAAGTGGGTTAATTGATAGGCACTGACACCTAAGGCTTGGAAAGACCTACGTAGCTACTACATGACTTGTCCCTGGACTAGGGCCCACAGTGGGGTCACGGCATATGACAAATGCTCCCTAAAAAGGTACTAATGATGTACAAGTATAGAACTGATGATCAGCCAGTGTATCACATAGCCCCTCAGTGCATGGGTGGATTTGATAGTGCACATCGATTGAAGCATTGAAAACCAAAATATCATCAAGATAAATAATCACATCTAGAATTGGTCGGAATAGGTCATTCATGCGATTCATAAAAGTTGCTAGGGCATTGGTAAACCGTTGAGGTGACAACAAAAGCCGCCGAGGTGGGACGCTATCACTTGTCCAAGGGTACTTGCCAACGACAGCCTTCGATCCTTGAGGAGCTGCAGGAAGCGAACTGTGACCGAGCAAGGGGTCTGACCTAAGAGAGAGAAGCCGTGGTGCCAATATGTGTTGAGAAAACTTACGCCTCGCAAACAAGAATCGTTTGGCGCAAGAACACTATCGGCAAGGGCATTTGTATTGAACTCTAGCTTGGTTTACCCTTTGCCCAGGAACAGGACGTCGTTTATCCGGCCTTGGTCACGTACAAAGGTTGCTTGCAAGAGGTCACGAAACTGCCCTCGCGAGACGTCTACCAACAAGCTTGTAGATAAGCGTACAGGCCTTCAGTGAGATTGAGGAGGTGAGTGTAATAGAACCGGCTAGGTGTGAATGTTCCTCAGCACCGTCTTGTGAACAAGAAGCTCGTCAACACTTAAATATGAACCAACAACAGAGTAACAAATAGCTGAAAGTACACAACACTGCACTGGATAACATTGGAAAGATAGAGATTGCACAGTACACCACCATTGGGGCCGGGAACAGGCTGACCCCCCCACCCCCCCCTGTGGTTCGGCCCCTCCCCTTCCCAAAACAAAAAATGCAGTTGTATGCACAAGGTACAGTTGGGTACATCAGCGGTTAGAGTAAAGCAGCAGGTACAATACGCAAGGTACAGTCAGGTACAGTAGAGCACAGTACTGTATGGGCAGCAAGGTGTAGTCGGGTATTGCTGGCTGGGTACAGCAGGTCGGTTACGGCAACATGTACAGTTGAGTACTGCTGGTCGGCTACAGTAGGTATGGTAGCTTCTTATTGAGTTTCTGTGTAAGTCGACTTGTCACTTGCATAAGGCGATAGAGATAGATGCACTTCTTGGATATGTGAGGAGGAAGGAGAGAGGGGTGAGAGTTAGCAAGGTTAGTGGGGGTCCTATGCCCTTGTGACACGTGCCCCCCCCCTTCCCTTAATGAAGTTGGGAACCTCTACAAGATGCTCCCTTATTAAATTGGGCCACATGAGGGCTTAAAAGGGCCAAAGGGGGTGTCCAAAGCTTGGGCTAGCCATTTAGTGGTCGGTTTCCAACTTTGATGAATGTGAACTGCAAAGGTTTAAACAGATACTTACTACCTGTTCACAAACCATGATAGAATATAGGGCATTCACATGGTTCACGGTGTTGGGTAGGAGGGCAGCTAGCCTGTACACACACACACACACACACACACACACACACACAACCTCAAGCACAAAGAAACGTGAGTGCTGGAAAAGCTGTACCCAATAATAATGAAAGTACATAAAGTAGCCTATGGCACACAGGCAGCTCCTCCTCCTTCTCCTCGACAGGTTGCTGCGCCCTGGTGTCCACCTCTAGTAGATGCACACAGACACCTCGGATATTTGTCTTCCATTTGCGAGCTACAAGTAAGTGAATTCAGATTTAAGTAGGAACTTTGTTGTAAATCTGATTAAGGATTCTCTCTACCGCTAACACCCGTTCGGTGCCGGGTAGTCCAAGCTTTTGGAGAACCACGATCCAAAGGTGCCGAGATCGGGTGAGCCAGGCGTTAGTACGGGAGCGCCTGTTTCTGCGTGGTCCTGGAACACCAGTGGGGCGCTCTCCGCGGATTCCAGTGAAGGCACAGGACCGTAGAGACTGGACCACTCAAGTGGTCGCTCTCCTTCGAACATCTACTTCGAGCCTCTTGTTTGGTACTGTATTCATTTGTACATGGACATCATCTGGTTCATTGAACCCATGGAGCATTGTATTTGTTAAATACTCCCAATAATATATCATATATTGAGGGGGGGGTCGGTCCATTCCGGCCTCAGTGCTGGTGTCCATCTATTGCATTTCAATTTGCAGTTGTTATTAAGTTGTCCATTTCAAATTGTGATATTAAGTTGTGCTATTACGCGTGTGGGTGTCCAACGGAGTCTATTCCCACTTGACGGGATCGATTTCATTGGTATCAGAGCACAGTTATTTTCCCTCTTCTTAGTGGGGAAACGAACCTGTGTATTGGACACCCCGCTTCTAGCACACTTAACACAATGGACAGCCAAGGCAACCCTTTGGAAGTGCCTAATTCAAGGGGCCCATCAAGTGCCTCGCGTGGTTCTGATGCTTTACAAGGAAGGCACAAGCCCCTTGAGAGGGTAAATGATAGTGATTCAAAGGGACAACTGTCTTGAGGAAAGACAGTCATGCAAGAAGAAGAGCCTGATGCAATGAGGGCTGAATTGGAGCATATGAGAAAGCTTTTGCAGGCACAAGAGCAAGAGCTGAAATTTTTGCATGAAGATCCCCATGTTCAAAGTGCCATTGAAGCAAGGAAAGCCGATGCAATGGTAGATGTGACTTTTGAGTCCATGGCACGGGAAGTGGGCAAGAAGCCAAGGGAGTTGGCGCTTTCTTACCTCCTCCGCAAAGGTGATATCAAAGAGGGGGAAGATGGAGAGCTGAAATTCAGAAATCCACCTCGCTTGAAGCATCGAGATCCCGCATCTCAAAGGTTGAGGTTATTTATGCAAAAGGAAGAGGTGAGAGTCACCTCTCGTCATGCATCTTCTCCACAAGGCACAAAGCCTGACAGGTATGTGTATGCTAGTGCACATGGAGGACATGATGGTCACATGCATTCAAGACATGTATCCCATGGTAGGGGTGACAGGTCTGCCACTAGAAGAGCTTTGCCTTCTGAGTTGTCTCATGGAGAGACATTGCCTTATGCAGGAAAGTCACATGCATCCGATTCTCAAGTTCGTGGAACACATGCCATCGTGTTTCATGAAACTTCCATGATGGCCCATGGAGCCCATGCAGATAGGGCTGCCCCGTTGAATAAAGGGAAAAGAAAAAGAGAGGACCATGAGTCTCATGCCAGAAAGCTCAAGGAATTTAAAGCAGGTAACAAGTCCGTTAAGTTTGATGTTTTTCATGGAGAACATGATGCTTCCAAAGTGTTAGCATTTGTGGCACAGTTTGACATTGCTTTTAGCGATGAGGACTTCACTGAGAAGTCTAAAGTACGCCATGCTAGCATGTTTTTGAAGGGGACCGCTGCTCATTGGTGGATCACTGAAAAGATCACCAAAGACCTCATTTGCACCTGGAAGGAGTTTAAGGACAGATTCTATGCTCAGTTTTTGCCACCAAATGCGGAGCAAACTCTCACCCAAAAGTGGGATAGACTTGAGCAAAGGGATAATGAAAGTGTGCAACAGTATGTCAATAAGTTTTGGAAAGTGTTGCTGGAGGTAACTCCTTTTATGCAAATCACTGAGGATGAAAGAAAGAGGAAGTTTCGCTCCGGATTGCAACCAGCCTATTGTTCGGGCATTGAATTACACCCGAAACATACTTTGCAACAGCTTACAGCCTCTGCTCTTGCTACGGAGCAATTGGTGCTCAAAATTAAGCAAGATCAAGGCGGTTCAAAGGGGAAAGACAAGGCTGTCCCAAATCTGCAAAAAGGTGGACAACCACCTAAAAAGAACTTCCGGGAGATCCACAAGGGAGGTAAAGCTGAAAATACCTTATCTAAAGATCAGGGCCCAAAGAAGAACAAATTTGGCTTGACCCCGGAGCAAAGAGAGCAATATGCCAAGGAGGGAAAATGTTTTTCTTGTGGCAGCAAAGAGCACATGTTTCGACAATGCCCTGACCGCAAACCTAAGCACGAGGACAAGCAGACCAAGGCTAATGTACTTACAGTTTTCGATGTGCAGGGAAACACAAATCATGATGCAAAAGAGCGGATGGTATGCAAGGCTTGGGGTCAAATCAAGGATCAGCCCGCCTTATTCATGTTTGATGACTGTGCAACCGATAACTTCATCTCTATACAAACGGCAGCTGTTTTGGGTATTGAGGTTGAGAACATGTGACCTCAGATTGAAGCCGAAGCTGCTTTTGTTGGTAAAGAGGTGCAGGTTACCCCATTGATAGGGAAGTTGCGCATACATATCCAGGGCTACCTTGATAATGAACATTTCTTATTTGCACCACTAAATGGATGTGATGCATTGTTGGGCAAGCCATGGCATCATAGGCTTGAGCCCCGCAAAGAGTACAAGACCAACACGATTTCTTTTATGCATAAAGGCCGCATGCATTTTATTGATGTTGGCAAAGAAGGGGATTCCATCCCACTTGTATCTCACATCCAAATTAATAAAGCAATGAAAAAGAGTCTTTCTGCGTACTTGGTTTTTGTTCGTGATAGCATTGTACCAAGTCTGTGGATGCTATGACTTATGATAGGCTGAATTTTCTTCATGCATTCAACGACTGTTTTGTTGATACATTGCAAGGTGAATTACCTCCCCAAAGGCCCGAAGATCATCACATAGATCTTGTGCCAGGTAGTTCTCCACCTAACAAACCCGCATACCGTGTGAGTGCCGCACAACAAGAAGAGATCATGAAGCAGGTAAATGAGCTTTTAGAGAAAGGTTTGGTTCAGCCTAGTTCCTCACCTTATTGCTCTCCTGTACTTCTTGTTCAAAAGAAAGATGGCTCATTCCGCATGTGTGTGGACTATAGAGCCTTAAACAAGCTTACCATCAAGAACAGATTCCCAATTCTGCGTGTTGATGACATTTTGGATAAGCTTGATGGTTCGGCTTGTTTCAACCGACTTGATTTGAAGAGTGGTTATCACCAAATACGAGTGGTGCCACAAGATGTCCATAAAACTGCATTTAGGACAGCCTTTGGACTATATGAATTTTTGGTAATGCCTTTTGGTCTCACCAATGCTCGTGCCACATTTAATCGTATGATGGATAGGATATTCCGACCCTATCGCAAATTCACAGGAGTATTCTTTGCATGATGTTGAGCTTCATATGGATATCTATGAGAAAGAGCTCTTGGCTGTAATTCATGCCTTAAAGATATGGAAACATTTTCTTCTTGGGGTTGAATTTGTAGTCAAGACAGATCATCAAAGCTTGAGGTATTTTCTATCTCAAACAAAGCTTTCGGAGAAGCAGATGAGAATGGCAAACTTTCTTTCCATGTTTCATTTTCAGATTGTGCATACTCCGGGAAAGAAAAATGTGGTGGCAGATGCATTATCCAGGAGGCCTTATGTAGCTGCAGTCTCAGTGGCCTGTCATGGGGACTTATCTGCTATGTGAGATTTGTATCATTTGGATGCTGATTTTTGCCATATATGGACTGATTTGATGATTGGTCATTCACATGCCTCTTATGTTATCAACGACGGTTATCTTATGAAGGATACTTGCCTATGTGTGGTGAAGGATTTGCGTCCAAAGCTTATGGAGGAATGTCACGCTCCACCTTATGCTGGTCATAGAGGTATCATGCCCACTACACGCATGATTGAGAGAGATTTCTTTTGGCCAAGCATGCGTAAAGACATTGAGGCTTATGTACGTGCATGTATTACTTGCCAAAAGGTGAAATTTGACAGGCAAAAACCTCCAGGTTTGCTTCAGCCATTGCCTATTCCCTCGTAACCTTGGGAAAGTATTACTATGGATTTTATTATGGACTAGCCTTGATCCCAGCATGGGAATGATGCTATTTGGACCATTGTGGACAGGTTTAGCAAGCAAGCTCATTTCTTGCCCGTCAAGAAAACCATTAAAGTTGATCATATGGTAAAGCTTTTTCTTGCTAATATTTTCAAGCATCATGGTATGCCTAAATCCATTGTTGGGGATAGAGATCCCAGGACTACGAGCCTCTTTTGGAGGGCTTTATTTGATAACATGGGTACTAAACTTGAGTTTTCATCAGCTTATCATCCCCAAACGGATGGCCAAAGTGAAGCTGCAAACTTAGTCGTGTTGGATTTGTTGAAGTGTTATGTAGCAGATCAAAAGACTGCATGGGAGAAGTATCTTCCACTTGTTGAGTTTGCCTACAACAATACGATCCATGCTTCCACAAGAAAGGCTCCGTTTGATATTATTTATGGCAGAGTGGTATTGCCACCCATCCTTCGTACCAAGGATGAGATTTTTGCAGCTGATGAATATGTTCGTGACTTGGAAGTAGCCTTTGCTCAGGTGCGGGCAGCCATTGCAAGGTCACAAGATAAGCATAAAATGGTTGCTGACAAGCAGAGAAGGGATATGCAAGTAAAAGAAGGTGATTGGGTTTTGCTGAAATTTGAGAAGGCTAGGCTTCGGAAGAGGCTAGGACGAGAAGGGTCATATCCCAAGCTTTCTCCTCGCTATTATGGACCCTTCAAGGTGATTCAAAAGATCAATGAAGTGTCTTACAGGCTTGCTTTACCTAGTCACTGGAAGATTCACAATGCATTTCATGTGAGTCTTTTTCGGAAATATGTGGGGCCAGATCCTGACGAGCCTGTCACAGAAGACATAGTAGCAACGGAACGGGAACGGGAACGGAACGAAAGCACCAACAGGGGAACGGGAACGAGAAAAATGGGGAACGGGAACGAGGGGGAACGGAAACAGGGAACAACCTAGATAATTCCTAGAAATGACGATAAATCTTAACATACAATGCTCATTTATATAACCAAATCAGAGACACACTAAAGTCTAGTGCACCATAATTTGCATGGCTAGATACTAACACTGAATAGATCTCACAAGTCAAAATAAATTAGCCCACATCATACATGACATAAGTGACAAAAAGCACAAAATGTGGCCCACATGGCACAGCCTAGATAAAAGAAACAATCCAAGTCCAAAGTCCAAGCCTCAAGGTGACATGCAAATAGTAAGGAGATATCATGCATGGCTACTGCCAGTGATGCCATCAAGGAGACTATCATCTATGTCATCCAAGAAAGCCATATCATCAAGACCAACATCTGCAGCATCCAAATCTTCAATCCCATCCTGACGAGGATCTGCAAGTCCATGTGTCTCCTCATCATCCGAGGACTCCTCATCAAGCAATATAAACTTCTGTGGTTTGGGAGATGCCATATCACCAAGCAAGCGCAAATTAGCACTTACAAAAATCAAGTCATTGACTTGTTTTGTCCCAAATTTGTTCCTCTTCTTGGATGCAACATGGCCGAACACACTCCATAGCTGCTCAATCGGAGAGGAGCTTGCACCTTGAGACAAGATCCTTACTGCCAATGATTGAAGCTGTGGTGTACGAGCCCCATAATCCTCCCACCATAAAGTAGCCCCTATCTTAAACCTATCTCTCTGTGCATCGGCCGATCCAAACCTTCCCAACTTGCTGCGATAAAATCCAAGTTGGTCTTTCACCAACCTTCGTTTATTTGCATCACGAACCTGCCTAGAAAGCACTGTCTCCCAACCATCCATCACCTCATCATCGGCCTCTTGTCCACATCCTTGGAACTCGGGATCCAAGACATACGCTGCAGCATGCATAGGAGAATGATAACCATTCCATCGTGCTTCACATAATTCTCGAACCTCTGCATATTTCTCATCAGACAAGCCCATTTCCCCTATTTTCTCGATCATTCGGTCAGCCCCCTCATAAACCTTGCCAATGCATGGCTCCCGTCCATCTGCAATCCGCATCAAGCGCATGATCGGCTTCATCATAGCATTGATAGTATTGACTTCATCCCAAAATGTGAAGTCTTGTATGGTTCTTGCAACCTCTATGCCGGCTCTTGAGCGAGAAAGTGCCCATCCCATCCACTCATTGCATACAACCAACTGCTTCAAAGGCAATTGCACTTTGGATAACCTCTTCATCATGAGAAAGTTATAACCAAAGCGTGCCTCTGAGTACTTCAAGAGATCCTTTTTGGCCGATCTCTTGTGGAATTCATTCAAAATAAACTGATGGTTTTGAATGAAGCTTATTATCTCCTTGCCTTTTTGAATGTGTGGATCAACCCATGGCAAGCTGCCAACATCCTTCAATAAGTTGCTCAAACAATGAGCAAAGCATGGACTGAATGTGATATGCGGATACCTGTCTTCAAGCTTAAGACCAGCTGCTCTATTTGTTGCCTCACCATCAGCTAAGAACTGAATAACATTCTCTGGTCCAACTTTCTCAATACCTTCGGCCCACTCTTCCACAAGCTGATCTGCAGTTTTTCCAGTCCCAGAAGCATCATGTGAGGAAATGAATTGCATTCTTCCTCGAGAATAAGCAACCATGCCATGAATGGACCTTTTTCGAGTGTCACTCCAACCATCTGCAATAAGTGACACACCATTCTTTGCCCAACTTTCATGCACAGACTCTAAAGCACATTCAATTGCAGCTTTCTCCTTTTGCAACAAGGTGGTGCGTATGGTCTCATATGAAGGAGGCTTGTATGTTGGGCCATACCGTGCAATCTCGTGGACCATTTCAATGAAATATGGAGACCTGGCAACATTGAATGCTACATGATCATGATAAAAGAACCTTGCAACAGCTGCATCTACCCTCTCTTTCTTGCGGGGATCCCAAGCTGCTCCCAAGGTTTGCTGCTTGCCGGAACTTGCACCCATAGACTGCGAATCTTGGGAAAATGCAAAGCTCCCAAGTCCTCCATACTGTTGTCCATCTCCCAAGTGTACATCTTCCCCTTGTCTACTGAAGTAAGATGCATCAATTGCCGGTTTCTTTCGTGCACATGCTTTCTCCTCTTCACTTGGGTACTTTGCCAAAAGCTCTCTACGCATTTCAGGTGTTGTCCCTGGGCATTTGTTCACTTGTGCTTTTTCATTGTTCACATGGCATAGATGTGCTCTCACACGGTTTGCTCCTCCTGACTTCTCTTTGTTACATTGCTTGCATTTCCATCGTGTTGCACCTCCCTTAGATGAATACCTTTCTAGCCTTTCAACCTCGTCCCACCAAGTAGCATTCGAAGCCGATCGCTTTGAACCCGAGTAAGCCATGATGTCTGCAAATTCGGGCAAAAAGTTGAATAGGCTTTCAAAGTTAACCATTACAGAGAAATGAGTCCTTTTTTTTTCTTCTGTTTAATGGGGAGAGACTGTGCATTGTGCAGTGTGCAGTCCAGATTGTGATTCACCATAGGTAATTTTTAAAACACCAAAAGTTCAAAGTTCAAACAAAAAAAGAGAGAGAGAAGAAAGAGAAAAGCTTCTTGCTGCCTTGTCTTTTAGATGAATGTAGTCACTGTGTGTACAGTGTACAGTGTACACTGGAAGTCTGCACAGTGCAAGGGCTGGGGGCCTGGCTGCCAGTGGTGGTTGGGGCGACTGTACTATGTAGTACAGAATGTCAGAACAGCTGCTCTACGGACAGGACAGTACGGGCAGTGGACTCGTGGAGTCGTGGACAGCAACGGCGACTACACTGGTACAGGCGTGAACTCCGAAAAGCGACGGGCGGCGAAAGGCGTACGGGACTGGTGCGAATTTCCGAAAAGCGCCTGGCGCAAGGCTTACGGGCTTCAAATTTTTTTTTAAAAATCCACGTCATCAGCACGTTCCCACGTGGGGGAACGGCAAGCTAGCGTTCCCTCGCCCGTTCCATCTCCCGTTCGACCACCGTTCCCTGCCGTTCCACCTTTTTTCGACCACCTCAACGTTCCACCATTCGTTTCCAGCGTTCCACTAGTCCACGCGATGGGGGAACGCGTTCCACCGTTCCCAATGGGGGGAAACGGGGTTCCCCTGCTACTATGACAGAAGATCCGCCGGAGATTGATGAGCTTGAGGAGATCCTCCAGCCAGAACCGATAAGTAGGGAAAGCTACCTGCAGGAAAGCTTTCCAGGAGATACCTTGTGAAGTTCAAAAATTATTTGCCTATTGATGCAAAGTGGGTAAATGAGGATTATTTTGTTGACTACCCACAGTTGTTGCAGGCATATCTTGAGGCTTTTCAGTTGAGGACAACTCTTTAGAAGCCCGGGGGGATGTCACCAATTGGCTGACCATTTGGTCCATCTCCAGTTTTGTGTCTCGTTCACTTGAGGCCAGGCCGGTGTCTCATGTGAAGAGGCCAGTATTTTTGCTTAACATGGACGGGAGCCAGACTGGTGCCACCCGTGTGTTAGCAGGATGGTGTCGTATGGACGGGAGTCAGACTGGTGCCACCCGTGTATGACCTGGACTATGTTCTATCCATGGGATTGTCACGCCATGGAAGAGCCAGTATTTGTGCCGTGTCTTACCTATGGGACTGTCACTCCATAGGGAGGCTCGTGCCTGGAACTGTGTTTTACCTATGGGACTGTCACTCCATAGGAAGACCAGGGTTTATGTTTTACGTCGTGCCATTTTTGTGCCCGACAGATATTTCTTGTTCCATGAACGGGAGATATGTCCATGATACTATTTGCACATGCACTCATGTTTTGCATGTTTGAAATTGTTTTTGCATGACTTGTATTCTTGTGTTTGCTTGCTTGACGTGTCACTTACTGAGCGGGGACGCCTGCCAGTGAGTTGTGAAGTTTGCTCTGTCTTCTGACGAGTTTTGTTGCGTGTGAACAGGTGGTAAGTGTATTGCACTTGTTGGTTTAATAGTTTTATTTCTAACCTTTAATGTTATAAGGTTGTAAGTTCACATTCATTTAAAAGTGGGCACCCACTTGTGGGCCAAGGTGGGGAGGGAAACCCCACACTTAACCCCTTAAGTGTGTGGGGGTGGGTGCATGGCCACCTACCCACACCACACCATGAAGCTGGCCGCCTCCATGCAAACGTGGGGAGCCGGCCAGCTGTGATCGTTTAACTCCCCTCCAACATCTACAAAAAAAGCGACCACCCTTTTGCTCACACACACATGATCGTGCGCCTCCATCTCCTCAGGCTGCTCCTCCACGCCTCTTCCTCTACAGCCGGCAGCCAGGCGGTTTCAACATCACAGCAGACGGCTGTAGCTTCTGTACGTGGCTGCGTTTATTTTCCAGCTCTGCACTCTCCTCTACAGGCTGCGTGGGGCTGCCCTCTACACTGCAGGTGGTGCAGGCTGCAGCCAGACGGCTGCTGTACCTTCAGTTGGCGGCTGCGTTGGTTCTCCAGCAGGCTGCCCTCTCCTCTGCAGGCGGCTGTGCTCCTGCAGCCAGGCGGTTCCACCATCTCCTCAGGCTGCGCCACCTCTCTTTTCCTCTCCAGCAGGCGGCTGCCTACTCTGCATAGCGGCTGCTCCATCTCCTCCAGCAGGCGGCTGTACCTATTTTCCATTGGCGGCTACGCTTCCTCCTCCTCCACGGCAGGCGGCTGTGTCTTGCTCAGCAGTTGGTTGTGCTCCTCTGCAGGCGGTTACACCTTCCCTCCATAGGCGGCTACAGGTGGCTTTGCACCTCCTAGGTGGCTACACGTGGCTTTGCACCTCCTAGGTGGCTACACCTTCTACACAGGCAGCTCCTCCTCCTCCTCCTCGACAGGCTGCTGCGCCCTAGTGTAGATGCACACAGACACCTCGGGTATTTGTCTTCCATTTGCGAGCTACAAGTAAGTGAATTCAGATTTAAGTAAAGAACTTTGTTGTAAATCTGATAAAGGATTCTCTCTACCGCTAACACCCGTTCGGTACTGGGTAGTCCAAGCTTTTGGAGAACCACGGTCCAAAGGTGCCGAGATCGGGAGAGCCAGGCGTTAGTACGGGAGCGCCTGTTTGTGCGTGGTCCTGGAACACTAGTGGGGCGCTCTCCACGGATTCCAGTGAAGGCATAGGACCGTAGAGACTGGACCACTCAAGTGGTCGCTCTCCTTCGAACATCTACTTCGAGCCTCTTGTTTGGTACTGTATTCATTTGTACATGGACATCATCTGGTTCATTGAACCCATGGAGCATTGTATTTGTTAAATACTCCCAATAATATATCATATATTGAGGGGGGGGGTCGGCCCATTCCGGCCTCAGTGCTGGTGTCCATCTATTGCATTTCAATTTGCAGTTGTTATTAAGTTGTCCATTTCAAATTGTGATATTAAGTTGTGCTATTACGCGTGTGGGTGTCCAACGGAGTCTATTCCCACGTGACGGGATCGGTTTCAAATGACAACAAGAGAGTAAAGCATAGCTCTGTAACTGCACCAATGATAAGCATAAGAAGAGGTAGCAGATATACGCATGTGTAAAGGCAACAGGATCCAAAAGTCATGCTTGTGAGACATGCAATGGAAGGTGCAAGATAGAAACTCATCAATGGAGGATCTGATGAGGAGAAATCAGCAATGGTAGGGCTAATAAAAGTAAAATTTTAGCAATGGAGAAAGCTGAAAATCGGGAGAAAAAGTGGGGGACTCAGGGCGGGCATCAGCCAATGAATGCTATGAGAGGATGGGTAAACTCTCAGCAATGCCATGATCAGTGGCATGTATGGCAAGTGTAAAGATGCATAATCCCACAATGAATAATATACATGTGACATGTCAAAACCATGAGGGCAAGCCAACATTGGCTAAGTGTGTAGAAGGCACTCCCAGTAAACATCACATGTGAGAAAGTGACAATGTCAACACTGTAGAAACAATTCCGCTGCAAGGAAAAACAGCATAAAAGGCATCTCCAGTAGACATCACATAAGAGAAAGCGTCTAGCATAGACAAGCATAAGGGTCTTCAAGCATAAGTGACCATGAGGCATCACCAACTGCATGTGGGCAAGTAAAATCCCCCCCTGAAATGTATCTGCTAGACAATGCATACCAAGAAGTACTGACTATAGAGCATAGTCATCAAAAGCAACGGCATCAGAAGACATCTCTGCAGGTGATGAAGATGTAATGGTCAAGGCTGATACATGTGTAGCCAAATTGGCCTAATCTGCACCTGTGGAGGAAGATGCCAGCTTCTTCTTTTTTCACTCTCAATACGATGGTGTGCCATGTTTTCTTGCAATAATTACAATGCTTTTTCTTTTCAGGCTTGTCCTCTGTCTTGGGAGGATCCGATGGGCTAGGTTTAGGTCCAGATCGATTCCCACGAAAGGGAGCAGCCATTCTTGACTCAACAGACATCATGTTGTTCCTGTTGGAACGAGATTGCTCTTCACTGAGCAAGAGAGTCACAAGGTTGTCAAAAGTGACCGCATTAGGTGCATTGCCAGCCAACAACCGTAGAGTGGTGCCAAATGTCTGATAAGAGTCAGGCAAATTACTAAAAATTGTCTGAACAAGATAGCCATGTGTGAAGACCTTATCAATGTTAATGAGCTGCTCTCGTAGGTCTTTCACATGCATAAGGTACTGATCGATAGAGTCACCTTCAAGCATGCGGTCAGTCTCAAGCTTGTCCCGAAGGTAAGCTACACGAGCCTCATTGCGACCTGAATACAATGCTGCTAAGGTATCCCAAGCACCCTTTGCAGTGATGCAGGAACGAATGTGCGGAATGATATGCCTGCGGCACGAGAGAGCAATCAATGCATGGGCCTGAGCATCCCTAGCATCCCAAGTACGCTGCTGCTAGGTAGGAGGAGAACAAGGAGGTGGACCTGCATGAGGGTGAGCGGGAATAACTTCACCTTCCGCTGGAGCAGGTGCTAGAGGACGCTCCTCAGTGCCATCCACATATAGCCATACATTCTTGGCAACCAATACATGACGCATCATATAAGCCCACATAGGGTAGTTATCCCCATTGAGCTTGTCCTCTTGAAATAGCATGTCAAAGAGGTCATTATTATTGTTGGCCATGACAACACAGCAAATATGTCACAAGTCACCACGAGTAGGCAATGCCCAGCAAAACCGTAAGAATGTGGGAGATAAATAGCAAGATAATCAATGGACTGGAAGGGAACTCCTGCACCACAAGAGAGATAAATACATGTGCCAACACTGCAAATGTACTGCGAAATATGAGAGTGCTGGAAAAGATGTACTCAATAATAATGAAAGTACAATGTGAGTACATAAAGTAGCCTAGGGCAAAGTGCCCAACATACATAAGTGTGTTCACACGGGGAAAAAACCTGTGTCTAGTCATAGGGAAAAAATGCCCGTGAGTACGCTGTGTTCATACCTGAACTAGCCGGGAGTGGACATGACCAACACACAGGTGGGCATCCCTTGCCCATGAACTGGACACGTCATAGTAGGGAGTCACATGAAATCAAGTCTCGTAAAACCAGTTTCAAGCAACCGGAGATGTGGGCACATGCATTATGCAATGGATATATCTCCTGTTCATGGAACTTGTAGCAGGTCTTCTTGAGCACGAAGGTGGCTCGGTGGATTCTGATGGAAAGCCTAAACTAGGATCTCTGACAGTGGGTTTCACGCCCTGTCCACACTACGGGTGACACGAGGCGTGGCCTCCCGTAGGTGACATGAATCTTGGCTTCCGTATAGGTGACATGAAGCTCCCTGGCGTCCCATACCTTGGCACGAAACAGGGAAAGTCCACTTGGGTGGCCAAATGGTGACATCTCCCTTCGGCTTTTGAACAGTTGTCCTCAATTGAAAAGCCTCCAAATACGCCTGAAGAAGTTGTGGGTAATCTCTAAAGTAATCTTCATCAACCCAGATAGGCAAGTAGTTCTTGAACTTCACAAGGTATGCCTGGAAAGCTTATCACCAGGTGGCTTTCTCTCCTTGTGAAACACGATTTGCTCAGGCTCACATACTTTCGCAATAGACTAACATGAAAAGCATTGGGAATCCTCTAATGGTGAGGTAATGCAAGCCGCTTTATCACCTAGGAAGGTCCGTAATACCTGGTAGAGAGCTTAGGGCATGCTCCCTCCTCTCTTGGCCTTCTATAGAGTCTTGCTTTCTCAAATTTCAGCTACACCCTATCATTTTCTTTGATGTCCACCTCTCTTCTATGCTTGTTAGCAGCCCTCCCTCTTATACCTATCTTGTGAGCGAGCAATGGCTGTCTGCACTTGTGTAAAGGCAACATCAAGATCTCTGGCATACTCATATGTTGCAAAGATCTCATCACTTTGCCATGTACGGTCTCAAAGGGGACCTTTCTTGTGGAGGTATGCATTGTGGTGTTGTATGCAAAACTCTACCAGCGGTAGATACTTCTCCCAAGCTGTTTTTTGATTTGCAACATAGCATTTGAGTAGATCCAACATAGTTGAATTTGCTACCTCACTTTGCCCATCCATCTAGGGTCTATCCTCCTCAATGGACTTAGGCATACCATGGTGTTTGAACACTTGTGCCACAAATATCTTGACCATATGCTTAGGCTTAATGGTCTTTTTGACTGGCAAGAAGTGTCACGTGTGCCAGGCCTGCACTGGGGTACACAATGACACACTGGCATCATCATCAGTGCAACATTTGTACAGAAGTAGTACCTTTTTAGGAACATTTGTCGTATGTCATGACCCCATTGTGAGCCCCGAGTCCATGGACAGTTAGGCATGAGCTACGTAGGTCAAACTCCGAGCCATAGAGGTCAGTTTGGAGTCAGTCCTCTTAACCCACTTGCCTATGGGCCAGCCAAAGGCCAGCCCATGGCTATTTGCCCCATTTGGCAGCTGGTTGAGGCTGTTTACAGCCGTGAACCACAAGTAGAGCCAGCCGACAGCATGAGGGAACACTCATGTCCATGTCGGCCAGCAAAGGGCAGCCTAAAGGGCTTACAGCAGCAGGTCGTGGACTTCGGGCAGTCAGCCAGCATGGAAAGGGCAGTTTGTTGTGAGGCGCAGCATTAAATGCTGTAGGTGCAGCAATAAATGCTTAATTTTAGCATTATTTGTCCAAAGTAATCCGACAACATGAACTGGACAACCAGCAGCATAATGCCATATAAATACAAGCGCCTAGGAATCAGCCTAAATCATTCATCATCAGTCAAGTCTATCAAGCAGAATTCAGGCATCAAGACAGCAATCAGCATCCTTCCTCTCCAAGCAATCATTGAAGCTCCTCTTCAGCAGTCAGCCAGCAGATGTGTCGTCCTACAGCTATCTTGGACTTGCATGAGTGGCCTAGAAGAGTCTTCTACAGTGCCCTTGGACTGGTGGATTCTCAGCCAACGTATGGTCTTCCTCATCCTTGCGTTGGGTAGTCTTAAATCTTGTTCTAAAGCATTGTACAACAATTCTCGAAAGAATTAATATAAGCAAATACTTGCTTTTTTTTTTGGTGGGGGGGGGGGGGGGGATTGGGACATAATAATGTGTCATATTGTATGCCATTGTGCACATGGGATGCATATTGATCGACTGCCATTGTTCCATAGACCCTTGTGATCTTTTGTAAAACGTTGATAGATTTTTGCGACCCCCTCCCCTATCTTTGCTGCAAGGTGGTTGCATGAAACATAAAGGGAACATCTGTGAGCATCCTGCTGCCAACATTCTATGCTGTATAAGTATGTTCTGAGGTTTTTGTTAAATAAGCATTGCGATAAAATGACAATTTTGTGAAAACCATTATGTGCAGGTAGGTTAGGTCCAAATCATGTCAGGTGCACATCCTGTTGTACTAGGGTGCCACGTGGACATGTTGCTTATTGAATACCTTTAGGATACCTTTTCTGATGGGCCAAGAGCATGTTGTGAGCCCTAGTCCAGGGTCTTGTCACCAAGCACCATCTAGGTCAGTTAGGTTGAGTCATGTCGTGCCGGGGGCACAAGGTCAATGTAATGATTGTACAAGCTCAAGTGGACACTTTAATAATTAGACCCATGGTCAGGTGTCTGGAATGCCAAGTCTTGTGTCAAGTCTGTCCAAGTTTCGGGCAAATGTGACTTGCCATGTGTGAAAACCATAATGTGCTATGGTGACTAGTAATGAGCATTTTAGGGGCCACGGAGCTGTGGACAGCCCACCCGAGTGTGAAGAACGTAAAAAGTGTCAAAGGGCATTTTAGTGGCCCAAGGGCTCGTGAATGTGTGCACATGGGCACACTTTTCATGGCTTTGCACTTTCTTGAACCATCCCTAACCAAGATTAGGACCTATATAAAGGGCTGGTCTGAGGCAACAATTATCATCTTTGTCATAGCCATCCTGTGGAGCGTATATCTCTCAGCCAAGGCAAGGAAAGGGAGTTGTACTTCCAGCCCAAAGCACACTGCATAAGGAGGGCGACCAGGATCAGCCATTGAGCAGGTGACCTCAAGAGGCAAAAACACACATCTAAGGGGGGGCACCTATCAGGAGCAGAAATGCAGCCAGACCAGGCCGAAGTTAAATGCACATAAGGTGGCCTGTAGGAGGGCAAAACGTGCCTCAAAAGGACAACCAGAACAGGTGCTACAAGGCAGCTCTGTGTGCAGCCAAACACATAGAAAGGGTAATCAATCCCCAAAAGGTCCATATCAGGTCCAAGTCAATTCAGTCCTTTTGGACAACAGTAAGGTCATTCCTTGAGACTGTTAATTACGGCCCAGTACTGCGTACTTGTGTATACCCTCATCTCTCATCTCAGTTTTCATCATTGTTTGTGCATCATTCTCTATTGATGAATTCTTCCACATAAGGTGCATGTAATAAATCAGGCCTGAGAACCTTGCTGTAAAAAGATCATTCAAAGCTTTGTGCACAAGGCTGATGAGGTGCTTGTATGCTAGCAGGCCAAAAGCAGCTTTCCAAGGTCATTGTTCCTGACAAATGGAAGGAGGGTGCCACCAACACGACAGAGGGTGGGGGCCGCAAGATCAATGAAAATAAGCTGTTGTCCAAGAAACACAGGTACAAATGATGATGACCTGCTCAAGTGAGACAGACTGTTGGTATGAGCATACATTTTCTTGTGGTTGGGGTGCACGTTAGACAATGTACTGAAACTTTAATGTATGCATGGAGACATTTTCTATGATTTGAGTTCTCTTTTTATTGAGCTTTTACTTTCATTTTGTATACAGGTGGACACCCTATGGAACTACAAAGTGCATCATTTGTAAACAACAGCTCCATCAAGATGCGAAGTATTGTCAATCGTGTGCCTACAAGAAAGGTAAGGTTTCAAGGCTGACATGTGAGAGGTTGGTTGAAAAATGTGTGTACCATCAGTGAACAAGCCAATGGCTAGGGTTGGTAAGTTTTACTTGATTGCTTTTTTTTATATGGTACTGACTCTTGTTATATACTTTGTTGAGCTGCTGATTATTAGGTATTTGCGCCATGTGTGGCAAGCAAGTTCTAGACACGTCTGCATACAAGCAGAGCAATGTATAGTAGCACATGGGCTTTCTCAAGAACATCCCATAGCTCTCTCCAACAAAGACAATGCATGTAAGGCTTGTAAGGGGCCATACCTGCTGTAATACTCCATAACCTTGGGGCATTTTGTGGTTCAATACTTGTTCAAATTTGAAAATCTTCAAATCAAACATCAAGGATGAGATGAACGTTCAGTTATTAATTATTTGTTATTTCTATTATAAGGGGCATGCGATGTAAGAGGTGAGCTATCAAGCTAGATACTTCATTAAATAGAGTATGATTGTCATTCAACAGTTATATCTTATGCTATTTTTAGTAGGCTTCTTTCTTATTACTCACGACTGGTTGCAAATTCCACATGGATTCAGAGATACAAGACTGTAAAGTATGAGAGATACAAGGCCATAAAGTATGCAGCCTAGTAAAAAAATTACAGTTTGAACAGTGCTGTTGGAAAAATGGATGACACCCAATTTTAGAGGGTGTAAATGATCTAGTTAGACTCACTTCGAAAATTTGGAGTCCTAGGATGACATTGCCTTGGATTAAGCAGGTTTCACACAAGAATAATTGCATGAATTGAAAATCTTGTATTGTTTTATGTATTTTTAAATGAGAAATGAAATGAAGAAAATGTGGCTTGAATTTAATTAAGCACTTCCATGATGCATTATACTCGGGACCTGTTGTAATAGTGCCAAAAAGAGTTGAGTATAGTCTTAACACACAAACTATTAATACTATTAAACAAGATGAAATTGTGGCTTGAATTTAATTAAGCACTTCCATGATGCATTATACTCGGGACCTGTTGTAATAGTGCCAAAAAGAGTTGAGCATAGTCTTAACACACAAACTATTAATACTATTAAACAAGATGAAATGGCACAAAACCAAACGAGATAGCAATGTTGAAAATTAAATGACATTGCAATAGGTCGGAAAGGGTGGACTCCTCGTATAGTATTGTGATATAAAAAAATAATATTTTTTATTTTCAACTTTGTATATGGTTTTGTGGCTTTGCAATGGTAATAAGGTGGAAGCTTGTCCAAGAAGATTGTGATGGGTTCGTAATAAAATGATATCATGGTGGCGGCTTGGCGGTTACCTCGATGACGTCTCATCAATATTTTATATTTTTTAAAGTTTGTGTAATGTATGGATGTGCTCATTGTAAATACCAAGTATGTTCTATAAATGTTTTGGTATGGTTGTATAGGTGAGTGATGTGGAAAATAAACGTGGACCTAAATGTATGCATGGCTCACCTTTGTAATATTTAAATGCTATTTGTTACAAGCTACATGTAGAAATTATGTGGAAAAGTGTGTATAGGTGTATAATTAGGAAAGATTCTTCTAGAAATCTTACATGGATGAGGAGCCTTTTGACATTTGTAAAGTGAAAATGTCACATAGGTGTCAACTTGGTTATAACCTTGTCTCATGCAAGTATCTTTAGTCAAAGATCTTCAAATTAAAAATTAGAAAAAAGACTGCTTAAAGAAACATTTCATGTCATCTTTTCACAGGTGTCATGGGAGGTGGAAGGATTCTATAATTGTAACTTGTAATAACAAGGTGAGAGGGGGTTACTTCTCTATCTATAAAAGGAGCTCTCCTCTCCCTTTCAAATCAACGAGTATTGAGCTTTTGAGCATTCTTGTGTCATTATCACTCTCCCAATTCTCTCAATCCTCTTCCCAAGATACTCTCTTTGCATATGTAGGCTTACTTAGCATCAGCTCCCAAGGTCTTACCCTAAGATTGGAACTCTTGATGATCCAAACTAAGGGAGATAAGGAGTTATTATCTCGGTGGGCCTATGACTTCTCAAGTAGCCCTTGTCTTATTGTCGCCCTCCTTTTTGGAGGTACCAATAGTTTTAGCGATAATGAGCATGTGGAAAGACTTTGAGAATTATGGGTAGATTTGCGTCGTCCACTGCGCAATGTTAACCTATACTCTCTAGTTTGTATCATGAACGAGATGAAAGGTAAGGACTTTGCTAAGTTGGAGTCTCAAATGCAAAGAGGAATGTAGTTTTGGTGGTTTTAATTCTTACTTTTTATTGGTAATTAGTTTATACGGTTAGAAATCTCTTTTAATACTCTTTTCATATGTGTAATCAATTATTCCATCTCATGTTAAAATGATGATCAAAATCTCTCCTAAAATTGTTAGTTTAAAGTCATTGTTTTTGGATAGCTATATATGCCATTAGTAAAATGTCCATAACTTTTCACTCGGTTATCTGTTTTCAAAAGTTTTTATATAGGTGCGAAGCTCTCTTTGAGCTCTACGGATCTATATAGTCTAATTTGAGTGCAGCCATAACGATTGTAAACAGCAATTCTCTGTTTTTGTTGTTTTTTTTAATACATATTTGGTAATTTCTCTCCTTAATCATAATTATTCTCTTAATCATCTTGCCCATGTAAAATCCCATGTATTTAAATCATTTGTAACCTATTTCTACTACCATTTACTTTTCAATGTTGCGTCCAAATCGTCCAATACGTCCAAATGAGCCATATCAATACATCTCTTTCACCTCTATTCATATAGTGCTAAGCTGAAAGATTTTCTTCTAGCAGAGACTTGCTCTTACTTTTAGGGCTGATCGGTTAGCCCAATTAATGTTTTTTCTGAGCCATTTCTATTTTTATCTATGGATTACAACCTCACTTTCGATGTCTATATCTTTGTTTTACTCTAGGGAGATAGGAAGTGAGATTGTCTCTTTTCCTCATTTAACACCAAAATCTCTTCTTCTTTCTACGATCTTAAGAAGTCTCCCAATTTTGTGTCACATCTTTTGGTGGAGACGGCGGGCAAGTTTGGCTTTGGTTTTTTTTAACTCGCCTTACGTAACGATCTTTGTGAATGAGTCAATAGTTTGCTGATCTTAAGCTTCACTTAGTAAATGCTCGTCCACCTAGACCCCCTAGATTGGAAGATAGGCCAACAAGGGATAAAAGTAGTATCACTTGTTATGAGTGCCAAGAGAAGGGTCATTATCGCCCTGAGTGTCCAAAGTTAAAACAGAAGGAGGATAAGAGGGTGGCATTACTAGAGGACACATCTTCAGAGGGAGATAATGAGACTTTGATGTCACTAATAGCCAAAAAGGATCGTAGAACAAGGAGTCAAGGGGAAAAGAAGTAAAGGAAGATGAGAGGATGGATGAGGAAGAGAATCATACGAAGAAGAAGAAGTCATCTAGGAGAAAAATTAGCCAATTTGATTTTCCTCTTGGACAAGGATCCCTTAGCTATGATCTTCTCACCGACTTAAGGGATTAAAATGCTCATATCACATTTGGCCAACTCCTTGCACTTTCCCCAAAGCTTAGAAAGGAGTGGGGGAGATTAGCAAGCACAAGAGAAGGAAAGAGAAAGAAGAAGAAGGGTGATGAGAGTCCTACAGCTCTCAGAAGGTGGACATTGATGTAGGAGATGATGTTCGAGTGGTCGATGTCATCATAGATGGGCAATCCATATCTAATGCATACATTGATGGGGGTGCTTCTATTAATGTGACGAGTGAGAAGACAATGAATGATGTGCATTTGAGAAAAGTAATGCCTTCCAAGAAACTCTCTAGGAATCTCACAGTTGGGAGTGTCTCGCACCGTTCCAATCATGAAGATAGTGCAGAAACTTCTACAACCCCACATGAGTAAGAGCGAGCATCAAATTCCAAGCACAATTTAGACCAAGAAAAGAAATACCAAGAGCTAGAAGTTATGCACAGCTGTGAGACCCCTACGCTCTCTGCGCATCGAACTTTGGAGTGCTAGCACAGTGGAAGTAGCAACCTCACATGCGCAGGGTAGAGCTTCCCACTCGGGGCCTCGCCCACGAATGTCCGAGCGAGGGACTAGTCCAGTGGCTCTTCCAAAACCCGAACCCAAAAAAAACTTTCCTCACCCAGAAAGCATAGGCAATTCCTCCATGACTATCTTCTAACGAAAATTTATCTAACGAGGTCAAGAGCCTAGGAGGCTATCTTTCACTCGGATGACCGACTTGAAGGAGGAACAATCTTTATACTTGATTCATAGAAACCAATGCTTTTTCCCCCCTTCAAGTGAGACATAGCCGTTGATCTGAACTCTTAAAGAAGATTGTCAAGGTTTCTAAGCTATTGATCGGATCCTAAATGAACTCCTATCAAGATTACCCTTTATTGTTTAATTTATAAAACTTCCACCATTCCAGCCTAACCCCATCCCAATCCCATGGGTTAGCCGACTGCCCAACCACTGTACTTGGTGGAATATTCAGTTACTCACACACCCATAATTGAAATGTTGTTCTTAACTTTAGCTTTCGAATACAGTCACGCACGCACACCTCGTACGCACACAGTCCTCTTTCAAAACATGGAAGAGTAACCAAATATCACACCAATACATTGATTAAAAAATGTCATAACTCATAAATAATCCAGTTTCATAGTTTCAGTTTACTTAAATATATACATAGTACACCGCTCCAACTCCTTGAAATCTCCCTCGAATACACCTGGGTGTCTTGGCAAATCACGAGCCCGGCACCGTCTGATCAAACCCTCTAGGATCCTCCTTAGGTGTCCTAGCTCTTCACACAGAGGTCATTTTGTCAATCTCTCGCCCATTGCACTGGGAGCGCACCATTTTTAACCGTACCGAGCTGGTCAAGACCTTTGCAAACTTTACTCTGCGAGAGAGACGTCCTTCACTGACTCCCTGCCAACTGTTGCAACATAAACTCTCCTTAGGTCCACAACCTCGTTTAAACAATAAACCAAATGCTTTCTCCAGCATTCTAGCGTAAGACACTCCTTTATAAAAAAAAAGAGTTTCTATGCAAGTAGGATTTTTCCCATTGAGTTTATTTTTATCTCTCGAAAAGCTATTTCACAAGAAAACATCTCTAGAGTGGTTTCACGAGGTCTTTCATTCAAACCCAAATTCTTAAATATAGACACATATCCCATGCCTCGGTTGGTGCATACAATTCAGCGATCTTCTAACTTATTTCCAGATGATCCAGGTCTTAGGGAGAAACTTCTGTAATTAAAACGGTCATCCCTTCTTCGTACTGAAGAAATGGGAACGGTCACAAGGTCATCATCTTGATTTAAGACTTAAGAAACGGGCAAGCGTCCTACTGACCCACTTTTTAAAGCGGCCAAGGTCTAGCATAAAAAATGCTTGAATTTATTTCTAGAATTATTTCTATTTCCATTTTAGAAAATTTTACCGTAACTTGGCTGCATTTCGGACAGTTTTTCAATTTAAATTTAATATAACATCGAAAATAAGTATTCATACTTATAGCTAATATAAAAAATAAGAACTTATTTCTTTTCCTTTCTCAAGGAATTGAATAAACCGGGTGGTTGCAAGATCAGGGTGCCCAATTTTGTCCACTCAAGCACCCTGTAAATAGTAAAAAAATAGGCATTTGTTTACCTTTAGTGGCTAATCTCTCCTAGTAAATGAAGGAATTTCGTTTCAAGTTCTTTTGTTGGAACATCATATTCAAAGTTGGAAATATAGTTGCATAATTTGATTGAGCATTAGATAGTCAAAAGTCCTCATTTTCTTAGGTACAGAAGTCAATGTATACACCCTGTCCCAAATTTGAACTGATTCCATAAAATGCTAATATCTTTTACATATAAACTCATATGAGATTCCCACTTTGTACCTTAGATCTTCACATAATATGGAGCTTAACTTGATTTTTCAAGAAAATTTTAAGATATTTGTCTATTTTCTTTAAATATTTCAAGGTCTTTAAAGTGTTATAATATACGCCACTTTTTGTACCCACAATAGCTACCACTTAAAATCCTCAATCTTGCAGATCAAAAGAGTGGGTAGATACTAAGACATTAGTAGAATGTGGTGGTTAGTAAAAATTGCAAATCCAATGGTTGGATTTTTAATGATCTCTTTTTCAAAATTCTTCCAGACTATCAGAAGGCCTGCAAATATTAATTATCTAAGTAGTAAAATTACATTTTTGATGTGAATCATCTAAAACCTATAGGGACTAGTGTACTTGTAATGTTGCATCTATGGAAAAATAAATTGGATCACTCTAAGTATGGAAATATAATTTGTTTATCATTTCATCATATTTTTTTATTAATTTTGATTAATTAGACTAATTTATATTAATTTAAGTTATATTAGGTTAATTTAAGGACAAGTGTATTTTCTATTATTTGCTTGATCTCATTTTAAGTACCTTGCCCCCCAAAATTTGCTCTCCAAGCATTGTCCCAGTCCAGCATAAACTGGACTGGACACCCTGATCTTGCAACAACCTAAACATAAATTCCTAGAAAATAAACATAAGAATTTCCTATAAATAATTCTCCATTTATCTTTATGCTACTTATAAAATAAATGAGAATCTAATCACATGGATACACATCAATAATATGAAAATTTATTCCATCTTGGATATAAAAGAATTATAAATATTTATACTCATGAAAATTAAACATGGATATTTCTTTCTAGATTATCCTTTAATAGATATATAAGCAAGAACTCATTTAAAATATTCATATGAAAATATTCTCAAACATTCTCTTTTCCATTTAAATATAGGCATCAACATGCCATAAATATATGCATTTAAAATATAACAAAACATTCTCTTTTAATACTAAAAACATTTATGCATAATCATATTTAAAAATATGATAAAAATTCTTCTTTTGATAAACAAAAATATTCATGTATATACATACCATGAATATACACATTAAAATATATTCACACATCTACTTTTAATTTTTAAAATGTCTAGGTACAAGCATACCATGAATATACATAATAATATATTCATGTAACCTCTTTTGTCATCTAAATAATCATGCATATGCATGCATGAATATAATTATGAAAATATACCAAAAATTTCTCTTTTTGACATCTAAACATTGATGCATACACATACTGTGAATGTATACACAAAAATATAATGAAAATCCTTCTTTTAGCATTTAGAATATTTATGCATAGACATACATAAAATTATCATGAAACTTCCTGTTTTAGATTATAATATTTATGCATAAACATATATAAATATTTATACATAAAAATATAATGAAACTTCCTCTTTTAGCATTATAATATTTATGCATAAACATATATAAATATTTATACCTAAAAATATCATGAAACTTCCTCTAAAAATTATTTATGCATAAACATAAACATAAATGCATCTAAACATCATTATAAACCCTAAAATAAAGTATTAAGCGCAAGAGGGATAACATCTTCACTAAATAATCATCTTCTTTATTTAGAAAGCATGATTTAATAGATAACCACATGAAAGTAGCATGATTCCAAGCATGTGGAAGAGAAGAGAAGAATCCTTCATGGATGCATAACCAAAAAGAAAGATTATCTTCATTCTAAACATGAGTATTAATCATAAATCATGACCATAGGCATGAAAGATTAGCATATAAAAACAAACTCCACATGGTTTAAGAGAAGAACCATGGATTAGAGAGCTTTCAAAACAAATGGAAGAGAAAAGAAGAACTCCTAATGCTTAAGAAAGAGATTAAACATCTACTTAATCCATAAAACAAGACTTCAAGAAGAGAATCATGCATCTTCATGCTTTCAAAGCATGTAGAGGAGAAGAACATAGTATAAGCATCATTGTTTAGGCTTACCCTTAGTGTGAGCTTGGTTATTGAGCTTGTAAAGAGGCTTATAGCTTCAGTTTGATCCAATTTGGACAAGTTTAGACTAGTTATGCCCACTTTTTAATCTAGTTTGGAAGAGGAGAGATGAAATATCCCATGCTTTTAGAGTATTTTTGAATAAAAAAATGGGGGTTTGATGGGACTTCTAGGCACCTTCTTGAAGCTTGCTTCCCACTCCATATAGGTGTCAAAAGGCTCCCTGGGCCCAGTCTTCTTTACATATCAGAAGCTCATGACTACAATATCTTCATCTTATGTATATTTCTTTAATATTTTCTTGTGGATAATTCTAGATTTTTCCTTTTTCCTTTTAATCCTATTTTCCAACCTTATTGAACAAGGATATCACATTTTTAAATTCAAAATAATTTAATAAGGCTTAGAACTTTGAACTAGGGGTCTCCTTGGTCCACCCACCATCCAAATCTAATGTAACTTAGAAATTTCTGATTAAAACTCTGTTTCAGGGGATCACTTTCTATTGGATGGAAGAAAATACTTATCCAAAAATATTTCAAATTTTTATCACCTCTCTCTAGAATATTTTCTCTTGCTAGGTCAAAAACAAGGGAAAACAATGCCTTTTTGCATTCTAAAAAGGGGATGATCACTGGGGTCTGAAAGGAGAACTTACACATCTTTATAAGCTGGGGAGGAATCTTACATCCTTTCCCACTTGAAAAATGCGAGATGCCCTCATCTCGCAAACTGGGGATAATCCTTTACCAATGCATCTTCTTTTTCCCAAGTGGCATCCTCTAAAGGGTAAAACTTCCATTTTGACCAAAACTTCTCTAAGGACTCTATTCCTGAGAGCTTTCTCCCGAATATCTAGGATTTCTTTGGGTTGGAGTTCCATCTGACAAATTGACATGAAACACATTATGTACCTTCAGATGCGGAGATAGAAGAAGCTCATAGGCTAGATCTCCTACTTTCTTCATAATGACATACGGTCCACAGTATCTAGGAGATAGCTTCTTGTAATTCCCTAGAGATAAAGAACTTCTTTTGGGTCGTACTCAAGTGAAGACCATATTTGATTCTTCAAACACTCTATCTGTTCTCTTTTTGTTTGCATACTGCTTCTGTCTATCCTGGGCAGCCTTAATATCTTTACGGATTGACTGCATTTGCTTCTCCATATCATCTAGCATCTGTTTGGACTTCTCGACCCTGATCAATGGGTCGGACCAAGTTAATGGTGTGAGGCAATCTTGTCCGTACACAGAGCTTTGAAAGGGCTCATCCTGATACTCCGGTGATAAGAGGCATTATAGGAAAATTCAACTAGATGCAAGTAGCTTAACCACTTCCTGGGTTCTCTGCCATAGCATGATCTAAGGATATCTTCTATCACTTGGTTCACTCTTTTTGTCTGGCCATCTCTCTTGGGGTGATAGGCTGTATGAGAGATCTAGGAAAGTTCCCACTACTTTGAAGAATGCAGTCCAAAACCTTGACGTAAACTTAGAATCTCGATCGCTCACTATCCTTCTGGGTAATCCATGCAACCTGAAAATCTCTTTGAGGAAGACTCTGGCAACATCTACTGCAGTGTAGGTTTCTTTTACTGGAATCAGATGGGCAACCTTGGTTAGTCTGTCAACTACCACAAAAATGGAGTTGTAACTTGATTGCACTGACGGTAGTCCAGTAACAAAATCCATACTGACAGATTCCCACTTCATCGATGGAATGTCGAAGGGATGCAAATTTCCTGGCATCTTAACTCTCTGTGCCTTGACTCTTTGACATACTTAACACACTGATGCACATGATTAAGTACATCCTTTTTGAGTCTTGGCCAAAAGAAACTCTTCTTTACAGACATGTAGGTCTTTATGAAACGGTTCAAACCTTGTTCATGGATGGAATCATATACATGAGTGGCCAACTTAGTTGAACAGTCTACTTTGGGAGTGAGGAGAATAGAGAAAAATAATAATGAATTTAAACATATGAATGTTCTGAAAGATAATGTATCATTCTAGGGGGGTTGCAAATGACCTTGACTTGTTTTAACATTTTCTTTAAATACTATACATGGAAAGTTTGTACTATTAGAATTGAATAAATATAGTTGGTATTTAACATATGCCATCGTAATAGTGTTCCAATATGATTCCTTGAATGAATATACATAGGAACATGTTGCAAAAAGGCTCGCTCGGACTTCTCCGCTCGTGGTTTTCTGCTCGGATACAACTGCTGAACAAGCTCGTTGGGAGGGTAAAGATGCGCAGGCTCATGACTTGATTGCACTTTCTGTCAAACGTAACATCACTCCACATATTCGTTTAGCTAAAACAGCAAAACATGCTTGGGATATTCCAGCTGGTTTGTATGCAGGTCGTAACGAGGCAAAAATCTCTTACCTGCGTAAAGAGCTAGAATCGAAGATTATGCAGGAAGATGATGACATGAATGTTTTTCTTGCTGAGATTAAAGATCTTAAGGAACAGTTGATTTTTGTAGGTGAGATTATTCCTGATCATTCTCTTGTGCAGACTGTTATACCTGAGTCATATCAGACTTTTGCTTCCACGTGGAGACTTGTTACTGAGGACACTGATGTTGTCAAGTATGATACTTTAGTCAACAAGCTCTTGCAAGAAGCGCAGTCTAGGCAAAACAGGGCTAGGGAGCATGCAGTTGATCAGGCATTTGTTATTGCCTAGGAGAGAAGAAGTGGTAAGGCAGCCCCTTCCACTATTTCTTCTCCTATTAGTAGGTTTGCAACTTCTTCTCCTTCCACAGGTAGCAACAATAGGTCTGAGAAGGCTCTTGATAAAACAAGAAAAAGATTAGGTGCAACTATTGTAAGGCAACTGATCATGTCATTAAGAATTGCCCTAAGCTAAAGTCTAAAGAGGCAAAGAAGAAAGAGTCAAATGCAGCCACAATAGCGGATGCTTCTACAAATGTTGTGCAAGATACAGAATGGGTGTTTAGCGTGTATTGCCAGTTTGACCCATCTGTACATGATGCATGTTTGGCAGTTTCTGTTGACTCTGATGTATGGTATTTTGACAGTGGTGCTACAAAGCACATTACCTCGCATCGTGATATGTTCACTTGTCTTGAGGCTGTCCCTAATGGAAATACTGTCACATGTACCAATAATGCTTCTTACCCAGTGAAGGGCATTGGTAAAATTATGCTTACTGCTGCAAATGGCAGTGCTTTCACACTTTCAGATGCTTTGTATGTGCCAGGGATAAAGAAGAATCTATTGTCTGTCTCTACACTTGCTAGACTTGGACTTGTAGTCAAATTTGTGGATGACAGATGTACTGTTCATGATTTGAATTCTGGTGATACGATTATTGCATCTGGCACCTTGTTTCGTGGGCTGTATAGGCTCAATTCTTATGACAAGTGTGGAAGATTCAGCAAATGAAGTTTCAGATACAAAACTATGGCATGCTCGTTTTGGTCATCTGAACTTTGCTAGTTTGCTGCGTTTGTAGAAATTTGATATGGTTGCTTCATTGCCCCCTCTTGAGGCACCGTTGAAACATGTTTCTGAAGGCTGTATTTTGGGCAAAATGCAGCGTTTTGCGTTTCCAAAGGATGGTTCTGTGCGGGCCACTCGCAAATTACAACTTGTATGTACATAGTGATATATGTGGGCCTATGCAAACTCCGTCATTTGGTAACACTTGTACTTCGTGACTTTCATTGATGATTACTCAAGGCATGCATGGGTATATCCACTGAAGGCAAAGTCCGAAGTGTTTTTGTGCTTCAAACAGTTTTTGCTTATGGTTGAAAATGTATCCAATTGTACTGTGGGTACCCTCCGTTTCTGATCGAGGGGGGGAGTGCATGTCTAACGAGTTTGATGCATTTTTGGCTAGTCGTGGGATAAAACACCAATGTATAGTGCCGTATACCCCTCAGCAAAATGGTGTTGCTGAGAGGAAAAACAGGTCACTTATGGAGAATGTATGGTCAAGAGCCAAGCTTTGCCACATGCGTTTTGGCTTGAGGCTATCATGTGTGCTGCATATGTACTCAACAGGTGTCCCACTAAGGCCTTGCAGTCTATTACTCCATACGAAGCTTGGCATGGCAGGAAGCCTTCTATTGGTCACTTGCGTGTCTTTGGTTGCTTGGCCTATGCAGCACACATGGCACCCTCCATTCTGATCGAGGGGGGGAGTACATGTCTAAAGAGTTTGATGCATTTCTGGCTAGTCGTGGGATAAAACACCAATGTACAGTGCCGTATACCCCTTAGCAAAATGGTGTTGCTGAGAGAAAAAATAGGTCACTTATGGAGATGGCACGATGTATGGTCAAGAGCCAAGCTTTGCCACATGCGTTTTGGCTTGAGGCTGTCATGTGTGCTGCATATGTACTCAACAGGTGTCCCACTAAGGCCTTGCAGTCTGTTACTCCATACAAAGCTTGGCATGGCAAGAAGCCTTCTATTGGGGTCACTTGCGTGTCTTTGGTTGCTTGGGCTATGCTTTAGTGCCTGTGCAACAACACGTAGAAAATTAGATGATAAGGCTGTCAAATGCATTTTTGTTGGTTACAGTGCTTAGAGCAAGGGTTACAGATTGTATCATCCGCAGTCAAAGCATATCTTGATTAGTCGAGATGTTGTTTTTGTGGAAGATGCTTTGCAGCCTTTGTTATCATGTACCAAAGAGACAGGTGTGAGCTCACAGGATGTATTTGATACGTTGTTGCCTCTGTTTACATGTGGGAATTCAAATGTAAGTCCTAATGAGGCAAATATTTAGCCTATGCAGATTTCAAACGACATCATAGATCAGCCTATTTTTGATACAGATTTACAGGATGTAATTTATGAGGATAGGGCTGAAAATGAGTAGGCTAGATGTATGCCTAAATGGCTAGTGCAAACCTTACGTGATAGTAAAATTGATGCACCTATGTCTAGTTGTACTCGTTCAGGTTTTCAGCATGCCTCTTATGCACCTATGTCTAGTTGTACTCGTTCAGGTTTTCAGCATGCCTCTTATGCATCAGATTGTTATGCTTTGGCTGTGTCTAGTATGTGTGAAGAGGAAGAACCTCTTTCATTTGATGAGGCACAAAAATCAAAAAATTGGTTGGCTGCAATGCAAAGTGAATATGATACTATAATGAAGAATGGTACATGATCTTTGTGTGATTTGCCTATTGGTAAAAAGGTCATTGGATGTAAGTGGGTTTTTAAGTTGAAACGAAAGCTAGATGGCAGTGTTGATCGCTATAAGGCTAGACTTGTTGCAAAGAGTTATGATCAAGAAAAGGGCATTGATTTTGATGAGACCTTTGCTCCCACTTGTCGTATGACTACCATTCGTAGCATTTGTGCATTGGTAGCTCATAATGGTTGGAATGTACATCAGTTGGACATAAAGACTGCGTTCTTGAATGGAGATTTGCATGAGGAGGTGTATGTATCGCAGCCTCATGGTTTTGTTCAAAGAGGGCAGGAAAACAAAGTGTGCAGGTTGAAAAAGGCTTTATATGGTTTAAACTAAGCTCCACGAGCTTGGTATGAAAAGATACATGCATATTTGACTGCACATGGTTTTCAGAATAGTCCAACAGAAAGCACTTTGTATATTAAACGTGTGGATGATGTACATCTAATCATTGCTCTCTATGTCGATGACATGCTGCTCACAGGACCAAATGAGAGTCATATTGCTGATTTTAAGGCTGGTTTGAATCCCTCTTTTGAGATATCAGATTTGGGGTATTTGCATCATTATTTGAGGATACAATTTAAGCAGTGTGATGATGGAGTTATTGCTTTGTGTCAGACAAAGTATATTGAGACATTATTGCAGAGATTTGGCCTTGAAGACTGCAAGCCTATTGCTACTCCAATGGAGACAAGTTTGAAGTTGAGTCTTCATGATGCTGCAGATCACTTTGATGTCACACTCTATCAGACAGCTGTTGGTTGCCTCATTTATGTATGCATTACGAGGTCCCGGACATTCAGTTTGCAGTCTCACAGGTGAGCAGGTTTATGCTGTATAACCCAGGGTCTCAGCATTGGAAGGCAGTTAAGCACATCTTTCGCTACTTGAGTGGCACCATACATCTTGGGTTGTTTTATCCCAGGGGGGATCGTTGCCGCCAGATTTACATGCTTTTTCGGACTCAGATTGGGCTGGTTGCTATGACACAAGAGTGTCCACAAGTGGTTTTTGTTTCATGCTCGGTAGCTCATGCATATCTTGGTTGAGCAAGAAGCAACCTACTGTGGCCACTTCTAGTTGTGAAGCTGAGTACAGGGTAGCTTTCACAGCTACGATTGAGTGTGTGTGGCTCAGACGGCTTATGACTGACTTGGGTGTTGGACAGGAGTCTGCCACCTCTATCTACACTGACAGTCAGAGCGCATTGGCAGTGGCGAAAACCCAGTTTTTCATGCTCGCACAAAGCACATTGAGGTGCATTATCACTATGTCAGGGAGAGACTCTCAGTAGGAGAGATCAGCTTGGCCTATGTGCCAACACAGGACAACCTCGCCGATCTGTTCACAAAGGCACTTCCTCGGTCTCGTGAGAAGTTCGAAGCTTTTCGGAAAGCTTTGGGCTTGCTCCCCTTTGTGGACTGATCTACTTCGGGCATGGCACTTCCCTATACATGAGTGCCAGCTCTCGTTCACACCATCACTACCAGGGGAGATTTGTTGCCATATATATAGGCAGTGATGTGTGTGAACACACTTAGGACCGCCGGGGTACTTTTTCCCTCTTTAGGAGGTTTTTTTCCCCCTGCTTGTATATACGCCCATTATTCTAGGGCTAACTTATCTTTTGTACATTGACACAATCTAATACACTGTGTGTTGTGTGCATTCTTGCTTCTTCTTCTCCAAGCTTTGTGTGCTTTCCTGCAACCCTAATTCCAATAGATTGGCATCTTTTCATTCAATGCTCATTAGCCTTAATGAGTTATAGAAAAAAGTGCTTAAGAATTAATTAAATATTAATCCTTCCACTAATCTTTTCTCCTTTTGGACTTCTTTTCTCTTTTTGGACTTCTTTTCTCTTTTTGGACTAATCAAAGACTCTAATTAACCACTAATTACTAATTAATTCACACCATTGGGTAGCGCATGAAATTGCTAAGCTATGTGTATCAACTAATGTGTAAATTAATCCATAATTAGAGATTAATTACACTCTTAATTTTAGTCTCTTCTCTTTATGCAAAATTAAGCAAAAGAGAGGAAAGTTCCTCCAATTGATGTAATTAGGTGTTTTGATGCATCTAGATGCTCTCAAAGCACTCAAAAACACTAATTTCAACTTCTTACATGATCAATTCTGGCCTCGAAAAACACATTTTCTAGTTTTTTAACCTCTTAAACTAGATTAATAAACCTTAATGATAAAAACCAATCAATTAAGAAAGATTAATTGATTTCAAGGTTTTTTTAAGAGTTTTTTATGAAATTTTTTAAAGAATTAAGCTACTCCTAATACTTGCTAATACTCTAATGCATAAAAATCAAACAAAAAACACACAAATCAAACAAAAATTAATGATTTTAGCTCTATGTTGTTTAATTCTAAAGAGAGCTAAAAGTTACTAAAAATTACATTCTATTGCATTTTTTGATGCAATGGAAGCAAACAAAGCCTAATACACTCTATGTGCAAGACCTAAGAACATTAAAAACCGAAGTAACAACAACAAAAAAAACGATTTAAGCTAAAAATTAAGCAAAAAGAGCATTCTTTATAAAACAAAAAAAGAGCTATTCTTCACTAAATCACACACAAATTACCATCAAAATCATATCTTTTTTTAAAAATGAAAAATGACTAATCAAGACAATGGGCAATGATTAATGCGCGTAGATTAGAGAAAAATGATGGAAAAAGCCAAGGGATGATTCCCCGGGACCCAGGGCAATGGTGCCAAAAATGTTATGGCTCACCCAAACCCGCCTTGGAACACATCCAACAAGAAGATTTCCTGGTGAACCGCAAAGTGTCATGAGGATCTTTCCAATGGCCAAGCTCGTAACCCTTGAGGTCTCCAAGCTCTACAACTCCTTAAGAAGCAATTCCACCGCACCTCTCGCAAGCGTTGTCACATCGCTGCGTTGCACTACTACGTGTACTCGTTCCTCCTCTCACCTCACTTCACTCATACACACTCACTAGCATGCATTAGAGAGAGATTAGCAAGAGCAAGACTCTATTGCATAATGGGAGAGTCTTTTGTATTATGAGAGATATTCACTTATATACATGGCCATAAGTGTTGACACTCACTTAAATTATGGCTGGCCAAGCACTTTAGGCTCATAAGAGGCATAATGCTATTATAATGACTACTCTCATAATATATCCATGAAGTACATCACTTGGGACTTCACCCTAGCTTACTACCGCACGCTCTTGAAGTGGAAATCACCATAAGTATTCCATCGGACCATTATGGACGCCTGTCCAAGTTGTAAATCTGGACACCATTGCTTCATATCTTAAATGTATGACCTTTTGGTGTATCTACCTTAACTCCTTGGTGTATCTACCTTAACTCCTTGATGTAAGATAATGGTGGTAGCTCTTGTTAACCCTAGGAATGGGTTAACATTCTCTCATGGAAGAGCCTTCATGAACAAATTTGCAAAGTTATCCTGTATTGGCATAGAAGCCAAGTTGATTTCCCCATAGAGCATCTCTTCCTGACATAATGATAGTGCACCTCAATGTGCTTTGTATGAGTATGAAAAATTGGATTCCTTACAACTGTCATAGTGCTCTGACTATCAATGAAGATGGTAATGGTTGAGGACTTGCCAATACCCAAATTAGGAATAAGGCGCTTAAGCCAAACACACTAAACTGTAGTTGTAAACTCTACCCTGTACTTAGCTTCACAGCTAGAAGTGGCCATAGTGGGTTTCTTCTTGCTGAGCCATGATATATATGAATCACCAAGGCAAAAGAAAAAACTACTTGTGTGGACACTTGTGTGTCATAACATCCAGCCCAGTCTGAGTCTGCAAATGCATGCAACTATGATTTACCCCCCTTGGGATAAACTAACCTAAAATGTTTGTACTACCCTGAGGAAATGATTTACCTTTGCCTCTTTGTTGATTTGGCAGCAAAAGCCTGATCTCATGTACACATGACAGATCTATTTTTCCTGGATTATTCTTCTTGTGCAAGAGCTTTAAGATCTATATGAAGATGATAAAGCCTCTTCTAGTTTGAAAGTTCACCTCTCATATTTTAAGTTGTCTGTTTGATAATAAATGAGACCTTTTATCATACCAAATTAGGACTAATGGCGCAAAACTTGTTTGTTGCCCACCAAATTTAAAAAATTCGATAAAATAAAGCAACGATAAGCTAAGATTTAGAATAAATTATCATGTGGATTAGCATGCAATTAACAAGAAACACACATAATGCCTAAGTGATTTAGCCTTTAACCAAAGGATGGAAATAACCTTCCATAGGCCAATGTATGGTAGCTCAAGGCTCCAATTCATGTTCAAAAGTCATATGATCAAAAGATACAAATGCGGGTCCACGAGCCCCTTTTATACTTGAGCCCTATGACCATAAACCTAAGCTATATGACCATAAACCTAAGCTAGCTATTAAATTTGCTACTCCATTACAAACCATTCCTTCCCCAAAGATTTGTCCTCAAAATCTATCATGTGTACAATTGCCATATCTCCCATATACATCGATGGAAAGAGAAGTTTCATCATATGTAAAAGACAATGGTAGGGTCTCAAAAAGTAGCCATGTAAAAGTAGTATAAACCCATGAATCCATAGCATAAGCAATGTAGAACTAGACCCTCCAATCATGAAAGAAGTGCTCTTGAAGCATAGTGGACTATTATGGCAGCCCATGTCGATGTCAAAACCACTTGCGAATCTCTCATGAAAACACTTCAAAATGATCCCCAAATGACATGTGCATGATGCCAAAGCATCTATATATCATAAAATACCACCATAGTAACCATTAGAGCTCATTGAGATCACCAAAAGACTCCCAAAAGTACCTTTGCCAAATCTATCCAAAAAGTTCTAGAATGCACATCTTTCATTGTAGGAGGCATAAAAGTCCATATAATGCATGCCAAATGGTCAAACCACATCCTCCCATAATAGAACTTGTTGTGGAACATAAGAAAGTGGTTGCCATGTATCCTCGTCCATATTTAAATCCACTAAAGTGTGAACAACTCTCTCATAGATGAATCCCACCATTGGGGTCAAATGGAAATGTATGCTTGTGAAATGCCGCGTCATCCACAATGTGTCCATTATTCCAACCATCAGGGTCAAATGGAAATGCATCACCCCATTTTATAAAAGAGTAATCCTCATGTGACTCTTCAACTTGTGTTCTTTAATGGCAGTCCTTAAACTCTTCAACTTCATGAGACTCTTTTGCATCCTCTCCTCCATCCATGAGAATCATGATGGCTACAATCTTCTTAGCGTTGCATACATGCCTGGGTGACTATGTCTCTTTGCATACATGCCCGGGTGACTATGTCTCTTTGCATCTGAAGCATAAGCCTTTGCTTCTTAACTCATCAATATTTGGGTCATCCATCCTTTGAGTCTTGTTCATGGATTGAGGAGACTTCTTGGTGTATTCCCTTTCTTTGCATCAAAACAAACTTCACTCTTGGGCTATCCACCCCCATAAATAATAGGAAACCTAGGAATAAAAGAGGGTGTTATAGGAAGAGAGTTTGTACCCTTATTAGAAGAAATAATGGGTGGCTTAGATGAGTCATTCATCAGTAAAGTGGGCTGTTATTTTTTGTATTTAGGCTCATAAATCTCTGCCGACCTCATAGCCTCTTTAAGGGTAGGTGGTCTTTGAGCAGACACATCTACCTTGATGGAAGAATCCAACCTTTTATAAACTTCTTCATCTTCATTTTCTCATTAAGCCCTTCCACATGCATGGATAACTTCATAAAGATTTTAATGTACTCCCTTGCCCTTTTGAGAAAGCTCATACCATTGCCCATGGTATCTATCAAGAACCAAAGGTGAGATAAAAGTCAAGTTCATCTCCCTTTTTAAATTATCCCATGAGTGGGGTACTTTCCCATGTTTAACCATATGTCTCCACCATTGGTGAGAATAATCTTCCAAGTGTAAGAGGAGGCAAATTGCACTTTATCTTTCTCACTCTTAGGGTAGAGATGAAAATAAGTGTCTAGCTTGGTGATCCACTCCTCTAACTCATGCAAAGCACTCATGCAAAGCAGAGCCATCACCCTTGAACTTGGATAGGGACACCTTGTCCTTGATATATTTGGAAGAATTGGACGAAGTTATCGTATGATGTGGCTTGTTCTTTTTTGATTTCATGTAAGAATTGGGAAATTGAGCAAAGTCTTTATACTCCTTCTTAAAAAAGGAGGCAATTCTATCCAACTATCATGAGCTTCCACTTGTCTTTGTGCAAAAGACATTTGCTCCCAATCATGATCGGCCCCATCCTTATCCCAAAGCATCTCCTCATCTACCATGATGGACAGATTTGATTTTGAATAAGATGGTATCCTCTTGGCATCTCCATAGCATGAATCCATAGGCTTGAATGAATCTTGTGGTGGTTTACTATTCACTTTAAGAAGTACCTCGCTGAAATGAAGAAGGCTACAAATCCTTTATAAGAGGTGTCCTCGAGGGTGCACTACTAAGAAACCTTGTGTATCATGTGCATTCAAGGGGTATTAAAAAAACCCCTTACCTCTGAATTTTTCATGAATAAAATGACCCCTTTTCCTTTATGGACTTACGGGTTGTTTTCTCAAAATTGATTAAAAAAACCCCTTCTGTAAATGTATTTTCGTAAATTTACCTTAAAATTTTGAATTAAAAAACCCCTTCATTTGAACTCATGAGGTATACTTACATATTTTTAGGTGAACCCCCCAAGGAGGTTTCCTAGCATCCGTCACATAAATCCAATTGAAGGAGCCTTCATAGAAGCATCTTGCATAGCTTTTTTACCTCCCTTGTGACCACCATAATGAAATTCATGCATAAGTTGCTTGCCCTCATGAACCCCACCAATTCTATCCTCAATAGCTTCTTCATGGTGGTGATTCATGGATTGACCCAATTTATCTTCAATGGCTCCCATTTCGGTAGTGATAGAGTCAAACTTTGAATTCAAGGTTTTGTTGATATTATCCAATCTATCCATGAGTGGCTTAAAATCAAGTTTATTCATCATAAGAAATTCCAAGAGAGTTTCATTTGAAATGTCTTGCGAACTTTGAGACGTGTGCTTATGGGCACTTCTCACATTAGCATTCGCTTCAACTTCCTTTGGAGTTTGACCCATGGATTGAGAGACATTTTTATGAGTGATTCCCCCAATCATTTTCTCTTCAAGCTCTTCCATTGTCCATAGTGCCATGTTCCATTAACTCCTCCCCTTCCATATCCTCCATTGCCAAAATGATAGCTTTCTAGGTTTACCTCTCGGCTTACCGGCCATAGTAGGACTGTTTTGGCAAATTTGCAAGGATGGTGTACAGGAGTCTCGGATTTGAGTGTTCTAGGGATCTCTAGGAAAGTATTAGGATAAGGAGTAATCCTATGATGTCACTTTTGGTTCAGTCAACCATCTATATGCCTTTGTTATGACTATTTTCCTGAAGTCAAATAGTGGTAGTTTGGTCATCTGCTTGCACTCCAATGCTCCAAATGATTTGAAACTTGGTGGTTAAGGTATTTGGAAAGTGGAGAACACAATGGTAAAGCCCAAAACCAAAACGGGGTGGTTGAAGGCTCTATGGGAAGCCCTAATGATGTGGAATAACCCTCAATATTCAATTTAGGTTTAGTCCAAAACCTCTTAGACTGAATCACACTTTTCTAAAAACTACAGATTATGTTAAATTGTCAACCTTGCAAGCAACCAACTTGCAAATCAATGCATGTTTCCATCCCAACATATCCAAAGCATCAATATGCATCTAATTAGCATCCATCCAAGGTATTTTGTCCAGATTTTGGTAAAATTTTGGCATAATCTTGGTTGATTTCAAGATTTAATGATCAACAATGGAGCCTCCTTCTCTTGCCATGAGCTAAGATGGAGATTTTCACTCAAGCATTCAACTCATAAGTCGTAAGATTTCTCAATTGCTATGCTAATTTTTCCCTCAATGGTGCTTGGGAATGATTTGTACACTTGGAATTGGAGTTTTTGGCTACAAACAAAATGAACCATTAAATTAGGGTTTCATAAACCTATTAGTGGTTTATTACATTCATTAGTATCATTGGATTGCATATTAGCCAAAGTCACATGCTATTTTTGTTGAATGGTGGCCCATACCACTCTTATGTTTCAATTTTAACAAGGATTGGCATCATTAGCTATCACATGCTATGAATTGACACATTGAGCTTCACATATTCCCATTGAGTGCTAAGCTTTCTCCATGGAAGCTAGCTGTAGTAGCAAGGATTGGATGGTTTCAATGGATTGGCTTAATTGAACGCATTGTGGTGAAAAGGGGATTGCATTGAGTATTGGATGCATTATGATGGATATGGCACATGCTTATGCTTAATGTGGATGCCTTCCATGTATTTCTTGAACCCATGGTGAGGGGCTTTGTACTGGAACCATTTGGGAAAGAAAAAGACTATTGGATCTATGTGCTGTATTTATTTGGTATATTTCTATAAATGCCATTGGTATGTGTCTTATGCTCTCATCCATTTCTACACTTTCCATTGATTCTTGCACTATTAGAAAGCTGGTTATGTGGTGAGGGTACCTTGGTACTTTGGAGGAGAGGCCAAGGGGAGAGTTTGCTTGAACCTTCCTTGCCATGAGTGCCATGGTAAAGTGGTAAGGAAGAGGATTAGGTACTTGGTGATCAAGACATGGCCTTAACCCTTGCCATTGGATTTCAAACTTTAGTAAGGGGGTGAGAAGGCTTGGCGAGGAGATTGGCAAGCAAAAGCTCTCCATCGACTTGATACATTAAATCAAATGGGAAATGGTTTATGCATACAAGTGACAATGATTTGAAATTCAATTGACAATCAATGGGATTTTGCAAGGATGGATAGTTGGCATTATTGGGAACATTGGTATTGATATAGTTCATATGAAGGTATGAAGGCTTACCAATAATTGGAGAAGCTAATATAAGAATTTGTAACCTCCAAAACCCCATGGAAACAAACAAAAATGTGGTAGTCTCATGGCTAGAAAACGCCAAGAATATGCTGTTGAAAGGCGTACTTTTGAGCCCATACATCATATTAAACAACATATAAGGCATTGCTAAGCTTGTAATTTAGACATTACGCTCCAAATTGTGAAGAGGAAACACACGTAGTAGTGGCTACAAAATACACAGAAAATCACCAAAATAGGGTGTTAAAAATCTCATACCTCATACTAATTGTCATACCAAGCATTGCTAAGCTTGTAGCTTAGATATTAAGCTCCAAATGCCATGAAAAATGCGTAGAAATTAGTAGCCTGGCAGTAGAGAAAATGCACAAAATTTCCATCAAATTCAAGCTTATATTGGAGCTAATGTCCTCCTCTTACTAATCCCCAAGTTTTGGCAAGCTCCCAGCCCATAATTTGCTAAATATGGCTCATAGAAATCAAGCAAAGAAGAAGAGGGAAGGGAAAATATTTTTGATTAGCAACTAATCTTGATTAGTGAAATCTCCCCCAATTTTGGTCTTGATTTTTTAAATTTTGGTGCAGCTCATTCAAAATTAGGTCCACAGTAAACCCATGGCCCCAAAAGCTTAGGAATTAAATAAAGAAAAGGAAATTTACCCATTCAAGGTCACCATAACCATCTTCTTGATCAAGAAAATCAAGAACACTCAAAAGATTTTCAAGAAAATTCAAGGGAGTGGATCAAAAGCAAGGTTTTGATACCAATTGAAATGAAGCAACCATAAGCTAAGATTTGGGACAAATCATCATATGGATTACCATGCAATTAGCAAGAAACACACATAATGCCTAAGTGATTTAGCCTTTCACCATAGAATAGAAATAACCTTCCATAGGCCAATGTATGGTAGCTCAAGGCTCCAATGTATGTTCAAAAGTCATATGATCAAAAGATACAAATGATGGTCAAGGCGCCCCTTTCATACTTGAGCCCTATGACCATAAACCTAAGCTAACTATTAAAGTTGCTACTCCATTACATTCGGTGAATTTAATGTTTGATATTAAATAGGAAATATATTAGTATGGTGTGTACGAGGATATAAATATGATGTGTAACGTAGTTAGTGTCATATATTCCATCTTAAATGCACGAGGATATAAATAGATTTACCTTTTCAGTACGTGGGGATATTATAATGTTTCTTTTGGATCATGTTTTTCCTTTTTACACATTCTTGACATCAAATAAATAGGAAAATGAAGAATTTCTTAGAGGGTCCCAAAATGAGTTTTGATTTTTCCTCAAAATCAAACAAAAATGACCAAACAAACTTGAAATTGCAAGGATTAAGAGTAATAAGAAGTGATTAGAAACATGAAAACCATGAAATTGATGCAAAAAACAATAAAAACACATGATTTTGGGGGATTTTTGTTAGTTTTTCCACTCATTCTTTTCTCGTTTAGGAACCCGAATCAAGCATGCAAGCAATGCAAGGATTCTTGGCAAGATATTGGTGTCCCGGCAATGGAACCATTTATGTTGGGCCTTTCGGCCACTCAATGGGACTCTTCTCTCATGCCTCAAGGAGCCTAAACACCAACCCAAACCCAATATGCCATGGGAAATGTGCAATGTATTAGGGCAGCAACTATCACTTACCTCTATCTCGTTTTCTTGAATCGAGGACTCCTCGTGATAGCTATGTCAATGGAAGCACACCAAGGTAGCTCAACAAAGTTGCCACCACTATGCATCAAGTGTAGCCTGCTCTCTCTCACTCCCTCCCTCCCTCACACACACACACTCACACAAGCATTGAAGGCAAGAGAGATAGGCAAGGTTTGAGAGAATAATAGAGAACTATGTTTACTTGAGAACATACAAGAGTGCATGCAAGAATGAGGATTTAGAGTTACAATTTGACCTTTATGCTTGGCTCATCGTGTTCATACTTGGCTGGCCAATGTTAAAAATGAGGTCCTAGTGCATCCAAGACTGCCTACTAGTGTAAACACCTTGTCCTAGCTAGTGATTCCGGTAAAGGTCTATAAGGAAGTAGATACATATGGTGCCAAGGATGCAAAGATCTGCAACTATAAGATTGATGTGTGCAAGATGTAAAGGTGGATTAAAATTCTAAATAAACTAAACACGGGTTATTAAGTGTAGGGGTTATAACCCACCAGCATATAACCCGCCAACATGATGGGAAGCCATTTTTGGCTTAGAGCTTCAATGAAATGAGTAATTGTAATATTAGACACCTATGATGGCCCTAGGATATGGCCCTAGGATATGGCCAAGGATGTGCCTAGGTCCATATTTGAAGAGTTTAGAGTTAGAGAATAAAGAGTTAGAGGATAAACTAAATAAGATATAGGTGGGTTATGTGTTATGGATAAGTATGAAACAAAAACTTAATACAACTTTTAAAAGTCTATAAATATAATATCCTAGTTTCTAAAAGTGAACATAATCATAATTTAGAATAACTAAGTGCTAGGCTCTAAAACACATGTAATTGTGTAACTTTACATAGTATTTGACTTGGCTAAGGACATGATTATGTTTTTTTCTTCTCCCACCTTCCGTTTCATATATCAATAACACTTAAGTTAACTTTACATAGTTTTTGACTTGGCTAAGGACACGATTATGTTTTTTTCTTCTCCCACCTTCCGTTTCATATATCAATAACACTTAAGTTAACATTAACTTTCTACAATGTCTATACCTAGAAAGTTTGTAATGTAAAATACTACTTGACTTGGAGAAGTACATTATTATGCTTTTTATTCTCCCACCTTGTATTTCATACATAAGTAACATTAGTGTAAGATTGAGCTCTAGATTTTTGCAATGCTTAAAAATGTTGCTTCTAAAGTCAAAGTCAAACTTTCTACAATGTATATAACTAGCAATTCAAACTCTAAGTTTCTACAATGTCTATAACTAGCAATTCAAACTCTAAGTTTCTACAATGTCTATAACTAGTAAGATAATAATTCAACCTTGCATAAAACTACAATTGGAAAAGTACAATAAGTGCATTTATATAAAAACTTGAACTCAAACTTAGCATTTGCTCCCATAAGCATTTTATCTAGCATCACATGAAAAGAAGACTACTGACATTTAGTAATAAATATCAAGTCTTAGGGGTTTCCCTTTCTTTGGATTTTCTCTTCTTTTATTAGAACAATAAAATTGGCATTGTATATATTTTTTGCTCAACATTTTTATATTTTGGATACTATAAAACTCATAAGTTATTTTTGTGATACTATCAAACTCGTAAGTTATATTTTTATGTTTTGGATAATATCAAGTAAGTTATATGCACTTTCACTATTATAAGCAAGATAAATTTTCCTTTGAGAAAATAGTCTCTAGAACATATTTTTTGGGTCATGTATCGAGATGATGAAAACAAGTTTAATATTTGATATAATTGTACGCTCCTATGCGACTTGTTAAAATGATAAATGACTATGAAAATAGGGATCTACTTTAAAAAAGTCATGCAAGCCTTATAAAGTGAGAATCCATACTATTTGTAAAGTTCATAAATTAAAAGTTCATCATTCAAGTGGACTGTAAAGTCTATACTAGGAGCAAAGAAATGAAGCATTTGCTAATGGACTAGGTCATGGAGTCTTTTAGAAACTATATATGTTATGTTTGTTTATTTGGAAAGAATCTACTAGGAGCAAAGAAATGAAGCATTTGCTAATGGACTAGGTCATGGAGTCTTTTAGAAACTATATATGTTATGTTTGTTTATTTGGAAAGAATCTACTTTTGATGCAAATCTCGCATTAAACACCACTTGCAAAAAAGATTACCACCTTTCTAAGAGAACGAGGTGAAGGCTCCAACATCACGTGTGCTTGGTACAAGCACATACTGCATGGTGTATAGAAATACATTTTCTTATAATTGTTGTTAATTGTTGATGAAAGTGAGTGAGGCACATGTTTGAGGTTTGATGCCCTATAGTACATGCCCATTGTGTATCCACTAAAAATATTGAATTGGATATCATTAATGGATTTGTCTATCCACAGAGAAGAATGCATATAATAACTATTGGTTGCATATAGTAACTATTGGTTGCTGGTTGACAAAGGTAAAAGTGGCAAGTTGCAACCACCTTCATACACATTACTTATTTATGTTGAACAAATAGGGTGTATGACATCACTTATTATGTGAAACAAATAGGTTGTAAGAAACAAACACATTCTCACAAGAAATGTCTATATCAATATAAAAGTGGCCTTGTTTTTAATTCTCAAAGACCCGTGCATACATCTGAGTGATCATGAGAGAACTTAACAAATAGGTTGTAAGAAACAAACACATTCTCAGAAGAAATGTCTATATCAATATAAAAGTGGCCTTGTTTTTAATTCTCAAAGACCCGTGCACACATCTGAGTGATCATGAGAGAACTTAACATCTATGTGTGTGTGCATACATCCGTGTGTGCTTTTGAGGTGCTTTTGCATCATGCTTCTAATAGAGAGATCCTAAGTTAAAGTCTTAATCCTTTGCACTTTGGTGCCATTATATGCATCATATGTGCTCTCTCTCTCCCCCTCTCATGAAGCTATGGATAATAAGAACTCACATGAGCACAACTCAAGTAAAAGGGAGTAGAGTTAAAGATGTTACGAGTGGCTCACCAAGTGAGGAAATGGGTGATCGCTATCTTTCAGGAGTTTCACCCTATAAAATTAATAACCTCTCCTTCTTTGGCCATAGGCACCTACTCTAGGTTTTCATTTTTTGTAAGCCTTATGGCGTTTGCTAGACTCTTAATCCATAATGCTTGTATTGATTCCATATGCCATATATAGACTTTCATAGTGTCATGTTAACCCACCCTATCTGCATTTTCTAGGCATTAAATAATTTGAAGGGAATATCAATTTTCTCCTCAACATTACTATTTCTAAAGTTATACATGCATTAGTTTCTTTACATTTGAACGGTTGCTAAAATCTTGCTGAAATAGAAAGTAGAGATATTCTCCTTATATTGACAAAACATGTCGCCTAGTCCATTGCATGCAAGCTCCCTCCCTCCCTTCATGTCTCCCATCGACTTCATGATATTAGTGTTACAAAGACAAGGCATATCATGTGTGTGTGTGTGTGTGTGTGTGTGTGTGTTGAAGCCATCTTCTTTGACTATCCTATCTTTTTGTAACCCCATTGAACGTGTAATCGAATACATCTTGTTGAAACCCCATTGAATGTGTAATCGAATACATCTTGTTGAAATTCCCCTTCCTAAGGGGACGAGGACAATTAGCCTCATTGCAATTTAATTAGGGCAAATTTAATGATAACTTCGACATCATCATCTTCATCTTTCTCTTTTTTAAAATTTAAAATTTCCAGAAATTCAAAGTCAATAAACGTATCTATCCTATACCTTGGGCTCTCGATGCGTTGGCAAAGTGAGACGAATGGGGTCGTCTACATACCCATTGAGTACACGGCGAGTTCACCGTTTTCTTTTATATATGCATTTGGAAGGGCCCAATGAAGGGATGATGACACGAGGGCGCCACGAAGGCTTTTTGTTTGACCAAGGCTATACGGCGCACTTTTCGCCATGCCATACACGTGCGCGACTTTTCGAAAAGCTAAAGCAATGCCGCCCTTACTAGTTAATACCCCCCTCTCTCGCTCTCGCTCTCGCTCTTAATACCTTCTCTCTCTCTCTCACTCTCGCTCTCTCTCTCTCTCTCTCTTTTCTCTCTCTCTCTCTCGATTACGCACAGGCTCACGGAAGAAATCTCTCTCTCTCTCTCTCTCTCTCTCTCTCCCTCTCTCTCTCTCTCTCGCAATCTGTACTCTCAGAGACAGTCGCTGCCTTCATGGCTATCTATACTCTTCTATCTTTCGGTGAAGAAATCGCCCATTTTTTCCTCAGCATCCTTCACTTGCTGCTCACCCACATCTTACCTCTTCTCGCCATGCTTGCAGGCTCTCTGCTGCTGCACATCTTTCGTTTCATCACCTCTCTCTTCTCCACAAAACCATCCACTAAAAAGCCTTCATTCTTCCAACACACGAGCACACTAGTGTCGGATCACTACGACGATGCTCCAGAAGAGCTTGCTGCAGAGTACGATGGATCAGTACAGCTGCAGCTACATCATCATGAAGAGTGCTACGAGGATTGTGAAGATGAGGACTTTGTCGATGAGCAGCCATTCAGCACATGCGAGGACAGCCGCCGCCTTTCTTCAGACGAAGGCTCTGAGAGATTAATTACTTTAAACCATCAATTAAACACGGTGGGCGATTCGCCCAAGGAGACGGCTTTGCTATCGCAGCCGAGTTTGTATCCGTCCGATCTGCCACCGAATCTCGATGATATGGTACCTGCAGGCAATCCGACGGCCAGCCAGACCTCAACAATGAGGCCCAGAACGTTGCCGCCAACTGTGTCCAACATACAGAGGACCCTACGGGAAATCGCTAATTTAGAGAAGCCAATTGCGGCCTCTGCTAATGACGCAGGAGTCCCCCCCAACCCCGCCGTAAGGACCAGGTCCTACGAGAACTTCATGGCTAAATTTCAGAAACACTTTAAACTCGACAAATAATCATTGTTTGAAGGCATACGCTACAATTAAACAGCTTGCCTGTAATGTACACTATAAGCCTTTACGCACACTTTGAGAGTTCGGGTATTTGTTCCATGCAAATATCATGTTAAAGGCTCCCCTTGTTATAGAAGGGATCCCCTTGTTCTATCAAATATCATGTTACAAGATTTCCTTGTTTTTATAGGGGCTTTTTAAGATTAACACAGAGTACTACTCACCTTTGCTACCCACCACACCTAGCTAATAACCTCCTTTGTAAATTTTGTGTAAACTCTTATCATTGTCACTAGATTTATTCGCATTTTGAGGCCTTTTTACTCTTCCTTCAATAAAATGTTATGTTCATTGTGAGATGTTGGAAGCATTAGATTGTTGCATAGTGTTGAGTGTTTGGATGGTATATAATAAACCACTTTTTATGAACAATGTCCTCCGATACAATCAGCAACAAATTATCCACATGTGCGTTGAAGTGATTGACAAGAACTTTGGAATCAACTTATCCCAAATGAGCTCCCATGCTGAGTCAAGTATGTTGTCTTTGAATTTATACTCTCACATTTCTTTTGATTGAGGAGTCGAGATCACTCCTCATTGCAACAAATCAAAATGGGAAAGAAAAAATATAAATATTGCTAAGAAAAGGATCATGAGGCCAAAAATTGCCAATTCCATTTGTGCGGGTATTGCTCTCACAACAAGGCCAATTCTACCCATGCGGGCAGTGCTCACAACAGCAAGGCCAATTCCACCCATGTGGGTATTGCTCACAAACAACAGGGCAAATTCCATGCATGTGGGTATTGCTCACAACAAGGCCACCACACTAAGTGTTGTCTGACTCGGATAAAGGAGGAGATGATGGACTTCAACTTCATTAAGTCATTGGTGGGTAAAGCCTCAACCTCCTTAAGTCATTGGATAAAGCTTGTGATTAGCATCTAAATCATAATACAAGGAATAACATATCTTTTGAAAATACAAGCTTGTGATGAGTTCACCGATGTTTTGAAGGTGGTATTATGCAGACACATTCACTGTGCATATGGGGAGTTCATTAAGTCATTGGGTAAAGCTTGTGATTAGCATCTAAATCATAATACAAGAATAACATGTCTTTTGAAAACGTGTGTTATCTTTAAATCTTCTTATAAAAAATGCCTAAATTAATCACTACATTAAAACTCACGAAAATGATGGAGCAAATGGAGCAAGATGATAACTCAAAATCCAACCAGCTACTATAAGATGAAGAATCTGAGGTTGAGATAGCATGTGAAGACAAAGAAGGCTAAGAGAGCCTATCTTTGGATACACTTGACCATTGGACAATCTGACTTACATCAATTCAAATTTGTATCTTCGGCGCACCACATGATAATGTTTTGTAGGTTGAGGATCCACTCGAAATAGTTTCACATGAGATGATTTCTTATGATGTTATGTGTGATAATGAAGTGATTCCACTTAATGATATGATTGATGATGATCCCGGGGGGTCGACTATGTAAACACTACCTATAGCACGTGCGTTCAAGGGGTATTTAAAAATATCATTATTAATAAATTTTTGTATATTAAATATACCCCTTATATATGGGTTTTGGTAATAAAACTAACCCTTATTATGGAAATTTTCACTTTTTCAATTAAAAAACCCCTTATGTATGTAAATATTTCTGTAAGTCCATTCGAGAAAAACCCCCTTCTGTTGAACGTACGTGCTATCTTACATATTCTTTAGTGGACCCCCCCTGGGATGATTTCTTTAGTGGACCCCCCCCCTGGGATGATGATGCCTATAATGCCATGGTTCCCATGAAGAGGATGCTTCATGTGATGTTGATTATGACTCCAATGCGTGTATAGTGATACAGTTGATGTTGCCACCAAATTTTATGATGATGCTATGGTATAAGATGCCCATATGGATGACAGCATGCCATGGTTGCATGTTGTGATGCACATAGTGATACAGTTGATGATGGCGCCCTGTTTTATGATGCTATGGTATAAGATACCCATATTGATGATAGCATGCCATAAAAGAATAATTTAAGAAATTTAGGAAAAATTCATAATTTTGGAACTAACCTGAGAGTTTTAAGTCCTCAAATTTTGGAGGTTGGAGGGTGGAGATTTAAGTATATGAGGTATTAAATGCAACAAGCTAGAATGCAAGGATTTTAAGGTTCAACTTTGAGAATGAGGATCACTACCAAAAGGAAATAAATTTGAGAATGGCACAAAGTCCTCCACGATGTCAAGGTTCGTGCTATGAGTATGTTATTTACCACTTAAAAGCAAAACATCACAGAAAGTTGAACTTCATCCAGGCCTTGAGTAGCATCCAATAGAAGCAAATACTTCTTGGTGATAAGGTTCTTCTCTCTAATAAAGTATGGTCTTGTATTAGGGTTGTGCTTTTGTGGTTGGCATGGCATATGTGTTATTTGGCATTATTGGAATGCAGAGCATGACTAGGATGTAGTTCGACAAGAAGCCTTAGGGCTAATATGTATCATTTTGTGATGTTGTACATGTATGGAATGCCTTGAAGAAATATTTGGCCCACCAGATCTCAACAATGAGACCCAGAACATTGCCTCTAACTTTGTCCAACATTGAGGCGACCCTACACAAAATCACTAATTTAGAGAAGCCAATTGCAACCCCTACTAATGATGTAGAAGTCCCCCCCAACCTCATCTCGTAAAAGGACCAGGTCCTATGAGAACTTCATGGCTAAATTTTAGAAACGCTTTAAACTAGACAAATAATCATTATTTGAAGGCATTGCCTCCAATGTACACTATGGACCTTTACGCACACTTTGAGAGTTTAGGTCGAGGACAAAGGCTCCCCTTGTTATAGAATGGGTCCCCTTGTTGTTAAAGGATTTCCTTGTTATAAGGAATTTTTAAGATAAACACAGAGTACTATTCACCTTTAATACCTAGCTAATTGCCTTCTTGGAAATTTTGTGTAAACTTATCATTTTCACTAGATTTATTAGCATTTTGAGGCCTTTTTAGTATTCCTTCAATAAAATGTCATGTTCATTGAGATGTTGGAAGCATTATATTGTTGCATATGATCAAACATCCACATGTTGGAAGCATTATATTGTTGCATATGATCAAACATCCACATGTTCGTTGAAGTGAACGACAAGAACTATGAAATTAACTTATCGCAAATGAGCTCCCACGCTGAGCAAGTATGTTGAATTCAAATTCTCACATTTCTCTTGATTAAAGAGTCAAGATGACTCCTCATTATGTAAGCAAATCAAAATGGGAAAGAAAAAATGTAAATATTGCTAAGAAAAGGATCACGAGGCCAAAAATTTCCAATTCCATCTATGCAGGTATCGCTCATACGGGGCCAATTCCACCCATGTGGGTATTGCTTACAACAAGGCCACCGCACTAAGTTGTTAACCCGTAGTTTTATCCTTAGTCATTCAATACTTATTCTCTGAATAGCTATGAGGATCTAACCAACATACTGAATGTATGTGACGCTTTGTACCACACATGTTAGCATCTTAAGGCACAAGCATATTGCTTATGTATTCACTCATGAATTCATGTTCATTTTTAGAGAAGCAGTAATATACGTAGCCAATGATGGTTTGCTGATTACCTATCTTTTATTTACTTGTTTTTACTATTATCTTTTGATGTTTTGTATCCGTTATACGTTAACATGAATAATTGTGTACGTTGGCTTTTGGCCAATACTTTGGCAATCCTGATGTGTTCGATTTCCTTTTGATTCTCTTGGTTGTGATTGTTTGTTAGCATGATATTTTTTATGCATGGATCTATCTCACTAGTTGAGGGATTACCTCTCCTAGTGAAGCGTCCGATCATTTCTGGCCTTTTAGAGAATGACAATGTTGAAATCATCCATCACAATTTGGCATCGTCAGGTTTTGTCCCTGTTTATATCTGGATTATGTTTGTCAACACCTATGCACTATCATACATGGATCATTGTCCCGCTGAATTCACTGTCATCCAATTAGTTAGTCATTGGGGTATTGTTGATTGCATTGAATTTAAAACCATTCATTTTTCCAATGGGTCGGGTTATTCTTGCCATCAATGTAAATTACATTGAATTCACCATGCCATGTGGTTTGGAAACCTCTAGGAGAAAGCAAGGGTATGATTCCTGATCGTCATGGCCCCTCACCGAATTTAAAACCATTCATTTTTCCAATGGGTCGGGTTATTCTTGCCATCAATGTAAATTACATTGAATTCACCATGCCATGTGGTTTGGAAACCTCTAGGAGAAAGCAAGGGTATGATTCCTGATCGTCATGGCCCCCTCACCGACCATGAGCAACGTTACGTCGCTCACCACCAGGAGTGACTTTGCCTCATATTGCGCTGTCTGACGACAATCCTCTAAACGATGCTAGTCAGTATAATTTGGATCTTGGAGATGCATGGGAGAATAACTCCATCGAGGACGAAGAATCTAGAAGTGAGCCTAAATGACCGGATGGCTTTGTTCATGCACGAAACTTATTAGTCGTTGGTCTCCTCCTCGCGGGTCTTGGCATTGCTACTCCTGCTTCGGTTCTATTGGGCCTTGGTATTGCTACTTTGCCACCCTTTCAAAATGGCTTATCGGGTTTCCTTAAAGTATTCGAAGTTCAATGGCAAGAAAAAAGAAGATTCGGATACCCATGTCCCCAATTTTGAAAATATATGGTGCGCTAATGGTATGCCACCCACTATTACCAAGCAGAATGTTTTCAGCGGAACTTTTGATGATGCAATGTTATGAGAATATATTTTAAGTCCTCTTTAAGAATATTATTTTTCCCTCTTGAGTAATTTGGGGACGCCTAGGTTACTCTTGCGTCATGTCGGCTAGGTTAATATCGTGGGTGATACCACTAAAAATATTAATACGTGCAGTATATGACGTATGCTTGGGGCCGTCTATGATTATTTCAGTTAGGTTTGTATTGGCAGGGTGATCCCTGGAAGTACATACGCCTGGTAGTCATGAGTTGGTTATGGTTTGTGCCTGTTTAATATTTGTGGGATTAATTTAATTATTAATTCACTGAAACGGGACCCTTTAATTTTCTTAAAGAGAATAATAAAAAACTCATAAAATATATCAAATATTAAAACAACTACTTGAATTAAATTGAAAATTAAAGCATATAACAAAACATAAGACAAGAGAAAGAAAAACATCACCATCAACACCATGCTGGGTGCAATCTTTCCCGCCCTTGTGCGTGGCCTTCCCCCACACAAGAGTATTTTTGTTAGCTTTCATCAAAAATAGGCCATAGCCCCCAAAAATATACAAAGTGTGCTTTTAGAGAGCACGACACTCTTCCACAACAAAAATAGAGTGTCCTAAAAATTGGGGCTAGGGTAAAGCCTTTAGGCTTTAATAAATTCAACATTATAAATGTATTTTTTCCAATGTATCAAAATGGAAAAATCAACTACTAAGGTTATAAACTACGCTTGTAAAAATAAATGTGATGCACATAAGAAACATTCTCCTTGACATTATTTATCAATCCTCGTAATCTTCTTGACCTGAAAATATAAGCCCAATTAATAATTAAATTAATCTCACAAATATTAAACAGGTACAAACCATAACCAACTCATGACTACCAGGCGTATGTACTTCCAGGGATCACCCTGCCAATACAAACCTAACTGAAATAATCATAGACGGCCCCAAGCATACGTCATATACCGCACGTATCAATATTTTTAGTGGTGTCACCCACGATATTAACCTAGCCGGCATGACGCAAGAGTAACCTAGGCGTCCCCAAATTACTCAAGAGGGGAAAATAATATTCTCAAAGAGGACTTAAAATATATTCTCATAACATCCCTCTTGCTTGAGTTTGCAATTTCCCTCAATTTTGCAGGTTTGCTGGGTTTGAAAAGAACGAAGGATCTCAGGACAAGCTCGAAAAAATTTCTCGGGCATCCATTTTGCATCTTCTTGAGGATGGTTTTTTGAATGTCAAAAGATATTTGATTAACATGGATCATAACAGTCCCCCGTGTTGGGAATCAACTGTCCTCAGTTGCGCAATCAATGAGTGGAGGGCTTCATGGCACAAGTGGAGGACAAGATCATCATATCAAATAATTTTTGAAATTAAAACCAAACAAGTGAACGCATGTAAAATGAATCTAAGTGTCCCATACCATAGAGGTACCTTCCACATACAAACACTTGCTAATGAAAGATAGAAGACATAGATACGTCTGGTGTAGCCATGTGAAACCAATCTAATGTCCCATACCATAGATTAATTCCACACGACACTACCTTAAGAACAGAAGTTTGAGACGGAGTAGCTAATTCCCTCTGAAACTTTCATTCTGACATAACTTTTCTCTATCCTCAAAATTAGACTACAAGTCTTATTCCAAAAATGAATTAGGTCGAAATGGAAATTCTTATCAACTTAAGATTGAAAAATAATCACTTACATTATTGTCAATAATTTGATGAATTCTGGGGATTTGTTCTTGATCTTAATCTTGTAATTGTCTAACTAAATTCAAAAATTATAATCTTTGAATAGGTTTATAATTCTTGAATTTGTGAATCTTACTTGTAAACAATGAAATCTAAAGGGGATCTTGATCTTAAGCTTAATCTTAAACTTGAAATCAGAACTTGAAGAATCTTGCGCCCTAGTTGATAGCAAGAACTTGATATACAAGTAATGAATGTAGGCTTAGATTAAAAATACTTGAATGGACGAAAATTGAGAGATTAGTCTTTAATTAATCGTAATTGCAATTCTTGAATAAATCTTATTCTTAAGGGGTTTAAATCTTGTGGTTGAATATATCTTTGACTTAGAGTAATTCTTGGTCTAGAAAGAATCTTGTACTTGGATAGATCTTAAACTAGAACACTTGAAAATTTAAACAAAACTTTACTTGAATTGGTATAAACTTCGTAATTGTGATTGGTATACAACTTAAGCTTGGTTTCTAGTCACTTGAGAGCTATTTCTTTACTTTTCTCATCATCACTAAATTCGATGGTGAATCAAAGACTGGAGAAACTTGATTGGTTCTTGAATCTTCAAATTGGTCTTAATCTTCTATGAAATGTTTAGCAATCATTTTTACCTGAATTTGGGCAACTAGATCTTGAAGATAACTTGTGCTAATCTTGTCTCGATCTTTCTAGTTAGGTCACAGTATCTAAAATTCTTTTCAGGAGCTAAAGTTTTCTAACTAGGTCTAGAAGGAAAGAATATTCAGAAAACATATACAAAAGCAAACAAGAAGTTGTATACAATAAATAATTTTTTTACACATACCTCCACCTTTGGTTAATGTGTCGAGTGCGTTAACCTCTTCGGTGTCAAGCTGTTCCTGAATAGTACGATGGTGCAGATATTCACCCATTTCTTGACAATTAAAAGGAATAGGAAAAATTTAAAACAAGAGAAAAGATAGGGTTTCTTATCTCATATGGAACGTCGAGCTAGATGTGAGTCCTGCCAAGTTAGCTCAATACACAAATGCATAATTTTTCAAGAAATAATCCATGTACTCTTTAAAATTAGAAAACTAGCCGTAAGTTAAAGCAACATTTTAATGATATCTTCACTAACAAGCTGTTTATATTATTTGGACTTCATGAAGATTTAGAAAACAACATTATTCACAAGAATTTGACTAAAGTCTCAAAATTTCTCTTGAGGTAAATTCTAAAAATCTGTAAAAGAAATCCAAACTAACTATATGCACATGAGATTCTTTTCCATAAAATATGATGGGAATAGTCAAAAAAATATTTTCTTTGTAAAACATTTTATTGATCTCATTTGTAAAGCTTTAAGCTTATTTGAAAAAAAAAACTTAACAAAGCTTTATAATAAAAGCTTTTTCAAGCATTTCTCAGCCTGAAACTATTAGCTCAGCTAATCCAAATTTAGAGAAGAGGTGATATATTTATAGATATGGTCCCTTTTTTTTACTAATCTTATATCAAAGCTTTATACTAAGCTTTATCTCATAAAGCTTTTAATATTAAACTTATTAAGCTTATTAAAGAGCTTATGAAAGCTTTACTATTAAAGCTTGCCAATGCCCAACGCCAAGCGCTGGAGCGTAGCCCACGAAAAAAAAAATTCAGCGCATGCCGAGTCGTGGAGGGCAGGGAAACTGAAATCGGTAGTCGCCTCCTGAATTTCGCACAGCGTGCGCAGACCGTAGGCGTCGGATGGAGGCATTAGTGCTTGCAGCCCGGGTACGAAGAGAGAGAGAGAGAGAGAGAGAGAGAGAGAGAGAGAGAGAGAGAGAGAGAGAGAGAGAGAGAGAGAGAGAGAGAGAGAGAGAGAGAGAGAGAGAGAGAGAGAAAGAAATCAATTGGAAATTATATATATATATATATATATGGCTTTTACTCATTTCTCACAGACTACTGCGCTTTTACTAATTGAGAGAAATTAAGAAAAATCCATCACCTCCCACCCTTGATTATAGAATTCAGACAGTCTTATTGGTTTAGCAATCATGCTATGACCCTCCATGCTCCTCTGCTTGCTCTTTCAATCCGTATGGACAGATTAAGAAGAGGATTAGTGAAGAGGAAGGTGGTTTTATGATTTTGAGAAACCCACTAATAGTTTTCCACCTAGTTTTACCCTTTGGGCAATAGATTGATGGAGATTGATTACCCAATGGTTAAAAACAAGCTTTATTTCATCCATACATAAACAAAAATCCTTAAACGTGTTCTTCAATTTAAATTCAAGAAAATTACCAAAATCACCTCTGTTTTTGTCTCTTTCACCTCTTTTGACCGCTTTCAAGAAAATTAAATTACACCAAAGCTCTGATACCACTGAAACGGGACCCTTTAATTTTCTTGAAGAGAATAATAAAAAACTCATAAAATATATCAAATATTAAAACAACTACTTGAATTAAATTGAAAATTAAAGCATATAACAAAACATAAGACAAGAGAAAGAAAAACATCACCATCAACACCATGCTGGGTGCAATCTTCCCCCCCCTTGTGCGTGGCCTTCCCCCCACACAAGAGTATTTTTATTAGCTTTCATAAAAAATAGGCCATAGCCCCCAAAAATATGCAAAGTGTGCTTTTAGGGAGCACGACACTCTTCCACAACAAAATTAGAGTGTCCTAAAAATTGGGGCTAGGGTAAAGCCTTTAGGCTTTAATAAATTCAACATTATAAATGTATTTTTCCCAATGTATCAAAATGGAAAAATCAACTACTAAGGTTATAAACTACGCTTGTAAAAATAAATGTGATGCACATAAGAAACATTCTCCTCGACATTATCAATCCTCGTAATCTTCTTGACCTGAAAATATAAGCCTAATTAATAATTAAATTAATCCCACAAATATTAAATAGGCACAAACCATAACCAACTCATGACTACCAGGCGTATGTACTTCCAGGGATCACCCTGCCAATACAAACCTAACTGAAATAATCATAGACGGCCCCAAGCATACGTCATATACCGCACGTATTAATATTTTTAGTGGTGTCACCCACGATATTAACCTAGCCGGCATGACGCAAGAGTAACCTAGGCGTCCCCAAATTACTCAAGAGGGGAAAATAATATTCTTAAAGAGGACTTAAAATATATTCTCATAACATGCGAAGCCACTAATAATTGGCATGCTCAATATGGTCCCAATCATTTTATTACCTTTGAGGCCCTTCGGGATGCTTTCCTTCATCATTTTCGAAAAGACAAGACCTCTTCTCAGGTTCTGGATAAGCTTCATCGGTTGGAACAGAAGTAGTAAGTGTTGCCCATAGAGGATTATGAGACCTGTTTTTGTACTCTTCGGAGTCAAGTGGACCATGCGGATTGGCCTATTGAAGCTTTGATGGGGGGAATGGTTTGTTCATGGATTTCACCTAGAAAGCTGAAGCCAGTTGTCGCTTCAATAGATATTATGATTGGGGGCTTTGATGCATTGGTGAAAGTCCCCGACATAGTGAGCACAGTTTGACAAATTGCACTTCTAAGAAGGGAAAGCATAAGCATAACTAGGATTCCTCGGATGATGACCAAAGGAAGCAGAGAACGCTTTGGATGCGGATTAAGATTCGGATTCAAATGTAGATTCAAAGCACTAGAACCGGAAGTAGCGGAGCTAGAAGCGAGATAAGGAAGTCGATAATGAACAATTGTTGTTGGCGGTATTGTAAAAGTTCACTGGAGGAAGTGCGGGTGGAATTGGATCTGGATTTTGTTTTGGAGTTTGGTGTACAAAGTGCTCCAATGAAGGTCATACCAAGGAGGAGTGCAAGCCGACCCCATATTGTGCAATATGTGTGCGACCAGCACACATAGCACAGAAGCCTACTAATATAACAATTGTGTTTATCATCCATCTCACGAGCCGGAGGTCAAGGGAAAACCAGTGTTTCCGTCCAACAAGTGGCGCTCGTCAATTCGACAAATGCACTAATGCACCACCGTATCATCCCTATGGGCACGGTAGATCGAGAGTCCCGGAGGAAATTTTCATTGTTACTATTGTAAAGCCCCATGTCACCATACGTCTGAATGTCCATTTTGGAAGTGCCATCAAGGGGAATAACAACAAAATCACTTCTCACTCTCCTGCAATTAATATGGTCTAGATTGAGCTTATTCTAGTGGAAGATAGTCTACCAATGGCTGTATTGGCAGCAGTGACACATTCACAAGAGTCAGATAAAAGAAAAGAATGCTTTGCCAAGGGCAAAGGACAACCCGCGGATTGGGTGGACCACACCAGGTTTCCAAGTTAGTACAAGAAGCACAAGGGGCGGTCCGAAAACGGTCAGCAGGTCTCGTCCTAGATTCTAGTGGCAAGTGTGACTTTGTCGTCAATGAAGCATAGTGAGGCAAGTACGATTGTGGTTCCTTCTTCTAGAAAGCTTGACGAAGGCCAAATTAAGAAGTAGTCATGGGGCGGGAAGAATCTAGCCTCCGAGAGGTAACTAACAAAGGAAAAAGAAGGCCGTAAAGTGCCAATAGAAGTCCAGTTGGATGAAGGAGGCCAAAAAGTGCAGCTCGCATAGCATGTGAGAAAGCTGTACAGTTCGACGATACTCCACTGCGTGAATACAAGTCAAAGGAAGTGGAAAGCTTCAGCTAGATGGGGGAGCAGACCCCGACGATAAGTCGGTCAAAGCAAAATGATACTGTCTGGCAGTCTGGAAAAAGAAGAAAAAATCTGGATGTGGAAAGACGACTGCTCTTGAGTATGATCTCTAGGAAGATACGAAGAGTATGAAGTTGGATCAATTGATGTGTATGGTACCCAGACACACATAATCCGGAAGCTTGTGGGAGAAGATTATCTTGTTGAGGTTCTAACCACAGTGGTTTGTACTCTGGAAGACAAAGAGGATCAATCTACTTTCAAAGTCTAGCTAGCTATGGATTAGGATGAGGCAGTTACAGAAGTGATAGTTCAGATACAAGGGAAGACCATCAAAGGTGTGGTTCTTGTTGATGGCGTATCTGGAGTAAATATCATTACGGATAAAACCCGCCAGGAACTGGGCATCTTGGAGTAAGAATTGCAATTGGCTCCATTTCTCATCCGAATGGCAGATCAGCAAAGAGTGAAGCCGCTTGGGTTAATCCGAAACTCCAAAATCTAGATAGCAGGATGTGACTTTCTAGTAGCTTTCATTGTGTTGAAGATGGAAGGAGTTGTCGGATCTTACCCCATGATGTTGGGTAGGCCATGGATGAGGTAAGAAAAGATCGAACACGATTGGAAAATTGATCAGATTACAATCTGAACTTGAAAGAAGAAAGTCTGTGTACAAGTGGCATCACGTGATATGCTACAACAATCCGTGCACCCAGTTTGTGTTGAAGGATTGAACTCACTGGAAGGAGTTGATGTGGATGAAGAGGAAGAAATCCTTAACCAGAATCCAGATTTGGCATCAGTGTTGTTTGAAGTGGATTTGGATAAAATTATTTTCCATATAATCCAACTTTGGATATGGTCCAGTCTTTAGCGTCCCAAAGCACTATCTTAGATGATGCAAGGCTTGATACTGCGGGGAGCCAATAAAGCTTTACTTACTTTCACCTTCTTGGAATCTACCACAATTCCAGCTACTGGGAAACTACATGCCGTAACAGGATTCCACTGGTTTGGTGACTTGCAAATTATGCGCATTGAGCTAGATCGAGACTCAAACGGGTGGTCCGGCACCTTTCCAAAAAGAGTGTCAAAAACAAAAGATGCTCCACCATTTTGTTGAAGACACGTGCGCTTTTGCCGCACAGGTCGTAGCTGGGGGCTTGCCAAACACCGTATGCGAGCCACGAATGGCTGCAAGCATACAACCAGGAAAGCAAGCTCAAACAGAATGCAAGGGTGTGTCACTCACCGCTCTAACCGCCGTCGTGAAGGATTCCCGCGTCGCAGCAGTGAAGGAGGAGCCGCCGTCGCCGCTCTACTGCCTCGCCGCCACCGTGCCGCTACACAGTGCTCGATTGCTCTCTCACTCTCTCTCTCTCTCTCTCTCTCTCTCTCTCTCTCACGCAGGAGAAGAAAACCAAGGAGATAAGGCAAGAGCACTCTTGTATTCAACACATGAGAATGAGGGTTTTAGGGTTACATTTGACTCTTATAGGTGACTTGGCCGTTCACACATGGGCGCCCATACATGGCCGGCCGATCCTAACCCTTATCCTATTGATATTCAAGGTGCGCCTCTCATCGGCGATCACCCAATCCCTTTATCCTTTGCATATGGTGCCGACAAGCCCGGCCCATGACTCAGAATAGTTAAACTAATTACATGACGTAAAACATAGTACGTCTCAATGTCCGTCACTCATAGGTTAACATGCCCCCCTTCCTCATGTAGATTCCGTCCTCTCGGAAGCTATGGTATGGTAAGCTCAATAGGGTTGTTGTGGTAGACCGTCTGCAAAACAGGGAAGTAGAGTGAAAGTATGCTAGAATTCAAAAGATATAAAGTGTATAAATTCAAGCATGTTAGACCACAATGGATGTTGCTATGAGAATATAGTTTAAGGGTCACATGAATGAGCTAGTGTAGCAAATTAACAGGAGTTTAAAATTATTGAAAGTAAATCAAGAGTTAGCAAGTTGTCAAAGGTTAATCAAGGTTTATAACTAACCTAAGTCAAGGAAAATAACCAAGCTTAATAAATAAACAGATGACCACACTGTGTCTACTCTAAGAACAAGTTAATACCACGAGCCTAGGGACACAAGAAACATCAGAGTTATAGGAACCTTTTGCCTTTATTTCTTTATGCACGTGACAATTTTTAAACACAATGGCGACCTTCCTAAGGCAAAACTAACATTGATCATGGTACCATGTTTAATACAAGGTATTATCCAGGAATCTATTAGTTCACCTTAGGCAAGGCTACCCCCTACCAACCAAGGCATCGGTCTGGAGTAGAATACTCCTCGCCTACCCAAGTATCAATAAGGCGATAGGCCAACATTAGAGCACATAATAGACTTGTATTGCCATTTATTGTAGGCTTTTTTTTAATAAAAAATTTCTTTTGATCTTCGCTCCTGAACTGTAATGTGTTCTTGTAATCTTTCGACAAGGGGTAAAAGCTATGTCCTAGAGGTCAACACACACATGGCCAGGTGTCAAACATTAAGATGGTTTGTCCCTAGACCTAAGACAATCGTATTCCAAGGTTAACTAAAGACTTCATGCATTCTCAAGAATATATCCAATAAGGTTAAACTCATTAATGATTTTCACTAGCACATCAAGCAACTTCAAAAACTAAGTAATATTGACAATTTCAATGTGGTCAGGCATTATAGTTCATGCAATTAATCGAACAGTAAAAAATTAAAGAGAGTGGGCATGGAAGAATTACACCTGAAATTGGAGATCTCCTTGATTTGACGAGACAGCTTGCAATTTGATGTAGATATATTTTGATGAACGTTGCGAGAGTCTCAGGACTTGGAAGCGAACCCACCTCAAACTTTTTAACCTGTCCAATCAACTAACAAGCACTATACCTCGAGAGGCACATCAGTGTGAAAATTTCAAGTCTCGTTTAAGGACTCCAAACTAGAAACAACTTGAAAACACTAACCTACCTACCAGTCACCACACTACTACTGAGGATATGGTAAGAGGATGTTGTAGAGTCCTGGCTCTAGCCCTAAGGCTAAGCCTCTATCCGCATCATCCAAATAAATAAAGTCAACCTCAGTAGTGCCATGAGTTTCATCCATCCATTCATCATTGTCAGATATTTCCTTTTCATTTTCCCATCCACATAAACTCATCAAGAATGTAACCATGCGAGGATAGTCATCTTGTGGAAAAGGAAAGCATTGGGCTAATGGGGATATGTCCTCTACGGAGTAGGGATCAGTCATGGTCAATAGGCGAATTAGCCATTCTAATTCCTCAACATTTTCCTCTCTGGCTAGTACATCTATATGATCCCATTCAGTTTCAATAACAGGATAGCACATGTGAAATATCTGAGAAAGGTATAGATGATACCTCTCACCAAAGGTGGGAGTGGATGAAGTGTATGATTATTGTGCATCTGCCATATCTACAAACACAGATATAGCATCAGTAGGTTTATGACAGATCAATCTAGTTCCTGATTGTATACAGATGTTTCTCCTCTTTTTGTGCTCTTGCTCTTTTTACTATTTTTTGTTTTTCTTTTCTTTTCTTTTCTATGTATGAAGCTATATATATACATCCCCTTGAATTTGGCAATTACATGGTCAGGGGAGAAGGTTAAGGAGGAAGCAATAGAATGTTGAGCGTGAGTACATGCTCCCCCTTTCCTTGGGTAGATCATATTTTCTGCAATGATGTTGCAGCCTCTTGGAACCAATTTGTCCAGCGGGTCATAGGTTGTGATGTGGACAGATAGCTTTTTATGACCCTTGTGGCCACGTCTAATTGCAGAGATGGTAGTGTACGCTCCCATTGACAAATGGAGGAAATGGTTTCTAACGATACTTTTACAAAGGGAGACATAGACTCATTGGTCTCTTGTTGGGTGTTGACAAGAGTAGGTGTAGAGTATGTAGAAACTTCTATATCAATGTGTTTGGCATGAAGAGCTAGAAGCTTCATGTGACTCCCCCCTTCCTGAGCTAGGTGGTATTGATCGATATCGTTTGGGAATCCAAACTAACTCTGGAGATCGATATCGTTTGGAAATCCAAACTAACTCTGGAAGAAGTGGTGCAGAGCACTCTATTACCTTTCCCTTACCACGGTCTTGAATTGTCGTTGGGGTGGCAACATTTGGTTTGCAAGGTTTTACAGGTGATGTAGAGGGATTCAGCTTATGTTTAGGGACCCAAATCTGGTCATTTCCCTCGTAGTACCCTTGGGCTACTAATAATTTTTTAGGGATCCATCGTCGTGATGTTACATTGCCCTTTCTCGGGTGGGTAGCTGCTTTCCTTCTACGAGGCTTCTTGTCTGAACGAGATTGTGCAGGGGAAGTATTTGTTAACGAAGCTTTTGGGACCCATTTGTATATACTCTTTGGCATAGTAAACAGAACCTTAGAGACCACCTTGCCTGTTTCCACTCTTGGCGTTGAAGCGTTAGAGGGGTGGCAAACAATCAAAGATGGTTTTGCCACTGGACTTTGTGATTTTTCATTATCTAACTTTTGAGGGGATGACTTAGGTGCGGGATTTTGAGCAATCAGGCCTAGTGTTGGTTCTTGCGTTGTGACTCGTCTGGTTGCCCAATCGATATTGCACTTGGTGGCCATCATCCATTTGCGCCCTAAGTTTACAGTCCTTTCCATGGTACCAGCAGGCATAACCAAAAAGCTTTGAATTACGGTCCCCTTGTCATAGGCAACCAGAGTGTGCAGAATTCCTGAGATAGGGGTTTTCTTCTTGTTGATACCTTTAATTTGGATAGCACTCTTGGATAAAGGTAGTTTTCCGAGTTGCGCCATATGATAACAAATTGTGTTGAGCTCCTGTATCTAATAATGCATTATACAGCACCTCCCCGTAAGGACTCTGTAACTCAATTGGGTATCTTAGAGGTGGGTCGGATTCCAGTGCATCCTCCTCTGCTTCCTCAAAAAATACTTGCGTAATTCCCAAGTTGGCTTCTCGTTGTCGCCTAGCACGCTGTTGACGTTCTTTGGCTTCGACTCTCGCTTGTATCTTTTTAAGCTCAGCTTATTCTTTAGCTGCCTTCTTTTGATGGATTGCATGTAACTCCTCTTGGCTCAGGGGGTCATAGTATCTTTTGAATTTAATCCCATTAAGGAATCCGTCGAGAGTCTCCACTCTCATGGTACCTTGCGGGGTAATTTCACATACTCTATACGGTCCCTTACCAGCATATTTGAGCTTCTTCTTTTCGTTACGCACTCCATACATCAGGACTTTATCCCCAACCTTGATGTCCTTGTCCTTTAGGTGGCGATCAAACCATTTTTTCCTTCTATCCTTCTCCACAAGGGCATTGTACACAGCCAATTGTCTTTCTTCGTTTAGTCGCTCAAGGATATACAGTCGCTCTACTAAGGGATTACCATCCCAACCCTCTTGAGTAGCAACACGAAGACTAGGAATGACAAATTCCCACGGCATGACTGCTTCTTGGCCATATACCATTTTGAATGGTGTGCAATTAATAGCCACTTTGTATGCAGTACGATAGGCCCATAAAGCTGTCGTAAGCTTTAGATCCCAATCCGTGCGATGAGCTTCAACTGTCTTTGTCAAAACAGAGATTAAGGTCTTGTTGGTACTCTCGGCTTGGCCATTCGCTTGCGGATAGTAAGGAGTAGATTTATGATGGGATATCATGAAATTTATTGTGAGCTCCGTAATCACTTCATTTATAAAATGCGTACCATTGTCGCTCACAAGTTCAAAAGGACAACCGAAGCGTGTGATTATATTTTCAAAGAGGAACTTGGCTGTTATCCTTGCATCTGCCTTACGTGTCGCCTTCGCTTCAGCCCATTTGGTCATATAGTCAGTGGGCCACAATAATATAGCGAGATTGTGTGTTTCGGGCCGCTGGGCTAATTGGACCTACAAAGTCTAAACCCCACTTTTCAAATGGTTGGTTTACTTTGATTGGATGTAGGGGCATCTGATCTTTCTGCTGGGGTTTCTTGCATCGTTGGCATTCATCGCAACCCTTCACAAAGAGTGTTGCATCTTGGAACATAGTGGGCCACCAATACCCTGATTGTAAGATCTTTCGCGCAGTTAGGTCTCCTGAGAAGTGACCACTGGTGGCTACGCCCATATGTGCCTCTTGCAAAATGTATAGATACTCATCTTCTCGGGTACAACGCCTAAGAACGTCATCCTTTCCTCTTTTATAAAGAGTCCCGGCTATCAGGCAATAGGGTTCGCATTCTTTGATCAGCTTTCGAGCTAGATCTTTACGAAGCTCCTTGGGTGGAAAGCCATTAACCAAAAAGTTAATAATCTTCTCACTCCATTCAGGCATTATCTCCACCATGAACAGGGAAGTGTCAGGTAAGTCATCATCTCCTCCCGTAGGAGCCTCACCATTAGGTATGCGAGACAAATGATCAGCCATAACATGTTTTTTGCCAGGTCTCACAACAACAGTGAAATCAAACTCAAGAAGAATCAATAGCCATCGTGTGATTCTTCTTGTGGAGCATGGTTTGTTTACCAGATACAACAATGCTTGATGATCCACATAGAAAACAAACTTGGTGGCAAGGAGGTAATAACAAAATTTCCTTACTGCATATATCATTGCCAACCCTTCTCGCTCCGTAGTGGTGTAGTTCATCTCAGCATCGTTCAACTGGCGACTGGCAAAGCTAATGGGGTAGTCTAATTTGTGTTCTCCAGGTTGAGTTAACACACACCCAATAGCAAAGTTTGATGCATCAATATGCACATGGAAGATTAAATCCCAGTTAGGCATTCTCAAGATTGGAGCACTCGCCAGGCCTTCTTTAATAGCTCATAGGCACGGTCACATTCTTCGGTCTAAATAAACTCGATGAGAAGCTTATATAATGGTCGAGCTATCTCGGCGAAGAAGAGAATAAACCTTCGATAATAACCAACGTGGCCCATAAAGCGTTGGACTCCCTTATAGTTGGTGGGTGGTGGCAATTCCAGAATGACCTTGATTTTACTCTCGTCCGTGGAAATCCCATTTTTGGACACTATATGCCCTAAGATAACTCCGTGTTTAACCTAGAATTGCATTTGAAAGGATTCGATGAGATGCGATATAATCTACACATTTCAAATATTTTTCGTAAACACATCAAATGCTCGTCCCAAGAGGAATGAACACAAAGATCATCTAAGAAAGCTTCACAGAAGTCCCTTAGATATTCCTTAAAGGCCGTGTTTATCAATCGTTGGAATGTTGCAGGTGCATTGGTCAAGCCAAAAGCCATGACGCGAAAGGCAAACACTCCAAACTCCGTGATAAATGTTGTTTTAGCTTGGTCCTCGACTGCAATTGTGATCTGATTGTAACCCGAGTACCCATCTAAAAAGCTATATGCCTCCTTGCCTGCCACTCTTTCAAGCACATGTTCAGAATACGGTGGGTAGTGATCCCTTCTGGTGGTGCATTAACCTTTTTGAGATCAACGCATACTCTGAGTTTCCCATTCTTCTTTGGTACGATGACTATTGGAGAAACCCATTCTGAGTGCTCAATAGGGTATATGAATCCACATTTTATAAGCTTTTCAATTTTCTCTTGTACAATCTTTGCGTACTTAGGATTCATTGGGTAGGGACGTTGCTGGACTGGTTTAGCAGTGCTAATCATTGGAATCGTGTGTTGCACCATCGAGGGTGGAACACCCTTCATATCATGATATGTCCAAGCAAATATGTCCTTGAATTCTTTGAGAAGCTTCATAAGTGCAGCTTCTTTCGCCTTAGTGAGGTCTTGAGCAATAAAAACTGGTTTAGACTCCTCACCCGGATCTGCTAAGTCTATCTCCTTAACTATCGCAGGGCCATCGTAGACACCGCTACTCCCATTGGTAGGCGTTCGTTGGGCTTTTGTGTAGACCACTTTACGTTCCCCTGTGTGGTGAATGATTTGAAATGCTCGGGTGCGGGGTGTAAGTCTACTGGTTCTTGGGCTTTTTTCTTTCAATTCTGCCTCCTTTTGTTGCTGAGCTAACTCTTGGTTTTGCCGCCTTCTTGCAGTACGACTTAGTTTCGACTTCTCTTCGATTTCTAATTGGACAACGTCATGAGGTTGCAGAATACACCACATGACACTTTGAAGGTATTGTCCCAATTATCCGCTAACTTCCGATGAGCGTCAATAGCTCCTACATAACTAAGCCATTCTGCGGTGGATCTTTCCTTGTTTATTGTAGTGTGTACATTAGCTCGATAGCGTTGGCGCTTATGTCTCGTTTTCTTCTTACCAAGTTTTTGATTTTTGTTTCTGTCAGATTCAAACTCACTTGGTCGATTTTCACTTGTGTCCCCCTCACTTTCGTATGAACTGTAGGAGTTCACTGTCCTAGGCCTTGAGCACCTTGCTTCCCCATTTGGGTGAATATTTGATTCATCCCTCCCATCAGAGTCAGTTTCTTCTTGAGATTCATACTCAGAGTTACATTGGTCCGAGTCTTCGCTACTGTCAGTTGAGTTTGCCACTTTCTTGCCATCAGGAGTCAAGTGCATAACACCTATCATGTTTATTGGCACTAACGGTGGCATATCTTGCCCCTTAGGTGTTACCCAACTTGTGCCTCTATTTCCCCATGTGCCTATGGTTGCCGCTAGGTGTACCCAATCCACGTTATCCGACTCAGTCATACCCGGTAGGACATCCATATAAGGAGAATCTTTCCCATCATTAGTCTCTTTTGCATGTATAGCAATACCTTAATGGGGCGGAGTGAACAGCGGTATCCGATCAATTATCGATGATAACCTTGCTTCCTAAAGGATGCGCACGACCATTCTCAAGATCAACTCGAATGACAGAGTCCTGGAATTGTAGGTAGACATGGTTTTTCGACCAGTCATGCACCATTTGTGCTTCCCTCATGAAAGGACGTCCTAAGATCATTTGATATGACATAGAATGCTTGGAGAAATCCATTACAATGAAGGTATGTTTTACCTCATATCCCAGAACCTTGATCTTAAGGTCCCTTAACATTCCAATAGGTTTAGCTATGGTTCCGTTTGCCATCTTAACCACTATGTTTGTGACTTCGAGGTGAGGTCTTCCCATAGATTTCCAACAGTTTTTAGTCACAATGCTCACTCCAGCACCACCATCAAGGATTCCCTTTAGAGTTAATCCCTTGGTAGTAATGGGGAGGGTTGCATTAGATTCGTCACCTTTAAAGTACTGTCCCAACTTGTTCACAGGTATTTCAACGATCGAGTCTTCATCTAGGTTGGGTTGTAGATCCCAATGTTCCCCTTCATCTTGAAGCATGTCGAGTCTATCCATATTTGCAAATTGTGGTAGCCTCGCCTTTAGTTCTCCATTGAGAAATGCCCGAAGAGCTAAGAATAGCTCAGGATCTTCGTATAATTTGGATATGATCATGGTTCTGATCTCAGAGGACATGAATTCCATTAGCTTGGACACATTCAACGGTACTTTTCAAGATATCGCCCCTTGACTAGGGACTGGTGAAGATGGAATCACTTCCTCTTCGATGGGGTTAGGCATTCCCTCACTAAACATTCTTTCCAGCAAGAAGGGTGGTTGCCCACTTCCTGATGTCCTATCCTCACTTTCTTCCCGAATGATACTAGGTATAGCTAACAGTTTATGGTTCCTGTGAGGCTGGACTTGCGTAGGAAACACTGTGTCTGGAATTTGGATTTTTCTAGGGTTTGGCTCCAGTTCTCTTTGTGTTTCTTCCACCAAACCCCTTAAGTGTTGCACTTGTTCAATCTCCTCAACTGGGTTTGGGTAAGTTCCAATCTTTTTCTTGAGGGTTTTTGGCCCACCTGGCTTATCTTGGGGAGTCTCAGTCAGTTTGGGTGGTCGAGAGGGCATTAACTGACTTGGTTGTGGGGCCGAGGAAGTTTCCTTCTGTTTCCCCTTATTTATGTACTCGCTTGATTCTCCCTCGTTAAGCTCCCGAGTGGGTTCCTCCCTTAAGGTAGTGGCTTTGGTCCCCATGGTTTCTATTGAATCAGAATCATCTTCAGGATCATTCATATACACGGGGTCGTCTCCTGTTCCTATGTTAGTCTTTGAACTAGGCTTGGAGCTCGTGGCATTAAGCGATCTCTTCCGTCGCGTTTTCTTTTTCTTTGCTCGAGCAATTGATGCAGTATCCCTCTCTTCGAGAATGTAGTTTTGATTTTGAAGCATTGATCGTGTAACTACATTCGCGGGTACAACGGGTGTGGTTCCTCGTGCCTCATTGGTGACCTCAACCAAATTCAATGGCGTAATCTTGGGTGCATTAGGATTATGTGGACATTGAGCGATCAAATGATCTATGCCACAACGATTACATGTAAGTATCGGCATTCCCGATGTGCTCCCTTGATTTGGTTGCATCTGAGTAGCGATCTTCTGTAACCTATTAGGGCACTCCGCTACACGATGAGGTCCACCACACTCGTAGCATTGAAGGGGTGGTCTCCTCGCCAAAGTATTAAGGTTTTGCCCTCTTGTGGCAAGAGCAGCTGCTTGATATACAGGCTTGACTTGCCCGAAATGATCCTCCATGTAGTACTGGGGATTCATTTCAAACGTATCAATCCCGTATGGAGCAGTAGGGTCTATCTCCTCTTCATAATCCCCACGCGCACTATGTGACTCACAACCCATCTGGTTTATAGGAGTAATCCTTGGATGTGGAGGTTGTGGTCCTAGCAGCACTGGCGATGGTAACGGCACAGACTGGACTACATTCGGATTCCTTGGAACTATGTGCTGTGACGGTTGCTCGACAGGTTGTGCAGGCATTAGCGCGGGTACTTGAGGTGTGTTTGACTAGGCTAGTGGTGCATGGTTTGCCAACATTCGCTTAAGTACTAGGCAATCTTTAGATTGATGGCCATACTTACCACATGCATTGCAATTCCCATTGAATTTGACTCTGAATGTGGGACATTCACTCGTGCTATGTGGTCCTAAGCACACCGAACACCATTGTTGCTCTCTCCTTGGGTACATATGGCTATTCTGGGGAGCTCGATTACCCCTAAAGTATTCTTGGAGAGCCTAAGGTCGGTCCCACAGACATTTCAAATATCTTGAGCTCCTTGGCAATAGGTTTCACCGTCACTCATTGGCTCATGCCCAGATACTTGCGAACTAACGGATTTTGTCTCCGAAGACACCTTTTTACCTGCAATCATCAAGTTGTCTTCTAACTGGATTACATTGGCAGTGACTGCTTCCCACGTTGTAAGACCTCTAATGACTAGGCCATTGTATATATCCTCGTGGCGCAATCCTCGGATGAATCTATCGAGCAGTTGGTTGTTATTGAAGCGCTCACTGGGAGTGCAGCGAGAATTTAGATGCTTCAATCGACTAATAAAGTCTCTCACTAACTCCCCTTCCTCGCGTTCAGCTTTTTGGAGTTGAGACGCTACTCCCCAAAGCACACCCTCACGTATGTATTCTTTCAAGAACAATCTCTTGAGAGTGGGGTAGTGAGTGCGCTCTTCAACCCTTAAGGTTCGATACCAATCTCCGGCCTTCCCACTCAAGGTTAAGCCTAAGGCTTTACACTTATGCAGCTCATTGTGCTCTTCCAAGGAATCACACACATGTTCAAAGACTTCAATGTGCTTCCTCACATCTTCGTTGCCACTGAAGTTTTGAGTGAGCTTAGCCACTTGTACTGCCTTGCTTCTAGGTTCTCTCTCAGGCATGCCCCGCATGTTTTCTGCAATAGATCGTTCGATCGTCTGAGCAAACGCTGCGAGATCACCTAGGTGAGCAAGCATAGCTGGTGGAGGCACTTCTAGGATAGCCTGGCTGATAGGAGTTGGCATTGGTCTGGGTATGTTGGCAAATGACGTAGGATATGATATGTGACTAGGCCTAGCTCCTCTTGGATAATGGTTATGATAAGGTGGTCGTGGAGCATATGCCATTGGCATACTAAGAGGCGTAGGAGCTACATGAGCATGAGTAGCGATAGGTACATATGGTCGATAGGCACTGGCACGCACTGTTTGTAGGTACTGTTCCACTAGGTAGCGGTGTCGTACTAATTACAGTGGTAACAGGTGCGCCCTCCGTCATGCTCATCATTGGGGTAGGCATTGTGGATTCCTTAATGGAAAGTTGAGCCAAGGTTGGAAAGCTAAAGTTACTGCTCGTGGGCTCAACCTGCATTGAGACTCCAGGCGAAACAACATACGAAGGGTCTATGGGACTCACCGCCGAGGGAGTCTCCACAATTGTGATAGGGTTGGTTGTTTGGCCTTGCCTGTATCCAAAAATCTCATGGGGCCAGTGGAAACTAAGTTCACTCCCCTATTTTGCCTCTCAATTTGGATAATTCTATGAATAACCTCACATATCATTTGTTGTTGCTCCTCTAGATTAGTGGCGCTAGATGTAGATTGTAGGACTTCTAACCAACCTACATGGTATGTGTAACCCGTGTATAGGTCAGTTAGAGTCTCTGTGTGTAGATCATATTCCCAATTTTCATTGAGAAATATCCCATCTAGACTTGGTGTGCCAAACGGTTCTCTTGAAGTGGACACAATGTCACTTCTTATGGATTGGCTTCTAGGGACCTCTACTTTAGGAAGAGCATCGGAAGGTGGTACCTCAGTAGGGCCTTCATTAAACGAAGTGGGTAGAATATCCACATGGACACTCTTTGGGAGGGTAGGGTCTACATGAGATGTGAATGGCAAATCCACTACCCCTCCTTCTTCATTTACTTCGCTTGTCGCATGTTTAGAGCGTGTAGCTCTACTAAAGGTCTCTATTACACGACTAAACATGCTAGATCCGAGTTGTGGGGCCCAAACTGGCATGTTTTGGCTTGTCTCCTCAGGGTTCTTAGTAGGGTGTCCTTCCAGCTGAAGGCCAAGATGCCAACGTGAAGGGATGGTGTGAGCCTGCATAAATTGAAACGCTTTCTAGTGGCTCAGGCTCTAGCACCCGACAAGAGCGTAGATACATGTGACGTGGGTATCCTACGTGCGTTGGTAACTACCCTTGAAGTCCACACAAGTGGTTTCTTGGGTATTTCGCACCCCATTTTTACTTGTTTTTAGATTGTTTTTAAGCCGTTTTTGACTCCCTTATTTATGGTCGAACCTGGACTAGGGCGTGTGATAGCTCGAAATGAGCGTATCGTTCAAAGGGTCCTAGTGTGCTTTACAACACCGTGTTCGCCTATCCAGAGCTCATGTAGTCCTCAAAACAGTCCGTTTCCCTTGTTGGGGGGAAGGGGCGAAAGCCTATTTGCTTGTGGAGGAAAGGGTGAGGGCTTTATCTCACATGCTCTCTTTACTCCTTGGGGAGTGGGCTACATATAGGGCACAACTTTCCATAAGCTCTCACTTGAAAGAAAGCTATGGAGGCTCACTCTCCTACATATATATATTAAAACACCGAGACCGAGGCCGGGGTCGGGGTCAATTGGGGGTTTTTCTTTTCAAAAATTTTTTCTCCAAATAAAAAATCTTTCCTCTCCACACGTTTGGTTTTTTTCTTTAAAAAAAATTAATTTCTTGTTTTTATTTTTTTTGAAATTAATTTTTTTTCCTCTTTTTTTTTTGGGGATTAGTTCTCTATGGTTTCTTTCTAGGTCCAGCCTTGGCCGTGGCGCAGTTCGCACACAGCACAGGTATGGGGATTCAGAAATCCCCCCTCGCACGTAGAAAACCAGATAACAAAACGTGCGCCCACACGCGGAGCGAAAAAATAACAAAAGAAACAGAAATGCAGAAGACGAATTGCAGAAACAGATTGCAAAACACAGAAACACCTCAACAACAAACACATAGACGCCTTTCTAACAGTGTGAATTTTGCTTCACGCAGCAGCCGAGCTGCAAACTGGAGCTTGGTGCAGGGCAACTCCCCGGCAATGGCGCCAAAAATGTACGCTTTTGCCGCACAGGTCGTAACACCGTATGCGAGCCACGAATGGCTGTAAGCATACAACCAGGAAAGCAAGGTCAAACAGAATGCAAGGATGTGTCACTCACCGCTCTAACTGCCGCAAGCATACAACCAGGAAAGCAAGCTCAAACATAATGCAAGGGTGTGTCACTCACCGTCTCAAACAGAATGCAAGGGTGTGTTACTCACCGCTCTAACCGCCGCCGTGAAGGATTCCCGCGTCGCAGCAGTGAAGGAGGAGCCGTCGTCGTCGCCGCTGTACCGCCTTGCCGCGTGCCGCTACACAGTGCTCGATCACTCTCTCACTCTCTCTCTCTCTCTCTCTCTCTCACACGCAGGAGAAGGAAACCAAGGAGATAAGGCAAGAGCACTCTTGTATTCAACACATGAGAATGAGGGTTTTAGGGTTACATTTGACTCTTATAGGTGACTTGGCCGTTCACACATGGACGCCCATACATGGCCGGCCGATCCTAACCCTTATCCTATTGATATTCAAGGTGCGCCTCTCATCGGCGGCGATCACCCAATCCCTTTATCCTTTGCATATGGTGCCGACAAGCCCGGCCCATGACTCAGAATAGTTAAACTAATTACATGACGTAAAACATAGTACATCTCAATGTCCGTCTCATAGGTTAACAACACTAAAATGATCTAAGAATACTTTCATAAATGTAATCTTGAACCATTCGTTGAAATGTTGGAGCATTCTTCGGGACCAAATGTCATCACATTGGAAGAAAATGCTCCCCATTTTGTAGCAAAAGCTGTCTTTTCTCAATCATTTGAAGCCATCAGGACATGATTATATCCACAAAAACCATCTAAGAAAGAATACATTTCATAGCCTCTAACACTAAATCTTTGAATGGAAGCAAAAAAGGATCTGTCTATGTTGCAACATTGAGCTTCTGATAATCCGCACAGATGCGGAGTTTTCCATTCTTTTTCGGTACAATCACTATCGGTGTGATAGCCAAGTCACCTTATCCACTGGATATATGAATCCTACTTTCAAGAGTTTATCAATTTCCTCCTTAACTTGCTTCGCAAAATTCGCGTTCATCCGGTACCGTTGTTGCTTGTTGACGAGAACGGCATCCTCCTTAAGATTGATATAATGTTGATAAAATTGAGGCTCAACTCCATTCATATCTTTCAAACTCCAAGAAAATGCATCCTCATATGATAATAATAATTTTTGGAGTTTTTTGTTTTAATTTTGCATCAAGCTTACTGTGCTGACTCAAACCATCTTTAGATCCTCTACATCATGTCTTCCAACTCATCTATTGTGACCCTACATCACCCAGATTCATGTCTTCCAACTCATCTATTTTGTGACCCTACAATTGTGCTTCATCTCTCTATCATGATTTTCTTTTGTCTGGATGAGAGCTTGAACTTCCATTTCAGGGTCAGGTTAAATGCCATAACAAATTCTTACGCTATCTAGCGGATGTGGCTTATGTGATGTATCTTCTCACAAAGAAATATATTCCGTATGTACGGTCGAAGGCCAGTCAACAAGCTTTTTGGTATTTTCAAACTGATGTTGACAGTCACAAATCACCACATTGGTTTAGGGCATTCCATGTCTTTGTTAATGCCTTTGCTGTAGCAAGTAGAAGTGTACTCATGCAAGAATCTGAGGATGGATGGTTCTGACTAGTTTATACACCAAAAAATCAACATGCAGTAGCCAGTTTTCTGTCCCGCATTGACACTGGGGAAGCTCTAGAAGGTGTGTCAAATCAGTTATATCAGATACAGAATTGTTTTGGATTACTGTAGCTCCAAATTGGTATGACAAAATGCTTATGTTCTTAATAGAAGGAAATTTTCCAAAAAAAATGACTAGAGATCTTCAGAAGCATTTAGATCTCCGAAGTAAAACTTTTTTGGTAATTCAGGTCAATTGTATAAAATTGGCATTGATCAAATAATCCACTAGTGTGTACAAGCATACATGAGCAACAAGCTGTATTGATGGAAGCACAAAGCCGCAGCCATTTTTCTGGAGAAGTAACATGCCGAAACATATTTCAAGCTTGATTATGGTGGCCTACAGTAATTAAAGATGCATGGAAACTTGCTCGAGAGTGTGATGTTTGTTAGCGCGACTGGGCCAGCCAAGTGCATTAGACCAGATGCCCCACAATCCGAAGGAACCTTTTCAAAAATGGAATCTTGATTTTATCGAACCATTTAAACCATCAACTTAGCAAACTGGCAATAAATATATTTTGGTAGCCATATATTATTGTACCAAATGGGTGGAATCCAAAGCATTAAGACATAATAAAGCTAGTTCTATCGTAAAATTTCTTTATAAAATGATTATGACCAGATTTGGGTGCCCATTTGAATTAGTCAGTGACCAAGGTGGAAACTTTCTGAAGTAATTAAAATCTTAATTCAACACCATATGATTATTCATAAGAATTCCACAATATCTTATATGCAAGCCAATGGTCAAGCTGAATCTTCTAATAAAATTTTACTAAGCATCTTGAAGAAAGTGGTGAATGAAAACCAGTCAACATTTTCTTGCCAAGCGTGTGCTGGATAGTGAACTCAAACTCTTGCAGTAGTAGAAGCATCCATCTTGCCATATTCCCCACAAGAAAGGCTTTATTCACCAAATAAATCAGTGCTTGGTGGTCCACATGGAAAATGAACTTGTTTCCCAAGAGGTAGTGTCGAAACTTGTTCACATCATAAATCATTGAGAGAGCTTCCTGCTCTATTGTGCTATAGTTCCTTTCCACCCTTGTGAGGGATTTGCTAGCATAATGAATGGGTTACATGTAACCCTCTTGCTTCCACTGCTTTGTCTGACACATCAGCATACACATGGAACATTTCATTCTAGTCTGGGGTGGTTACTACTGGTGTAGTTGGAATGATTTTTGACACTCCGGATTCCATTCATACTTTGCATCTTTCTTGGTAAGTGCATACAATGGGTTAGCCACATGTGCTAAATATTTTAGAAATCTCCCATGCCACTTAACCTTACCAAGGAACCTTTATAGTTGCTTAATATTCTGAGGAGCAGACATTCTAGATATGGCCTCCGCTTTGGTAGGATTTATGGCCAAACCTTGGGCTGACACTATGTTTCCTAATAATGTTCCTAATCTTACTGCAAATGCACACTTGGCTGGATTTAGCTTAAGCCTTGTATCTCTACATATCTATAGACACAGCCTCAAATGATGGATGTGATGTGTGTCTTATCTCCATACACACTAAAGTCATCTACAAAAGCTTTCATGAAGTCTATGAGGTAATAATAGAAGATCTCTTGCACCATTCTTTGAAAAGTGGTAAGGGCATTTTTCAAGCCGAACATCATGAAGACACTCCATTCAGTGATGAAGGCTATTTTCTCACTGTCTTTTGGTGTCATTTTTACCTAGCTGTACCCATTGAATCCATCCAGAAATGCATAAATTTCCTTCCCAGCTACCTCATTCAGCAAAGAGTCTATGAATGAGATTAGAAAGGGATTTGAAGTAGTTGCGGCATTTAGCTTGCGGTAGTCCACACAGATTCATGTTCTTTTTGTTGGGAACTACCACAACTAGGGATATCCAAGCAGCTTTCCCTATTGGCATAATGAAACCTACTCTTAGTAGTCCGTTAATTTATTCTTTGACTTGTTTGGCATAGTTTGGGTTCATTCTATACCTCTGTTGTCTGACTAGTATGACTCCTTCTCTTAAATTGATGTTGTGCTAGAAGAATTTAGGGTCAATGCCCTCCATGTCCTCATACAACCAAGAAAATACATCTTGGTATTCTTTTAGTAAGGACATCAACTCTTCTTGAATTCTTCTTCTAGTTCTAGACTAATCTTCACAGGCTTTTCTTCTTTTCCATTTCCCGGATTCACCTCTTGTAGTTTGTCCGGGCTCACTTCGCGACATTTTTCTTTTGGTTCTCTTTTTGTTTTTGCACCCAATCATTTAATCTCTTGAATTTCTTCCTTTTGCTCCAAATTTCGAACCCATTTAATCTCTTCTGAGGCTTTCTCCTGCATGGTTTTGCTCAGTTTTATTCTCCTTGAGCCCTCTGGTTTTGCAAAATCTGATTCTTTTTTCTTCATTTCTTTGCCCGCTTCTTTTTCTTTTTCGTCTTTTGCTTCCGCATAGTGTCCCATCCGTTCATCCACATGTAACATGTACAAGGGCACCATGTTAGGATGTTCACGAGGTATTCTATCTTCTTCTTCTTCATCATCAAAGCCTTATTACATATTGAATGTCTTCGCATGAACTGGCCTTTGAGCAGGTGTTACTGATTTCCTTATATCAGAAAAATCAACATGGAATTTCCACTTCCCCTTTTTGATAGAGATTCTGTTTCTGCCCCAGTCTTGCTTTGCTTTGCCATGTCACAACAACTAGGGCCTTCCCAATAACACCTGGTATGACCATTGAGTTCACCTTGGAGTCTACTTGTTTGATTTTCATTTGGACCATTTTTATAATTCCTTTAGGAACCATCATTCTATTATCTGCCATTCTTATGTTGAATGGAATGGTCTCCCACTTCAGACCTAATTCCATAGCAGTTTCCTCAGTAATGACATTTACTCTGGATCCACCATCCAATACTGCATCATTGATGAGTACATTGTTCAGTTGGATTGTGACTTTGGCCACTTCATTATCTTTGGATGTTGGGAGTTCCTCAGCTTGCATTCTGTTGCATTCTAAGGTTTCTTCTTCATTTGAGTGCTTAAGTTCCTTGCTTAGTCCTTCAATGCCTACCATCAAGATTTTTTGCTTGAATCTTGGACATAAGTCCAGCACTTGTCTTAGCAAAACCTGTCTATCCAATAGCATTGATACTACATTGGTTTGTAACCAATCAGCATCCTTCTTGTTTTCTTCTAAGCGGATTTCATTGTTGTGCTCTGCCCGTATCTTGTGCAGATTTTTGCATGCTTCCGGGTGATGATCCGTGATGACTTCGCTTGAGCCACCCTCCTTCTGCTTGCCTTTCCTTCTTTCTATTTCCTTAGTGCTTTGGATCCTCACCTTTTCCTACTGTTCCTAGTCCACAGCTACCTTCTTGTGGGCTTTGGGTGAGTCCTGATTATCTAGTGGAGTTATTACTACACTAGATTCATTTGCTTTTGCCCTTGAGACTGCCAAGATATCTTGAACCTTCATCTATATGTCATCTGCTTGTATCATGTTGGCACTTGGTAGATTTTCTTTGAGTTCCATTAATTATGCTTGTCTTTCTCCATCATGTTTTTTCTTCATGGTACATTCTGCCGCCTTGGTGTGACCAGGTTGTTTTGATAATAGTAACATGTGAAGGTTGTAGAACCATCGAAATGTCCTTGGCTTCTTCTTCCTGAATAATTTTCGTGGCCTCTGATCCCATACCTTCCCATTCATGGGGGCTTCTTTCTTCTCCTTCCATGCTATTCACCATGGGAGCTCTATTTTCATGTTGTACCTATGGTTCCATGTACTATGATTGTACATGTTACAAATGGTACACGTTAGTGGCATTGTGCATTCCTCCTTGAGGTGGCCTTCTTGTTTATATTGAGAGCAGAACACATTTTTATGGAAATCTCAGATTTTTCTCTTTTTCATCTCTTGCATCAGTTGCTTCACCTATACCACAAGTTCTTCGGGACTCATTTTTTCCTTCCCGGTTTTCTTCTTTTTGTCCTTCCTTTTCTTTACTACCACTGGAGTGTCCTGTGAGGTGTTGCTTGAATCATCCTCCTTAGTTGTAACACTTTTCCTGGGCTTCCTTTTTTGTCTTCTTTCTTGGCTTTTTTTTCTACCATTTTGGCCAACTTGACTAGTTCCTTGAACTCTTCTTTAGTTTCCACCTACTTTGTATTGATTTGTACATGGATGTCCAGCTTAAGCCCTTGGACAAACCAATCTGCAACTATTTGCATTGAGGGTTGGGTTTGTTCCGTCACTCTTTGCCTCAAGCTCAATAGTTTTGTTGCATAGGCCTCTACATCCGTCTTCTTGTCGGAGTTCTCTCATTTGATCACAGAGTTGAGTTGCAGATTTTATCTTGCATAAAAGCAGTCATGACCTCTTCATAAGACTTGAAATGGTTGTCTTGGTATCTTGACACCCACTCTGTGGTTCTTCTTTGAAGGTGTTCATGAAAGCATCTCTTTGGATTTCACTCACCTCTGGTTCTTCCATATCCTGAGGTCTAGCCACTTTCCAGTATTGCTTAAGCCACCTTACATGAAGATCTGCATCTTCCCCTTTCTCTCATGAGAACATTGGGAAATTTTTGGCTAATGATGCCATGTCTCCCTTGAACCTTTCCGAGGGTTTTGTTGTTGTGGTTTTTCTTCTTGGTTTTTTTGCTCCACCCTTCTTGGGATTTCAGGACCTCGACTGTGCACATCTTCTAGCTCATGCACTTTTCTTGGTCCAAATTGTGCTTGAAACCTGAAGCTTCCTCTTGCTCGTGTGGGGTTGTAGAAGTTTCCACACTATCGTCGTCCTGGTTGGAATGGTGCGAGACACTCTTACCTCTGCGAGCTTCCTAGAGGGTTTCTTGGAAGGCATCACTTCTCTCCATCCTCAGGTTCACAATCATGTGAAAAGCATGACTGATTCCATTTTTACCGGTTGGGTTGTGTGGTGGAAGGTTCTCTGCACTGACTTGCCCAGAAAATCCCCTCCATGCTATGGCTTCTCCGTAGACTTGTTTCAGGGATCTAATTCTAGCAAGATCAGCTTGTGTGAAACTAGAACTTTCTCTTTCAGAGTTTCCTTTGCGTGAAGGTGTAGAATGTTACTTAGTGGAGACTTTCTGCTCCATCGCAATTTCCAAAAAAATATTTTTGGCTTAGTTGATGTAGAGGTTTTTGGCTTAGTTGATGTAGAGGTTTCCCTGAGCAGGAAGTTTTTCCAGTGGAGTTGCGGTAGAGTTTTCTCGAGTAGGAAGTTTTCCAGCACAGTTGCAGTAGAGTGTCCCCAACAGGATTGCCAGTTGCGGTAGAGTTTTCTCGAACAGGAAGTTTTTAGCGGAGCTGTAGTAGAGTGTCCCCAACAAGATTTCCAGGTGTTTCTCACCGATTTTCTTCTCACAATCAGCGAAATGGCAAGACAGCAGTTTGAAGTAACAGACCAGTCAAGCAATGTTGTGAGAGGCGTGTAGCCACTTGCCAGAGCTTTTGGATTCGAACACTAATTATAGAGTGGTCATGGAGACACTTAGAACACCACTCCACTTTAGAACTTCACACACTCTCACTCCGCTACGTAACTCTCTCTCTCTTTCACGTGCATATCATGTTTATTAAAACAGAGACACCTCACTCTTATTCAACACATAGCACAGAGTACACAGAGACACCTCACTCTTATTCAACACATAGCATAGAGTACACAGAGATATAATGAATGGTAGCATTGCTCTTTGTTTACTGTATTACTTGCAAAATTAGTACAGGTTCATGACACAATAACTGCTTCGACACAAGGCTATGACTTCCTCAAAACTATGACTAAGTTAGGCTTCACATCACTGGGTGTCAACTACTAGTAGCGGCGGTGAGCTAATTGCAACATGCAACCTCTACAACCTTCAAAACTTGTGCATCCTACTAACCTTGTAGTAGTGACTAGCCATCCTTTTAAGCTTAGTCTTCTTGATCTTGGCAATGGCTACTCTGGTGCTTACAGCAGCCCACCATGACCTTCACACGTGCAGCATTGAGGTGGTACTCAACAACTATATTTCCAACTTTGCATGTGATGTTTCAACAACACAACTTGAAGGGAAATACCTTCAGTAGCTAGGAGAGATTGGCCACTAAAGGTAAACAAATGCCCATTTTTTTACTATTTACGAGGTGCCTGAGTGGACAAAACTGGACACCTTGATCCTGTAACCACCCTGATGGTGATGATGATAAGTTGCTTTGCTGATAAAAATGATGGTGACGATGCTAATGAAGATCAACAACTCCATCGCATGATACATTATGCTAAGTGAAGACATCTGTAGAGATGGAACCCATGAAGCATTCTCTCCAGCACTGTCACCTGAAGTCATGTTGTGCACTATCATTGGAGAATGAGTTCAAGGGAATCTTGCATGCCTTACACAAATCTAAATCACATAAGAAAGTTAAGAAGGAAATTAAAAGTCTAAAGTACTTCATAAGAACATTAAAAGAAGCACACATATGGCATATGACATGGCTTTGACGATTCGGCTCATCTATGCCTACTATATGGAGTACATGGAACACATCCTTCACCGTCATGGGAAACTCGGGGTGGACGACCTAATGGGCATAGATGGTGAGTAATTTGCAAATTGCAAATATATCAATTGTTGTACAATTCCTTGAAATATTGTATGAATAAAAAAATTAAAAAGAATGTGGCATGAGGGCCGGAGGAGAGGCCCAGAGAGGTCCCTACCATGTTGCATGTAAGTCCAAGAATGTGGCATGAGGGCCGGAGGAGAGGCTTGACAAGGTCCCTACCATGATGCCTGTAAGTCTGAGAGAGAAGGCACGAGGTCCAGAGGAAAGGCCTAGCGAGGTCCCTACTACGTCACGTGTAAGTCAAAGAATGAGGCATGAGGGCTAGAGGAGAGGCTAAATGAGGTCCCTACCATGATGCCCGTAAGTCCGAGAGAGAAGGCATGAGGTCTCGAGGAGAGGATCAACGAGGTCCCTACTGTGTCACCTATAAGTCTAAGAGAAATAGGCATGAGGGCTGGGGAAGAGGCTCAATGAGGTCCCTACCATAACGCCCGAGAGAGAAGGCATGAGGTTTAGAGGAGAGTCTCAACGAGGTCCCTACTGAGTCACTTATAAGTCCAAGGGAAAATAGAATATAAATCAAAATGAAAATGTTAAAAGAATAAGAAAATGATGTAATGATTTCTAGAACGCAATTACTTGTTAGGTGTTGTAATTTCAGGACCCAAGGGAGGACTCACCCGGGGTAGAAGCAACTTCCTGGACTCTTGCGTAGACGAACTTCCAGAGATGAAGCTTCACCGACATAGAGGGGGTAGCACACTTGAGTGCCCATGGACGAGATTCTTCATTGACATATGCTTGTAGGTTCTTCATCGGATTGGTGGAAATCATTTTCCCACCATCTCCTTGGTCTACCCCCATCAGCTTTATGTGGTTCTACATGATTATATTCTATGACTTGAAATGGCTTGCATTGTACCTTCTAGTAGCCAATTATTCACAGATTTTCATGATGTAACTTGGCATTGATAGGAGATAGTACACCCCCAATTCAACAAAGGGGAAGAGACGTGTTGAGACTGGTGTGAATACTCTCTAGCATTTTGGCATTAGCTTGGGTGTGAACACCCTCTAGCATTACTAGCATTTTGGCATTAGCTTGGGTGTGAACACCCTCTAGCATTACTAGCATTAGCTTAGGCTAATGAGTTGTGGGATTTGGTCATTAAAAGATGTCATATCAAGAAGTGATTACAAGAGGTCTAGTGGGGAGTTAGGATCATGTGGAGATTATGGGAGCCCAATAGTCACATGGGTATCCCAAGAGTCACATGGTTGGATGGCTATATACTATGCGATCTTTCTACCTACCATGGACATTCGAGCTGATCTTGGGGCCCTTAATATTAGGATAGGATGTCCAAGAGTAAATTTTACCTACCCTAGTGTGATCATTTTTTTTGCTAATGTTCCACATCTACCTATAGCATATTTGGTAGTGTGCTAGACCTACCAATTCTATTTAGCTACTTAAGACATTACAAAAAAAAGGGTGAGGTAGACATTGATATCTAACACATATGCTCCTCCATGGGAGCTTTCTCTGCATCACCTAAGATGGTGGATTTCTTATTCTCAACAAACCTCCCTCACTCCCCCCTAACAAAACCATCCAACAATGTTGTTAATGCCTAACAAAACCTCCCCAACTCAATGATCTAGCTAGCCTTCAACCCATTCCTGGATCCAACAGGCACACGCAACCATTTAGCAATGACATTGCTAGGTTAATCTCTTAAATATTAATGATTGGATAAATATGATTGATGAGTGATTGACTAAGTAATAAAAAGGGAAAAGTTTTACAATCCATGTTATGACTAGTCAAATATTTGGGGTGGTTCACTATATAGAAAACCTATACAACACATGCGCTCGAGAGCTATTTCTAACGTACTTATTAGTCAATTTTGAACATTTAAACCTTTCTAAATATAATTTTACCAAAAAATTATAAATATATATGTATACAAAAGCCTCTTATAATTATGCTATAAAAATAATAATTTAAAAAATCATTATGATGAATTCACGTGATACTACACTTAGATATTGTTGAGTGACCTTCCCGAATAAGAAATAAGCCATAGCTAAGCACAAAACATTATAATTAGCCAATAACTTGATGCTTAGATTAATTAGAAATAAATAAAAATTTACATTATTGATTTGGTAATAATTTAGAGTAATTAAGGTTTTGTATTGGTCCTAAGATAATCCTTAATCTATATTATTAATCCAAATGTTAAAAAATCAATGAGCTTGAAATTGCAATGGCCTTGATTGCTTATCCAAATGTATAGTCATTTTTTTTGTGCCTCAATCATGAATTAGAGAATGGTTCATTTCAAATAGCCTTGTTCCATAATATATTTCTGTAATCCATTATAGAAGATATTCATGTTGGTTCTCTTGCTTCTAGTCTCAAATTAATGGCCCTTCCGTAACTTGAAGATATACTTCTGTAATCCATTATTGAAGATGTTCATGTTGGTTCTCGTGCTTCTAGTCTCAAATAATGGCCCTTCCATAACTTGAAAAGGGCTCTTAAAAACCCCCCTTGGATGCATGTGAGGGGTTTTACCCTTTAAGCATAGGGCATCTTTAACCTTTATATTCACAACCTTTTCAATGTCAAAGCCTCTTTGATGAAAGAAGTACAAGTAGCTTAAACTTATTAAAGGTTAATGTCAAATACCCAATCTTATTGTTGAAATTGTGTATGTATCATACCTTTTTGTGTATGATTGATGTTTCAAATTTATTTATTTATTTTTCTTTTGGCAAGTCTAGGCTTTTCTAGCAAAATTGTGCCACCATTATCATGACCACTTTGTAACATTGGTGCTCTCAATGCATAATCATCCTTGTTGTTTTTAATATATTTTCTTAAACTACTAATATGTTTAGTCTTTTCTAGCAAAATATGCCACCATTATCACCACTTTTAACATTGGTGCTCTCAAAAGCATAATCATCCTTGTTGTTTTTAATATCTTTTCTTAAACTACTGTCACCCATTTTAACATCGGTCCATTATCCCTATCATCTTTTTAAAAAAAACAAGGAAGGCTTGAAATTAACATGAAATGGATATTTACACCTTGCTTGTGTAGACAACTCAGACACACTACCGCCCGTGCAATTTGTACAAGGGTGCACATCCATTGTGGTCACAACGAGGAAGGAACCTAGGACCTCTGAGATAACACTCGTCCTCTTCTACCAATTGAGCTAGTGCCATGGTTTCAATTATCCCTATCATCATTGTTTCTCAATTGCATTTTTTTTTTGGGCCTGTCTATGCTTTGATGGCAAATTGTGTCCCAATTATCATGACCACTAGTAACATTAATGCTCTTAAAAATCTTCTCTCAAACAATGTTGTCCATTTTAACGTTGTCCATCATCTATAATGTAATGTAAATCCAACTTCAAATTTTGAAAATTACCTTTTGAAATTTGAGTTGAAGGTACACCTTCAAGATTTCAAGGGTTGTAATAGTAAAACCTTTTAATTTTCAAAATTTTCTCCAGTAAAGCTTTTTTTTGTAATAAGTTTATCCACACTGTTAGATCAGTCATTTCTTTAATATAATTTAAAGCTTTCTAAAAAAAACACTATTAGATCAGTCGTTTCTTTAATATAATTTAAAGCTTTCTATAAAAAAAATCTCCGGTGATAATTTTCAAATTTTTAGATTGAGGGTTTTCTACTTTTTTTAAGAAATACTTTTTTTAATAGTAAAAACAGGAGAATATATTAAAAAAAGGTGAGATTACAACGCCCCATGAGGAAGGTCCATGGGGGGACCCTGAAAACAGCTGAATAAGTGTATTAGCTATGCACCCAATAGCACTTCGAACTGAAAATATAGAAACAGATAGTAACAGATGGCATAAAAACCAGTGGACTGATCATAATTGCACATGTGAAATGTCTGTAAAAGATGCCATGAACTGCCTGACAAGGATTATTGGACCCTTCCAAAAGCAACCGTAATCTAAATACGATGACCAGCATACTAAAGTCTTCTGTGACATTCAAGCTCCAAGCCTTGACACATGATTTCCCTCGTGCTGGAGAGAGAAGCCACTTTTTTTTTTGGAGCACTGATATCATTGTATTTTGTTTGAAAAGCAACCTGGACCCTCGAGAAGGCTATGAAGATTGGTCATGGGAATGGTCTTTGTCCCCGTTGCAAAACCAAGCTAGAAACTGTCCCACATCTATTTTTCTCTTGCCCAGACACTAGGCAATTCTTGAGTGTTCTGAACAAGGCTTTCATGAAGATTAGGAACTCCCCTCTCAGTTGGAAAGAAGTCCTCCTAGGAGAATGTCACACCCTGGACCCCTTAACGTGGCAGTCCGTCAGAATGCGGCTTCTATGGCATGTATGGAATCAACGGAATGAAGCTCTTTATGAAGTTAAAACTAATCACTATTTTTATCTCTTTCTTGACAGTGTCCGCAAGCTAATCCATCATCTTCAACCAACTGGTGTACCTATGGAGGTGGATCGTTGGCAGGACCTGCCATGGAGGAAATGGAAGAAGTTTCACAGCTCCTCGCTCTGCAAAAAGAAGGAAACCATGCTACAAGGATTGGATTTCGAATGTCAAAGAAGGCTTCAGCGCTCTGCTTATCACACCCAGGCATCGGAAGGTTTCCGAGGGGTCCTTTAAACCCTCCTAGACTCAGGCTACTGTTCACGTGGTCTGACCATGTTCTTACAAGATGATTGCGCAGCTCCTCTACCCGAAAATAAGGAAGTCAAGCTACATTTGGGTCTTGTGTGCCTCAGCCGATTTCATCAGGCTGTTCATCAAGTTTTGATTCATGAAACTGCTCATCTAGCTTTGATTATGTCTACTGTTTCAGTCGTTTGCTGTATCTGTTTTTTAAGTTTCAGAGTTAATCCCATTATCTACAGGGTTTAACAGTTCTCAGGGTCTCCCCATGGACCTTCCTCATGGGGACTTGTAACCTCACCTTTTTTAATATATTCCTCTGTTTTAACAAAAAAAAAATACAATGGTGGAAGGCACCCCCCTCGGGTTTGGCATACGGGGGTTGGGGGTGTGTGTGAGTATTTCTTTTTTTTTTTCAAAAAAAGGCTGATGAATTATGATTAAGGAAGGGGCGAAATTACAAGGACGACATCCACGTGTCGATCATGCATAGCTACTACCTAATGGCTGGCGCGTGGCCACAGCACGAGATCTTGCATGAGGAAAAAAAAAAAAGATCCGAGGCAACGAAAGCCACTTGTCTGGTTCTATGTCGCTCCGGCCAAGTGTCACACGCTTGTTAGCATGTGCTCCACGTGGTCTGGGAGGAACAGATTAGAGCATGTCACTTCTTCCAGACTGGTTCGTGCTCGAGCTCCAACCGAGCTGATGATGATTTCCTCTCGCCTCTCCTCCTTCGTCCTCCTGAGGATCGAGCTCTCTATTGCTCTGGCTAGCCGCCGACTCCTTCTTTCCCTCTGGTCGCCGGATGGGGCTTGCGAGGGATCTTCGTCTCGCTTGATTGCTCTTCCTCGTATGCCTCTTAAGCACAAACGGTTCTGGCTCCCTCGACAGCCTTTGGACGAAAGCCCTTCTGTTCAGCTTCTTTCTTTCTTGACCTTGATTCCGGGATCTTCTGTCAGCAGCAGCAGGGGCTATCTCTGGGGGCCTGAGGCTTCCTCGCCCTTCAAGGCGGATTGGTTTCTTTTGGGTCCCTTGATTTTTAATTTACGGCAGGTTTGATATATAGGGAGTAATCTATTCTGACTCATTTCCTTTCTTTGCAGGTAGACAGAAGAGGTAGATGCGGATGGATCCGACCTCTTGTTGATATGGGCATCTGCTGTCGAAGACTCTGGCATATCAGGGACCACCAAGAGACCTTCATGCGAAGTCTCCTGGCTCTTCTGAGTTGCTTTTCTTTTTGATCTTGAGTCCAGGTGGTAGGCTCTCCTGGCGGCGGAAGGGGGACTACCGGGGTCCTTGGACGTACTCTTGACACACCAGGCCGCCTTCCTCTCTTGATGGAGGATAAGATGGCTCTGCCTCTTTCCTTCTTTGCAGGTACATAAAGGATGCATCTGGCACATCGGGATCATGAGGTTGTGGGCTTACCTGATTTTGCCGAGATGCGGTAGCCTCTCCAGAATTCCTGGTGGACAGGCCAGCGGTGGCTCCTTCTAGTCGATAGGTCACTTTTCCTTAGTAGCCTTTTTGACTTCTCTTGGTTGATTAGTGACTGCATGTCTGTTGTTTCCCTCTTCTCCTGTGAGGGGAGGGCTAGGAATGTTTACTGCATCCTTCTGATAGTTTCTATTAATGCTCTGTCTTTTGAGAGGAGTAAGAGGATCTTGTCTCTGGTTTTTTCGAGTTGATTCATTGTGAAATCTGATTGCCTCTTTTGGAATTTAATCAACAGCATCTTCTCTAGCTTGAATAGGGCTTGTGTTTGGATGTTCCAGTATCTGTTGCATGATGTGATTAAGCATTCTGCTAGGGGAGGGCCCTTAATTTCAGGATTATCAAAAGTGGCAGCTAACCTCTGCAGCCATGCATGCCATATGTATTCGCACCTTATTACATTCCACAGAACTGTAGAACAACCTATATTTTCTCCAAGAATTGTATTCTTCCAGTTTACTTCTTTCCCCCAGCTTAGAATAACTGCCTGCAACTCTTTGTAGGATTCTGAGATGTGCTTGCAGTGAATGAATATGTGTAGATCGTCCTCGGGCTGGCCACATCTAGAACATTGTTCAGAGGCAATGTTGAACTTGGCTGCCTTACACTGGGTCCAGATGGCTCTGTATGCAATCAGCCATGCGAGACAAGATTTCTTAGGTTCTATGTGTTGACTCCACAGCTCTTTGAGGCAACTGTACCATCTTTTCCTGTCCCAGGCTATGTTCCATCTGCGGTTCAGAGTAACCTGGATAGGGGGAGACTTTTCAAGATAGGGAATGGGTAGAATGGGTTTATTTTTTTTCCAGCGAAAGGCCAGGAAGTTGAAGCTGGGGGGACTACTGATTCTCCAGATTTCCTGGGTATCCCATTGGGAAGTTCTGCTTTGTACTAGATCTAGTTCAGGGGTTCTGCAGTCGTATTTGCCTACCAGCTCTGCTCTTGTGAGCCAAGTACCGGTGATGGGGTTAAAAATATCTGACCAAGTAGCCAGTCCTTTCCTGTGCAGATTGAGGGCAATATTCTCTTCTTCTGGACCTAGAATAGGCTGAGGGAAAAAGGACCACCAGCAGGAGTCGGCAGCTATTAACCCTTCTGATTTCTTGTCATTGAGATTGATGGACAGTGCTCCTTTAGATCTGAACCAGGCTTTCCAGATTGAAGTAACAAGATGACTCCCTTTGGGGGTAATGGGATGTTTTGAAGCTACTATTGTGGTCATGGGTAGATTTACCCATTTATTGTGACCGGTGATAGAAAATCTGGGGAGGTCTTTGACTAGAAGCTGAGCCCAGTCTTCAGATGGATTTTCCAAAGCTCTGATTATCCATTTAGCGGCCATTCTGTCTGCAATCAGACGGATGTCTAGAATCCCCAGTCCTCCCTTGAATTTTGGGACCGTGCAGATCTCCCATTTAACTTTAGGTCTGCTTCTGATCCATGGGTCACCTCCCCACAAGTAGTTTCTGCAAAGCTTGGTGAATTCGTTGAGATCAGCATCAGGAGGCCTCCAGCAACTGAGGAAGTAGATCGTGGCTGGGATGATGAAGTGGTTAATGACCATGATTCTACCTGCTCTAGGGACAGTTGCTTCCTTTTCCATCTAAGCAGCTTACTTTCTATTTTTTGCATTACCCATTGTCATCTTTGTTTCATTGACACCCTGAATCCCATGGGGATTCCAAGAAGTCTGAAAATTTCTCCATCTTGGATGCTATGACATCCTGTTTCCAAAAGCCACGATGGGGGGGGTACGATGAGAGTTTTAATGCCTGTTTTACTGTGATTGACTTTGGATCCTGAAGCCTCACAGTAGATTTGGAGACAACTCCAGAGAACCTTGATGTTATCCTCTTCGTTTGCAATGAGGCTGTTGGTATCGTCCGCGAACATCTGGGTGCACATTTGCTCACCGTTAGGAAGTTTGATGCCCACTAGTTCTCCTTTGTTTATCCTGTCCTTTATCAGCCAATTGAGCCCATCTGCAGCTATAGCATAGAGTAGGGGAGCTAGTGGGCACCCTTGTCTGATGCTTTTTTCTAGAGGGAAAGGGTCTGACAGCTCTCCATTGAGAATGATTTTGGCTTTGGCATTCCCAAAAAGAGTCTGAACCATATGGGTGAACTGAGGTCCCAGCCCCATGTCTCTTAGGGATTGGAGGATGTAATCCCACTGGATTCTGTCGTAAGCTTTCTCAAAGTCTATCTTGATAAAAAGGAAATCCTGGCTGGATTTTTCTGCATAGTCGAGACCTTCCCATAGGGCGATTATGGAGTCCAGGATGAACCGACCTTTGATGAATCCTTTTTGTTCCCTTGAAATCCAGTGTTTCATGTGATTACTCATTCTAGTGGCTAGAACTTTGGCTAATATTTTGTAAACACTGTTAAGCATAGTGAGAGGTCTCCAATTTCCCAAGATCTCCTTGGGGCCTTTTTTGTGGATCAACTTGATGAGACCTTGGTTGATTTGGGTTGGAAGTGCTCCAAATTTCAGCGATTCATGCCAAACTTTGAGGATGGGGCCTGTTAGCACCTCACAAAAGGATTGAAAAAACTCAGCTGGGAGACCATCCTCACCTGGGCTCTTGCTGGGTTTGAGGGAATATATGGCCTCTTTGATTTCCTCCGGAGTGATTTCTTTCTCTAGAGTAGCAGCTATGTTGGGTGGGACTGTTGAAGGTCTGACTTGTTTTATTGTATCCATTGCGGCTGCCTTGGAGGGGGAGGGGAGTCCTTCTTCCTGGAAAATGTTGCTGTAGTATTCGGTGATCAGTTTTCTGTTCTCAACTTGGTTCATCGCCAATGTACCTTCCTTATTTGTTAGCAAGGGGATATGTTCTTGCCTTTGTTTGACCTTGAGAGTTTTGAACATTTCTTTGTTAGGTCTGTCTGCTTTTCCTGTCCACCATTCCCTGGTAAATAGTTTAGTGTGTTGCAGAGCTATTTCTTCCTCTCTTTTGATCCTGGCTCTGAGCTGGTTGGTATTGGCTGGGTTGCCAGAAGCCTCTTGCTGGTGCAGTTGTTCTTGGAGCTTTGTGAGTCTGCTGCATCTATGGGCTGCAACCTCTTTTCTGACTTGCCTGAGGAGGTTTTGGGTTGACTTGACAGCAAGGTTCCAAGCTTTGGCCGGAGAGAGGGTTTTGGTGAAGAAGGATTCCCAGATGATTTTGACTTCTTCTTGAACTAGAGGCAATTTGAATAGGGCTGGATCTGTATGAAACCAGCACGCTTTGTGTCTGTTCTCCTGGTTATCCATTGTAATAATGACAGGGTAATGGTCTGAGATGCAAGTGGTTGTATCTACAACACATTCACATCTGTTGAATTTGGAAAAGATTTCACCACTTGCGTATGCTCTGTCCAGCCTGGCTTTTCTGGCCAGGTCTCCTGAGGAGTAATTCTGCCATGAAAAACTTCCTTCCTGGCCTAGATCCTGCAGGTTGAATTTACGTTTTACCTTTTCCCAAGCTTGTTTCTCTGCTCCAGCCAGGGCTAGACCTTTGGATTTGTATCTGTCTTTTAGGGTTTCTACCATGTTGAAGTCTCCCATTATCAGCAGTGGTGCTCTAAGACTTAGCAAGGATTTCCAGGTCCTGATTCTCAGCTTCTGAGGGCCGTGGGCATAAACACCGACAATGGAGAAGTTGTTCATGTGGAGTACTATCCACTGATTGTTAATGTCTATTTGAAAGTCTTTAAGATCTTCCATGCTATCATAATGAATGCCTACTGCCAGTCCCCCGGCTCCATGAGTATGAAGTGAGTGGACCCAAAAGTGATAGGAGGAGATGGTGTAAAGCCTTCTTTTCAGTTCCTCCCCTGACGTCTTGATCTCCACAAGGGAGATGAAGTCCAGATGTCCTTTTGATTTGATCCATTGTTTTACTAGCTGTGCCTTCTTAGAGTCAGTAAGCCCTTTGACGTTGAAGCTTGCAGCTTTCATTATCTTTTATTTGGGGGTTTGTGGGTACCTCCTTTCGCGGTTGACTGAGGGGTGGCTCCCAGTTGTGCCCTGCCTCTCTTTAGTTCCTTGCTTATATCCATGTCATTGGGGTTACCAGATGGTGGGATGAGACCCTTTTCAGCGGCTGTTGTGCCTGTTGTGTCCATGTCAGCCACATCCAGATTGTCGATTTCTTTGTCTAATCTCAGCTTGTTGATGGGGGTATTTTCAACAGTGTCATTTTCTTCTTTAGCTTCCCCTGGATCCGGAACAGCTGCAAGAACAGAGTATCTATTTGGTTTGACAATAGGGTGAGAGGGCTTGGGCTTGGAGGCTGGTTTCCTTCTAATGGCTTGAGCAAATTCAGGATCTTTTGAGGCTCCGGAAGGCTGGGGGGGCCGAGAGAAGGGTTGGAATGACTAGGGTTGAGGGGGGGGTCTTTTTCAGCTGCTTGGGGAAGGATGAACTGAGGGTTTTTTAAGGGGCAGTTTCTGATGAGATGACCCTGCTTACCACAGTGAAAGCATGAATTAGGCAAGTGTTTGTAGAGGATAGCCTGAGAATGAGAGTGTGTGAGTATTTCTAAAAATTTCCTGTACCTGCTTTAAAAAAAAAATTAAGGCTATTTATGTGCCAGATAGGACGATGTACAGTTTTTACCATAGTTTTTAAAAGCGTGCAACATCGCAATTTAAGGCTATTTATGTGCCAGATACCATACAATAAATTTAAGGCTATTTATGTGCCAGATAGGACGATGTACAGTTTTTACCATAGTTTTTAAAAGCGTGCAACATCGCAATAAATTAGTGTAGAAAAAGAGCTCCATTCAGGACTTGCATTTTCTTTCAAGAAGCAGTACGATGGGTGGGTCCATGGCTTTTGATTTTTTCAAAGTCGAGCAGCTGTGCTCTCAGGGAGTCTCCCGGAAGAGACCAACTTTTCTGAGTTTTTTTTCATGGAAGCTTGATGAATGAGAACAAGGGAGCATCAAATTCAACCAGTTATCAGGTGTTTTGTAATAATCAGCTTATTATAATCACGTAAAAAATCAATTCTAATTGCATCCTTTCTATGCCAAGGAAAGCTTTCAATGCAACCTCAGCGCATGCACACACACACGGTTCTACACACGAATGTAGACCGCATTAAAAAAGTGGGTCGGTCAGGGCCTGTCACCTCTCGAGAATAAAGGATCTACCACATGCCCACACACCTTTGCCAAATGGCCAAAAAGAAGAACATGGAGCCAACATACAAGTTGCAATAATTATCACAAACCCCGTTCATTGAAAACCTGTCGCTTCAAAACTGGTAGGCCCTATTGGAAGCACTCCAAAGAATGTCACAGATAAGGTCAAGATTCTTCAGCTTCAAGAGAAGAGAGAATATCTTGTAAACGTGAATCTAAGCTATGTGCTGAAGCTCCAATACCTCTAGAGTCTAGGATAGAGACCCAGAGGGTCATTGCTCTTTGCTGATTGCCTAGGATAGTGAGAGAAGTCTCGACCTGAAAATGGCCTTGACCGCTATTTGATGTCAGCCCGACTTTTGTAACTTGTCTCGATTTTCTTCAATAATAAAAATGCTTTATTGAAAAAAAAACCTGTCGCTTAAATGGTCGAATGATTAAAGGCCATTTTCTTGATTGGTTGTACATCGATAAGAGAGAAAACATGTTTGTCAATGTGAAGTAGTAAAGGACTTTGAGAGTCCTTAGGTGATGGGTTCAAACTTCCTCCTCTCAAAGCGATGGCATCTAGTGTTCATGTGAGTAGTGTACTTTCAAATTTCCATCCAAGCCCAGAAAAAAAGGAAACATGTGTGTGACGTCGTTGTAGAGCCTATACCAATGCTGGAGGTGCTTAACTCTGGAGAGGGGATCCTAAGTTCAAGATCTAGCTGGTTCAAAGGCACGCCCACTCTACACACTACTTTCATGCGCCGGTTTTCTAAAAAAGGCTCTCGGCTATGCTCATGTATTAACTTGCAGAAGGATCTACTATTGAGAAAAAAAAAAGAGTGAAAACATGTGAAAAAATTGATAAGTGTTGTAGTGCATCGAATAGGACTTTCATTTTTTTTGCCGATCGCATCATAGTGCTGTGTGGTAAGGTTGGAGATCAAGAGTCCCAAGGATACGGGTTCAATTCTCCACCCCTGTGTGAGTGCGATGGCATTAGTGTGTGTGAATAGGGTAGTTGTACTTTCAAATTCAAGGCAAGATCCAAAAAAGGGCTTCAATTTTCCTAGGAGGGCTTGGGCTCGATTTTCTCTCACTATGCTCTTGAATTGCTATAAAAACTAGGGGGGGCCTAAGTTTGACTCTCTCTCTCTCTCTCTCTCTCTCTCTCTCTCTCTCTCTCTCTTCACTCATGAGCTGTTATAAAAAACATGGGGATGGGGGTAGGGCTTGCCTAGGAGGGTGTGTGCATAACAATCTAATAATCTAGAAAGAAACAAGAAATTGAATAAAGGTTATTGATGCTTCTTTTGTGAACCCTTCATGTGTTACCTTTTTTGAAAAAAGAAAGTAAAATTAAGGCAAAGTATTTTTAAAAATTGTTTTATAGTTAGATCTAACTCATTAGCAATATTTTCTTGAGAAAGAAATAAGTGAAGGTGTTTGTGAAGGATGCCTTTCACTTGTTTTTGAGATGGTGATGCATAAGAAATTTTTAACAATCTAAATGATCAAATCAAGGTTTGTTGTGATATGTTGGGACACATGTAAATTCTATTGAGCATGTCAGAAACCATGATGGATCATACATAATGACTTTTCTAATACATGAATGCTGGGATGTGAGATAGGCACATGTAAAGGTATTACACCCTTTATGTGAAAGAGACTTCACAAAAGAACCAATGTGGTTACCCACAAGTGATCAGGTGGTGATTCTTTTGTGAGTTGTTAGCAAAGAAAAAAATCAAGGCTAATATTAGCCCAATGGTTGATATAAAGGGTTTTTTTTAATGGATTGGAAAAAGATTTGTCCTCGATCTTTATACCTTTCACACATATAGGTCACCTAACCATTTTCTTGAGTAACAAAGAAGGAGCCATATAAAAAGATCTATAGGTGATTATTCAATAATATAATAGGTCAAATGCCTACATCGAGGCTTTTGAGTGTATCTACCATGCACAATACTCCATAACTTATAGATGGACTAATGCTTACAATTTTAAAAGAGATTATGTTCTCCAATATGTTGACACTATTATATACTACCCTTGGAGAAAGATTAGCCCAATGTATTAACACTATTTTACTACCCTTGAAGAAAGATTAGCCTAATGTTCAATACTTTGATATAGAGTACCCCTTCCTAAACTTCAACCTGGTTATAAAAAGGCATTTAGTAGAAATTTTTATTTCTTAAAAAGATCACACTCATACATTCATCAAGTACCACAAGGTTAAGGGAATCAACAAGACTCCATAAAGCGAGTGTCGCTCGACCACTTTCACCATTCACAATTGTTATCAAAAGATTTTTTTTTTATGTCCATTGCACGAGAGACAATGAGGCTCCATAGAGCTTGATTTTAGGATGTTGTTTGCACACAAACATGATGAATAAAGGTGGAGAGTGGCTTGTAGCCATTCATGACTAATGTTGTGTGGTTATGACCATCTTGCCCACTTGTGCATGCATAGCTATGTGAACTCCGTCCTGCAAAGAGCTACAACTTTAGCAGAGCTTTTGAAAAAATTGTATTAGTTGTACATAATTTTAAGCTCAGGGGGTTCACTCATAAATATGCAAGCGTAGCACATAGGTTCAATAGAAGGGGTTTTTAAAATCCCTTTTTTGCACATTTTTTACATACTTCTGAAGGGTACCATTTAAAAGGGGTATTTACAGATTGAATAGAAAAAGGGTGTGTTTTATTCATGAAAAATTTATAGATAAGGGGTTTTTTAATTAGGCCTTGAATGCACGTGATATAGAGGGTTTACATATAATGAACCCCCTGAGATTTTAAGGTGACCCATTCTCAAGTGAGAGTTAGGGTGGTAAATATAATTCTAACTTTTAGCAAATAAAGCACAGATTTAAGGAGAAACTCAGTTAAACAACACATGTTAAAGTGGAGGCCACAAAGTTTAAATCTTGTAAGCCCCACTTGTTGCATTTTTTTAAAGTCTGTTCATTGCCATGATTAGGTAAGAAAAAAATCCCTTTTTGAAGTGGATCCTCATAGAAAATGTCTGCAAACATTGTAAAGGTTCTTTCTCCCACATGCCTTTTGCCCATACATGCCATAATACCTAAGCATGGTGTCCTATGTGCATCTTGCCTAAGTAGTAACATGTCCTTCTATTACAAGAAAATTGGTATGCACATCTTACCTGTTGTTGGGGTAAATCCTCCTATCAGAGGCTAGTAAACAAAACATGCCGTGAAACAAAAATGCCACCTAACTTAGCACAAAAATAGGTTGGGACCTTTAGAAAACCAGGGAAAAAAAATCCACAGAATCATGCTCAGTTGAGAGATGTGATTGCATGAATTTGGTGGTCTTCCATTGGCCCCATGTTGAACTTGATATCCCATATTCGGGCTACTATGCACTTTAATGAATTAGCACCTGTAACAATGCTAATTAATTAAAGTGGCACTAACGTTTTAACCTTAAGGTTAAAAATGTTCTCCTAACACCTACATCGCAATGAAAAAGACGGACATCGCAAAAAAAAGGAACGTTCGTGGAGCGCTGCACCAAAAAAAAGAAGAAATGTTCGTTCTTTCATTCATTTCGTTCTCTGTGTGTGAGAGTGTGTGTGTGTGTGTGTGCGCGTGCGCGCGCGCGCGCGGAGGGCACGGCCTCAAAATGGCCAGAGCCTCTTTGCGTTTTATTCCCACATGAGGCAGTTAAGGAAGCATCCAGAAAAACCTTGAGAATTCGATTTTTTTAGGTCCCATCTCCACACCTTAGACTAACGGTATACAACCTCAACAAATTAATTAACTCCTAAGGTTATACAACCTCAAAAAATTAAGTAATTGTCAAACAAAATTTGGCTACGATATTGTTCAAAATCAAAATGCCCTCAACATTGGTCTAGAAAATACCGTGGTATCATCTTGAGGGATGAAAATTTGGAGGAGAAATTTTTTGAAACAGGAAGGGAAAAATTACGGATCTTATACACCAGCAGGTAGATTACACTAGAAAAATTACCGAGCTTATACACCAGCGAGATTACACTAGAAAAATTAATGAGCTTATATCTTACAAGGGGAATGCTTACCCTAGAAAATTGGTCCATACTTCTTGACTCTTGGTGCACTCAACTAGAAAATTGGTTCATACCTCTTCACTCTTGGTGCACGCAACCCACACACTTTGGCATAGTAAAGTGGATTGGGATGAGCTAAGACAGCTCATGTGTATGTGTTTGTTGAAAGAGTCAAGACAAGGGGGATGGTCCTACGTGCTAATAAAAGTATTTTCAGAATAGCCATAGGTAGAGGCACGGAATCTCAACACTAACGTGGTCACTTAGGCACTTAGGCATAGCAGAAGATAGTAGCTGCTGCTGAATTATCTTCGTGTTGCAGCCGCCCAAGCTTGCAAAATCTATCCCCTCGGAAGCTGCTTTGAAAGTATGCAGCTCCTCCCTTCCTTCCACTTAGTGCTCACTTGCTGCTTTGTGCTTCTGCTGGCGTTTCTGCTTTCCCGCATCTTCTCTTTTCTAGCAAGCTTTGTTATAGGAACTTCTGCAGCTACAAGGAAGCAGGTGGAGGAGGAGGAGGAGCGCCAGTTATCCATGCAAGAGCGCATGATTACGAGGGATGCAAGCTACGACGAGGTGGCCAAGATGGGCGTTTTTGATGACGCGGCCGAGGCTGAGCTGCAAGGCGGGTCATGGAGTGAGGCTGATAAGGGTGCGCAGGTGGCCGAGCAAGACAGTTTTGATGGGTCGTCGATGATCAGTGACGCTCATAAGGGTGCAGCTCCTGCTTCAATTATCCCATCATTAACGCAACACCACGAGAAGAAGAGCCTCCAGGATTCCGACGGCAGCTTATCCAAACGTTTGCCCCCTACTTGGTCCGACGTACAGAAGATTGTAAATAGCTCCAGGAAGTTTGATGCTCCTCCCCAGGATTAACTTAATCAGAGGCTAATTACTCCTTCACACTGCTTGCATCAGGCTCTTAATTACACACACCTGTTTTATATTCGTATAAACTCAGTAGATCTGGCCAAATTATGCAGCTTAGTTATTTCTTTTGCCGCTTGTAGCATTAATCAATCCTTAATTTAGGCACTTGTTCTTTCTTTCTCTTGTCAACGGGTCTAACAATGGATGATCATCAACTCTAATGCATACCTACACAGCGCGCACATTGGTATTCTGTCTGTGAAGAATGTCAATCTTTGATTCTTATTCTGAATTTCTCCCACAAATTCGTTGTTTAGAATTTAAACCGCCAAATGAAAGGTCTAATGTGGAAGATCCAATCACTGGTTGCTAACCACGGCAAAATTGAAAAGGGGAAATATTTTTGAAGAAAAATTTGCAGCAGCCTTTTTTCTTTGGTTCTAGACATGCCATTTGTTCTGCATCATTGTGTTCCCTAGGACTGTGCACACCCTACGAAAAAGGCACATTAAAGTGGGCTGAATGAGTGAGAATGGGCTGTTTTTGTTTTGTTGAAAACATTTGGCTTGACTTGATGTGGCATCTCTATCTCTATGTTATATAAAGGAAGAGTTTCACAAAGCTGTTAGGTGGCGAGAACGGAGAGGCTAGTCGAGCATGCAGTTTGAAGGTTTGAGGAGGAGCAAGTACCTGTCGAATGGGCGAGGCAAGAATAGTCTTTCATATTGTTATAGGTGGCAAGAATGGCAAGGCTAGTCGAGCACGCAGTTTGGAAGTTCGAAGAAGAGGTCTCTATATAGGTGGCAAGAATGGCAAGGCTAGTCGAGCACGCAGTTTGGAAGTTCGAAGAAGAGGTCTCTATATTTGGAGGTTCGAAAAAGAGATCTCTATATTATATAAAAGAAGAGTTTCACAAAAATGCTACGCGATAAGAATGGGGAGGCACGCGCGCAATTTGGAAGTTTCAAGAGGAGGTTCAAGAAGGGGTAAACACGTTCTTGTCAAAAACCGAGGAGGTTCAAGAAGGGGTAAACACGTTCTTGTCAAAAACCGGTGAGGTTTCTCGTCCTAACAATAGTCTTTCATATTGTTATATAGAACCAATTCTCACCACACAAAAAAGAAAAAAAAACTTTTTTCCTAGTGAGTGAGAAAGACAAGGTTGGAGTATGGCGGGTTTCCTTAATGAAAATCCATGATTGGCCCATTTTATAACTCACCATGATAAGGCAAATCATCGCCTAAACCGTGTGCAGCTCCGCCCTTCTTTCATGGTGGTTTGTGCTGTTGCTCGCGTGGTTACTTTCTTGCAGCTTCTCTGAAAGCTCTGTTATAGGAGCGACAAGGGTTGAGGAGGAGGAGGAGGAGGAGGTGGTGGTGGTGGTGGTGGTGTAACCATCCCAACAGCACATAATAGGGATGCAAATTACCACGAGATGGCCAAGACAGGCGCTTTTGATGATGTGGAGGCTGAGCAGGACAATACTGAGAGGGGTCATGGAGTGAGGAACCTCAGCCACACATACATTTGCGTCAAATCAAAACATCCTATGACAAATATGAAAATATTTATCAAAATAAAGAGAGCAAAATTAGAGATTGCCTCTAACAAGAAGATAAGAGAAGGGTTCTCCTGCCTTGTTTTTTTTTTTCTTTGGTGCAATGTTAAATAAAAAATAATGATGATGGGCTGGTTTTTTGATGCGTGTTTTGCTCGCTTTTTCCTATTTGAAACGTTTTTTTATTTTTATTTTGCAAACAGTGAGTGTTTCTTGTTTTTTCCTATCGTAAATGTTTTTCAAAATACACAAAACGTGGAGCCCTTACACCACCAAGAAGGCTCTTCACCACCAAAAATTTAAGCAATTTTTACAAATCTCTTATTTTTGGCCTATCTAAAGTTTGGAATAATGCCAAAGGCTTTCCTTTTACAAGGGTACGCCAAAAAGTTTTCATGGTAAATTTATTGTGGGATGGACTTGAAATTATGCATTTGTACTTGAAGCACCTCCATCCTATCTTTTATGTACAAATTTCCTAGAGAGAAAATGTCCGAAGCAGATGTCCAAGGTTTTTTTGTAGTACCATCATATAGCTCAGGAGCTAGCCAACCCATCTTGCCAAGTCTCTCTCTTTCGAGCTCAATTCTATTCTTGTACTTAGTATCTTCCTCACTAAAATGTCTGGCTAACAAGTTCTCCTTTGGATTTATTACATATGTAGCGCGTCCCCAATCACAAATACCAATCTGCACTCGCATAGTAGCTGCATAGTCCAGAAGGACGTTTCCACTGTGTAAATCATTGTGGATCCAACCTTGTTCGTGTAGCTTCTGAAGGCCAAGGCAAAGAGCAAAGCAAAGTTCTAGTACGAGAGTCACAACCTGTTGTATGTTATTTGCAGGGATTTGCTTTGTATCCAACTCAGGCTTGCAATGCATGAACCTTTTTTTGCTTTCTTTGAAAAATGTGTACAGTGTCTCTCCATTAAAATATGGCGTGAAAATCCAATGTGGTGCACTTATTGACATAGCAATTGGCTGAACCAGGACGCTATGTTTAACTTGCATTGTTGATTCTTTCATGAAAGTAGACTCTCTTTTCTCTACATTGCCTTTAAAACTCTTTGCTACATAATAAGCAATCGGGCTGATGCCTCGTACTCCTTTGATTCTTGCTAGGAAAAGTTGCCCTTCAGACCCAGCACTGATTTTTTTATCCGTATATATTTCATATACATGATCTTGCAGCAGCCAGGCAGTATAGGTTGTTGTAGGAAAAGTCGTAGCAGTACTGTCCACTTGTTGGGTAGAAGCATTGTTCGATGTATTTATTCTGGCACGTGCATATTCCTCGGTTGGATTTGGACCAATCTTCTTCTTAGCTAGCGCATACAAATTTGCTCGTATACCACTGGCTTTTCTTTGTTTCCACATACTATGCCAAGCCAAACACTTCTCATTCGAAGATAGCGATTCGTCTACATATTGTGCATGATATGTGATGTTTCCTATGATGGTCGTCACACGCTTTTCCAATTCTTCTGACCAGGCTACATCTGTGAATATGTCTTTTACTTGATCTTGTATCTTTGACACCTCTTTGATTTTATTTAGCCTTTGCATCACATGTTGTTTGAATACATCTAACATAGTGTCATCGTCCCCGATTTTTTCGATCATTGTCTTGTCCATGTGTGCGACGAGTAAGAGTACTTCTCTTTGAATATAGGCAAAAAGCCTCTTCAATTCTTTGGAATGTTCCTTGGTTGCCATGTCAAGACGTTCAACATGTCCTAAACGAAAGCAAAATACAAAGTTAAGAGACAGAAAATTTAAAATTATAATTGCAAAGTCAAGATCATGCCAATATACCATATGAGCAGATCCTTGCAGAAATACCCCAAGGTACAAAGTTGATATTATATGGTGAACTTAACAAATATTTAAAAAAAAATTACATTGGAAACATGGTCAAACAATACACCATTTGAGCAAAACCTTACAAAAATACTCCAAGGTACCAAGTTGACAGCATGTGTAAAAACATTATCATGCATCTGTAATCTTTCTTATTCTGGGTTTTAAGGTAATTAAGACAACATCAAACAATATACCATATGAGTAGATCCTTGTGGAAATGCCCCAAGGTAAAAAGTTGATATCGTACAATGAATTTAACAAATTCAAAAATTTTATCATGTCAAAAAAAATGGCCAATCAATAAACCATAGGCTATCGGAGGCATCGATGACCCCCCCCCTTCCAACCAATTGAACCGGCTTCCGGCTTAGAGGTTGGTGGAGTGTTCAACTTCCAACAAACGCTACCTAGCTAGGTAACACAAACGCTACCTAGCTAGGTAACACAAGCTAATGAAGGGGAAATAATAGGGGAATCTGTACCATAAACAAATGCAAGGGGTTCGAACTTTGGATGCTCTACTTATCTCTGGGAAGCTGCAAGCTCTCGCCATAGCCACATAGCCTCTCATCTTCGTCATCTTCCTCTGAGCTCCTCCTCTCCCTCCCTCTCTGGCTCTCGCTTGGCCTCCCCCCTCCTCCACTTCCCCTCCCTCTCCCCTTGCTCATCCATGCAAACACGTGAAGACATCATTAAATCTAATTCTTGAATTTAATAAAGGAACGAGTAAAAAAATTAAACATGTATATCTAATAAAAAAACACGCAAAAAATAACACATGTATATTGGATAAAATAATGATTCAAAAATTTTTCATTTCTAAGCCAATCATAAATTCAAAAACTGCATTACATAAAGAAAACTGCATTTCTAAGCCTGCCCTTGCCCTCCCTCCCCTCCATTACAAAATTCGCATCTGCCCACCGGAAGGCCCAAAAAAAGAGAGAGAACTAAACAGAACTCGGATTCCGTAAAGCGTGAGCGAGTGGATAAAAGTGATACGAACGCCGTCGACAAGGAGAACATATGGAAGTTTTCTCCCTCAAAGCTCATCGCTCTATCGCTTCTCAACAATGAAGCAGATGAAATATGTGATATCTGTGGCACTCCTCAGTCTCAAGTCCCGCTGGATGCTTTCTCAAAGATAGATGACACAGTAGACGACGGATAGGCTTGTCAGGAATCATGGGTGATTGATAAGTGTGGGGAGGGGCATCACTTGAATTGCAAATATGCATCTTCGGAATGAGGCCAGAGGCAGAGGAGAGGATCCTCTGTGCAGCATCACGATGGAGGGGAATTACCGATGCAACAGGGCGGAGGGACCCAAGGTGGGAAATCGACGCAAGGTTTGGGAGGAGGATCCACATCTCCCTTGAGGAATAATGTGGCATCAGCTCTCAAGCGGATCCACACTCCTGAGACAACTCATTGACTATTTCAGCAGCTCTTTGAATGTGAGACCAGCTTGAACTACACAGATCTCCTCCTTTTTTATTGATCGTGTTCTTCTGACTTTGTGGGCGCTCTTTCCTTGCAAAGAATCAGTGCAAATCTTGAGCTGAGTGGTGAAAAAGCTAGGTCTGCGAGGTGGAGCATTCGAAGCTCTAATCCATAATATCGCATGCTAACTATTGTACAAGTTTAATTCAAAGGGTTGGCGATTACATGCTGAAGCTTTGGTTGTGTGCGATATCGATTGCCAACGCTGAATGGTGTAGCAGAGCTAGGATCAATAGACTTGATCTACGACAGCCGGAAGCTCATTCACGAGATCAAGGCCTCTTTCACTGATGATGTGTGGGAGCAAACCCAGAATCAATCCTCCGCTTTTCCTCGGCGTCCGAGGTTTTTTTTTGGAAGAAATCTTTCTGGTGAGACACTTTCACCTATGGAAAATTCACCGCACGATCGAGCACAACATATTCTCACCTTCTCGCTCGAAATCGCAAGCCTTAAGATTCATCATCACATGCCAATGCCATGAATCGAGGTTAACAAAAGACAATCGGTGTAGACAACTATGACAAAAGCGCAAGCAAGCTGAGGAAAAGGAGGACGGGAATGTCTTCAAGTGGAGAAGACTGCACGTTTCAGTCTGTTTATTAAGACCCTCACCTCATCGCCCCCCTCCATGGCTCTGTGCTCCATCCCTTTCCTCACCCTCACCCCCGTCTTTACTCAGAATCTCTCCTACGACCCAGATCGCAAACCTGCCGCCACCAGCCACGCCGAAAGAACAGAAAAAGCAATGGAATGGACAGAAAAGAGACGTACCTAAGCAGATGTGTTTTGACAGAGCCTTTGGTCTTGGAATTTTTGAGCAATGGGAGTTTGGAGCGACACTTTCTTGTTGCTGCACTTTCTCCCACAAATTCTTCTTACGGTATTCTTCACGATGCGTCAATCACAATGAGTTGTGCTCTAGCTTGAAAGTAGGAACGTTTATTAAGATTTATCATCAAAAGCGTGTGTATGCTTTTGTGGTTACACTGAATTAAAGGAGAAAGGAAAGCGCTCCTCATACACTCAATTAAATAAAAAAGCAAAGCTTTCCCAATCCACACCATTAGATCTTGAGAAAAGCAACGTATGAAATTGAGACAAGTGGCTTCGTGAGAGCTCTTGAAAGCGAAACATCCTTTTAGGCTGCCTACCCTAAAAATTAAACGCATTAGCCCAAAAATTAACACTACTCTCTCCATAGACCGAAACAGACAGTTGCATACAGAGACACAGAGAGAGAGAAAGCGCGAGCGCCTAGAAACACAGAGAGAGTGAGAGAGCGCGCGCGCGCCTAGAAACACAGAGACGATGATTCGCATCGGCAAGTGCCTTGTGCGTGGATCAAAGATGGTGCGGCAGGCTTCCGGTGTGGCGGAATGGCAGGCGATTTGTATTAGCAAGTGCCTGCTGCTGCTGCGCGGATCAAAAATGTTGGAGCAGCGACAGCTGAGTACAAGTGTGGATGCGCATACGAAGGCAGATGTGAAAGCCTGGCATCATCTGGCAGATCCTAAACAGGCTTTTCTCACAGAGATTGTGGATACTGAAGAAGACAAAGACGAAGATGATTGTGAAGGTAAAGTCCATCATCAGTTTCTTCATTTTCAGGTTGGCACTCCTTTGGCGGATGCTGTTGCGCATGCATGCCGCTATGATATAAGAGGAGAACCCGTCTCTATTTGTGTCAGAAGCTGCTACAATGTGATCTTAGACCGCATGGAAGAATGGCTGACTGGTTATTCGAGAATAATCACGCCAGTGGGTGTGGTTGTCTTGGGCAACCCGGGTATTGGGAAAACAGGATTTCTGGTCTACTTACTTTGGCGCGCAGTGGCCGAAAGAAAGGAGGATGCCATTGCAAAGTTCGCGGACGAAAGCCTTCCTTTTTTTGCTTTCAAGTGGGTGAACGGTGGCTCGAAGTTGAAGGTCTCTGGTCACTCATCTCTCAGCTGTGCGTACAATGTCTTCGATAATAGCACTCCTTGGTACTTTTGTGATGGTCGAGTCCACGGCTTCCATTATCCTCTGAAATGTGTAGTTGCATGCTCCCCAAACAAAATGAATTACTACGAATTCTCTAAAAGGGGTGGTATCAAGCTTCTCTATGATCCTGTGTGGACCTTGAAGGAAATCCTCATCTTGAATAAGCAGGTTTACGGTCTTGATCCCAACATAGTGAGAGATCGGTTTGGGCATTGGGGTGGCATACCTCGACATGTTTTTGGGCGAGAAGACAACTATGACCTTTTGCACAAAGCAATCGATGCCATCACAAATTTTCAAGATGTGCTAAAGGTTTTGAATAGTCTGGCTATAGATGACTTAAGCCAAAAAGTGTTTCACTACGACGTGGATGAACTTTGTACAGGATACAAGGTTACATTTGCAAGTAGGTATGTCTCCTCTAAGGTTTATGAAGTTGCCAAACTCAGGAGGAGCATGGAGCTCGGTGAAAGGTTTGCTGAAATTGGCAGAGGGAGCATGTCAGCAAATTACATTGCAGACTTGTTTGAAGCAGAGTTTCATTCTCTCATTCAAGAGGGCGGTACATTCACGGTACGAAAGCTTGATCAGAACGATGGCCAAGTGTCTACGATGCTCTTTGCAAGATTGCTAAACCAGACTTGGTTGAAGTCGGGTATGGGTAGAAAAGGCGCTGCCACAGAAGCTGTCTTTCCAGCTGCAGTTTCGGATAGCCCTACGTACCTTCATCCTCTGTCCGGCAACAATAAGGCTTGGGATGGAATAGCTCTCTATGAGAAGAATGGTTGTACACCTGCAAGAATTTTTCAGGTAACTATTGCTGATAACAAGAATAAGTCAAGGGCGTCCTTTGCATCAGGCATCAGTCGAGCCTTGCAGTATCTTGGACAAGTTCGTCCTGGACCTGTACAGCTCTTTTTTGTTGTGCCTGAGTACAGGTTCGATAAGTTCTCTTTCACCTCAAAGGAAGCATTTGCCAATGTGACATTTTATGTGCTTCTTCTTGATGTCAGAAGAACAAAGTGATGGACTTAACAAAACACTAGCTCATTTTCAACATACATACATGACATGGTTACACCAAAATGTTCCAACTGTATGTTTTAATCAGGGCCCTCACGTTTTTTGGTGTTGGCATTTTGTTTCATTTCAACATGCATCTCTCTTGGTGCAAGCTGCCAACAAATCCCATCGACATCTTTCCTTGCACGAACAGTTCAGGTTCTTGCACAAACCTGGAAGGTAGAGTACATCTGAAATCACCATCTTGTCGCCACCAGCAGTGATGAGGGTAACACTGCCAATACCCTTGACATAACATTTGCTGCTGTCCCTTACCATGACCGTGGAAGCCACAGGAACAGCCTCGAGGAATGAAAACCACTCCTCCTTGTTACATATGTGTCTGGAAGCGCCACTATCAACATACGACCCCTGCTCCCCTACGGTGGCTGCGTAGGCGGAGCAGTACTCTGTCAGAAACTCCTCTCCGGTCCAGAAGTCATCAGCCTTCATCATGAGAGCTTGATCATCTGACTTGTTGTGAATGTCCTCACGGGCCTCCACTTGGGTGAAGTCCACCCCGTGACCAACTGATGCCAATTGACCCTTCACCCTGTGATGTGGCCAGGCACACTGTCACTGTCGTTCTTGCCCAGGTAGGAGAGCTGGTGCTGACGCTTCAGTTTCAGTGCCATGTCATCTGTATCATACAGAGTGGCCCATGCCTCTACCGAGGTCTCTGCCATCTGAATATGTGGAATCACCGCATCAGCTATCGTGCCAATGATCATCGCAAGTGCATGCGAATCTCGATCCTCCCAGGCCTCCAGCTCATCTCTATCTGCCGGCTGTAACAACTGACCACTCTGAGTCAGCAGATCTTTAGGTTTGGGCTCCCCCCCCCCCCATAACATGCCGCCACAACTTCTGCGCCACAAGGTGACTACGGATCTTCACTTTCCACAGTGGATAGTTAGCACCATCCAGCTTCCCTGACTCACCGAAGTTAGGGATGATAGAAGAGGCAGAGAAAGAAGAAGAAGGGGGAGAGGGAACTGTCACTGAAGATGTTGACATACTGTCTGCAAGAAACCAACTCTTTTGCTTGCTGAAAATACAACTCCAACCAGCACTCAGAGAACCACACCTTTGAAGCTTTCAGGAACCAGAAGAACTCTTTCTTTGCGATGGAACTCTTTAGCAACTACTGCTCTGATACCATGTTAGAGATCACGCACAGATAACAAGCGGAAGCACACAAACTAGATCTATAACAATGCTGGAAAAGTACTCAGAAAAGTACAGCAAAGATATGAAGAGATGAAGGCAACAAACTCCTGTATTCCAGCCACCAAACCGGAGGCAAACACTAAGCAACTGGGTCACCTACAAACAGGGATATCAACAGTCACCAAGGAGCTGCAAGTACAAGCCTTCAGGGAGCAGCAAACAATCGAAGATCAGGAGAGGATCTGCAGCACAACTGAGTGTACAATGAGCAGGGCACAGGGGCCTTAATATAGGCCCCAGTCTGCCCCAAATGATGGGGCAGACTACTGCCCAACTGGGCGGCCAAATCAGGCCGCCCCTGGGCTGTTGGTCGGCCATCTGGTCGCGGCCAGATCTGGCGACCTGGTCGGCCATTTGGTTGGCCAGACCTGGCCGACCTTGCCCAGTCTTGGGGCTGGTTGGACCAGCCTCAGCAGCCCCCGATTGGGGTCTGCTATTGCCTTTGTTCGGGGGCTGGTTGGACCAGCCCCTAGCAGCCCCAGAGCAGGGGCTGCTCCTAGTGCTCCCTCCCTAGCCTAACTAGTATGTCCCACAGGGCCAGCCTCATCTGGGTGCCCTGACAAGTTGGGACAGTGACCACTATTCTAACAGGAAGGAGCGTTTTGGTCATTGAAACACTCCGATTCAGTGTTAGATTGGTGGTTGGTTTTGCTGTGGATTTCAGCAAGTAAAAGATTGGGTTCGAGGACGTGATGGCAAAGTCAGAGGCTTCTCTATATCTATCCCCACCCGTTCTCCTTCATCTTTTATCCCCTCTTCTTTCATTCCCAACTTCGGTGAGTCTGGGAAACTAGATGGATCGAATTATCCACTCTGGAAGGTGAAGATCCAGACACACTTTGTGGCCTGGAAGCTTTGGAAGTTGGTGCAAGGAAAAGTAGAGCAGCCAGCGGAGGTGTTGGATCACAAAGGCAGGTTACTTGAGCCTATTGACAGGAGCTTGAGGCGTGGCAGGAGCGGGACGTTCATGCTCTTGCTATGATTATTGGGATGACTATCGATGTGGTGATTCCTGTTAGCTAATAGGAGGGAATGAATCACTCAAACCTCCACCCAAGATCTCTCCAACTCTTACACACTCAACTCAGATAGATGATCACAGATGTGCAAAACTAACACTCAGAAATATAAATGGAGAGAGAGAGAGAGAGAGAGAGAGAGAGAGAGTATATTCATCCACCGGATGGTGGGCAGAAAATGGCTCCAAGGGAGCAATACAAAACTCAGCGGAGTGCTGGAGAAAACTGATGGACTCTCGCTCACAAACTGAACCAGCTCTGAGTGCTAAACACAGCCTTGGAGAGGGGCTTTCAGTTTATGCACTTGATGCTGGAATGACTGAAGGAGTGGGCCTTTTATAGGCACTGCCCAGGCCCCTTGAGTTGACCGACCAGCAGGGTCGGTACCCTGTCTGGTGGCCGACCAGGTAGGCCCTAGAAAACCGACCAGGGTTGGCCCTGATTGGTGGCCCTGGTTGGGCCGACTTGGCTTGCCACAGGCCCCTATTTAAGGGTGCCCTGGGCAGCCAGTCTGAGCAGCTGCAGGAGCCTCCAAGTGAGGCCTAAGGCCCCTGTTTTCCTGCTGTTGCAGGCAGCGACCAGCCCGTGTGCTGGTCGCCTCTTTCTGCCTCTGTTTCTGGCCTGAGTCACTCTCTCCCAGCCCCCCTACCTCTCACTGCCCCTTGTCCCCTCAAATCGGGGGCTCACAGGTGGGCACAGTGAGTTTCTAACACCCCCCTCAATGTCACAACTGTGGGCCAATCCCCATGCGTTTGATGAGGTGCTCCATCTGTTCTCGAGGGATGTTGGACAAGTTATCGGCAGTCGGGCAGTACATGAGCTCGATCACGTTGTCGATGATGAGCTCTCGGACAAAGTGGTAATGAACTTCGATGTGCTTGGTCCGTGCATGGTACACTGGATTCTTGGCAATGGCTATGCAACTCTGATTGTCGCACATTAGCACTGTTGCGTCCTCCTGACACACGTCCATGTCCTTCAGAATCCACCTCAACCACGGTGTCTCACAGGCTGCTGTACACGCGGCTCTGTACTCTGCCTCTGTAGATGAAAGGGCCACTGTGGGTTGCTTCTTACTCAGCCAAGAGATGGCACCAGATGCAAGTAAAAAACAATACCCTGTTGTTGATCTTCTGGTGTCAGCATCACCCGCCCAATCACTGTCACAGAACCCGCCTAGTTCGATGCCTTTGGTGTAGGTGATCCCGTAGGTGCAAGTACCCTTTAGATACCTCAGCACCCGTAAACCTGCATCCCAATGACTCTTCCTGTGAAAAGTCCACACTTTTCGAAAATGCAAATGTGTGCAATGCATGCAGAATTTGAATGCCGGTTGGCCCTCCAATGGGGAAGAGCGCCCTCGTGAGAGTACTTGTTTCTTTTTCGACCTACATGCAAGGTGGGAGAGAGATCACGGATGAATGCAATGTGGTAGAGAGAATGCTACGTGAGATTCCCAATGAAAGGGTGATACCCTTTCATTAATGTCCCTTGAGATCGCTCAAGTTCCATCTTCCCATTTACACCTACCCTTATCCTATGACCCATGCACCTACCATTCAATGCACTCTAATGCACCCTTTCCCTTTCCTATTGCCCCTAGGACCTAGACACACGTGTGCACATCTTTATTACTAATCATTGGCCAATGTTACATAGTTTTGGCGGTACTATTTACACTGCTTGATCGATCATAAATACAAACATATATTCGCACCATCAAATTGGCGCCTAACAATAATAAGGTTCTAATGACTATTTGTTAACTAAATAATCATTTCTCTTGTCATGACACTCCCTCCTGCTTGAATGAGCAGAAGTCCTCTTCTGGATTATTGCTTGTCTCTTCCTCTTACGTGCACTTTTCTCTTGTTACTTCTGCAATTGCATCGCCTCTTTATAATCTGCGAGTATCTGTGGAAAATCTGTAAAGAACTCTTCTTCCATCCATTGTGCATCACTAGCTGGCTGGTTTTTAAACTTCAGTAAATACATATATCTCTTCTTTCCACGAGTACTCTTCTCTTTATGGTACACGATCTGTTCCGGAGTAAGAACTTCAGTCCCATCTGCAAGTTCAGGTTCTTCTTGATGCTGAGTATCCAAAAACGCAGAAGTATCGCCATGGTATCTCTTCAAATTGCTCACATGAAAGATGTTCTTCATACGCCAGTGGGCTGGTAACTTCAGCTCATACGCTCTGGATCCTTCTTCTGGATATAAAGCTGCTGAAATCTGAAATGGACCATAAAACTTCGGTGCTAACTTGACATGTTTTGTACTTCCTCTCACTGACTTGATTCTTCTTTTATCAATCTTCAATAAAACCCAATCATCCTCCTTGTAATAAACTTCTTTTCTTTTTTTATTGGCTGCCTTGGATTGTTGAACCTGGGCCTTCTTAATATGTTCTTTTACCTGCTCAATAACCTGTGACATATCCTCAGCAAACTGTTCAGCAGCAAAAATTCGCTCCCCCAAGTGTGTTATTGGAGTGGGTAAACATTGCCCATAGATGATTTCAAATGGGGCTTTCTTGGTGGAAGTATGTACAGTGTTATTATAAGCAAACTCTAACATGGGTAAGAACTTTGGCCACCTTCTAGGTTGGTCATGGACATAAGCTCGAAGTAAAGTAATTATGGTTTGATTGGCATTCTCACTTTGTCCATCTCCTTGAGGATGGAAGGCTGTAGTAAATTTCAGTTTGGTTCCGAGATTCTCTAATAGGGCTGTCCAAAAGTTGCTAATGAAACGGCCATCATTATCGGATACAATGGATTTTGGTAATCCATGTAACCTAAAGATTTCCCTAATGAATAACCTTGCTGTTTCAGGAGTAGACAACTCCTTTTTACAGGGAATAAAATGAGCTTGTTTCCTCAGCCTATCTATAACAGTGAAAATCTGCTCAAACTGAACAACCTTGGGAAAACCGGACAAAAAAAATCCATTGTAATGTGTTCCCACCTTTCCGAGGGAATAGGCAAAGGCTGCAAAAGACCAGCAGTCTTACTTGTGTCAGATTTAATGCGCTGACACACGTCACATTGTTGAACAAAGGTCGAAACTTCTTTGCGAAGTTTAGGCCAATGGAAGTATCTCTCAATATTGTCAATGGTCCCTCTAATGCCTCTATGTCCAGAATATGGACTTGCATGTAACTCACTCATGACTAGATACCGAAATGTTTTGGGTACACATATGGCACGTCCCAAAAATAAGTATCCATCCACGATGGAATAAGCCTCTAAATCCCCGACCTCATTACGTTGAATCTTCCCATAAATGTCAGCGAAGTCCTCATCTAAAGGATAAGCTTCAACCATTGCTCCTAATGATTTCTCCTTAATCACAGAAACGTGATTAACTTGGGGCCGTCTACTCAAAGCATCAGCTGCTAAATTCTCCTTTCCTAACTGATATTCGATATTTGGTTGCCCAAAAGATTGAATATATTCAGCCCATTTGATTTGCCTTGAAGAGACAATGGGTTGAGAAAACAAGTGCTTGATACTTTGATGGTCAGTCTTAATCTTGAAAGCAGAACCATATAAATAATGCTTCCATAACTTCAGAGCATGAATGACTGCCAATAACTCCTTCTCATACGTGATATATTTCAATTCAGCCCCTTGAAGTTTTCTACTCTCATAAGCAATGGGATGCCCTCCTTGCATCAACACTGTCCCAATCAAGGTACCACTCGCATCCGTACATACAACAAAGAACTCTTTGTCCATGTCCGGAAGTGTTAACATTGGTGCAGTCACCAATGTTCTCTTAAGCTCCTCAAAAGCTACTTGGTGAACCTCTCCCCACTCATACAAGGAATGCTTCTTCAACAAATCTGTTAGTGGGGAAGCAAGACGTGCAAAATTCTTAATGAATCTGCGATAATAACTACACATCCCTAGGAAGGATCTCAGCTCATGTATGTTTTTGGGTATTGGCCATTCAATTATGGCCTTGACCTTTTTAGGGTCGACCCGAATTCCCTCAGCAGACACAATGTGTCTCAAATACTCTATTTCTGTCTTGAAGAACTCACTCTTCTTGGTATTTAGGAACAATCGATCCTTCCTTAGGAGCTCCATCACCTTAGCAAGGTGATCCTTATGCTCTTCCTCATTCTGGCTGAAAACTAAAATGTCGTCAAAAAAGACTATGACAAATTTTCCCAAGTAGGGTCGCAAAACCCTTCTCATCAGCCTACTAAAAGTGGCTGGAGCATTAGTTAGGCCAAAAGGCATGACCAAAAACTCATAATGTCCAGTGAGAGTGCGAAAAGCAGTCTTATGTTCATCCCCAGCTTTCATACGAAGTCGATGATAACCAGATTTCAAATCCAATTTGCTAAAAACTTTAGCACCTTTAAGCATATCCAATAAATCATCCACTCTTGGAATCGGATACCGGTTCTTAATTCTAAGTTTATTCAAAGCACGGTAATCTATACACATACGATATGATTCATCCTTCTTCTTAACCAATAATACAGGTGCTCCAAATGGAGAACTGCTTGGTTGAATCAGGCCTTTTTGCAACAGATCTTCAATTTGTTTTTCTACCTCCTCCATTTCTATCCTGTTCATCCTGTATGGGGCTCTACATGGAGGAGAAGCTCTTGGCTCTGAGTCTATGGCATGATCATCTTCTCTCTCCGTAGGCAATTCGAATGAGTCATCTCTTGAAAATCGATCCTCATAAGCTCTAAGGAACTCATTTCTCTTCCGATCTTCTTTTGAGATATGAAGATCTCGTGAATCCCGTATATACACAAGATTACAATCTACCCCTCTTTTTACTAATCTTTTCGCTTGGGTAGGAGTAATCAATGGAATTGTATACACGTCCCGATTCCCTACGATCCTTATGTTTTCATCCTTATGTACAAAGCAACAATGATGAGTATGAGGATGAATAGCAGGGTTAAAATCATACCGCCATGGTTTACCTAGAATCATGTCAACGTCTTGTAAAGGGGCTACTAGAAAATCCCTTCGATCTCTATATTTTTGTATACGAAAAGGAATATTCCGTACTATGGATATGTCTTCTTCATTGTGTCCCCTAAAAGCTCTTGAAAGCGACATGTTTTTTATAGGTTCTGGTTTAAGATGGAGTAATTTTACCAATCTATCACTTACTAAGTCATAATTACATCCATCGTCTAGGAGAACCACTATTCTCTGTCCATTCACGAATCCATACACCTTAAAAAGATCATGAGACCCAAAGGTATTGGCTGAATGGACAGCATTCACTATTGGCTCAATAGTCACAGTAGATTTTGAGGGTGACAAGGTAGAAGCCTCTCCCTCCTGCTTGGATGCCTTGGCTTTCCCTTTTACTGAATTCGTCTTGGCAATCTTAGCCAAGAGAATGGGACACTTATGCCATACGTGCCCTAGCTTATGTTTCTTACACCCGAAACATTTTCCTTCCTTAATCAACTTCCTCTTCTCTTCGTCAGTCATAGAAGGAAATGGCACCCATCCAGGACGTGATTGGCTGTTCACATTCCTTACAAAAGCTTTACCCTTCCCTTTATTATTCTTAAACCGGTTTGGTTTCCTAAAAGTGGGTATATTGTTGGTCTTAGATGATGACCCATCCTCCTTATTGAAGGGTTTACGAGGATTCAATTTCCTCTCGGCTATTTCAGCCAGCTTAGTGAGGTCCTTAAGCGTGGTCGGGTTAAACATTTCAACCTCGTACCTTACTTTTGAGCTTAAAGCTGCTAAATACTTCTTTCTCCTATCTTCCTCACTCTTTTTGGGTAACTCTAGAGAGAGTTTCCAAAATCTGGCTGTAAAATCTGCATTACTCTCATTATCGAACTGCCTAAACCTCTCCCAACGAAAGGTTAGGTTCTCTTCATGCCTTGGTGGCATGAAAGTGGCTTTCAGTTGCTCCACGAATTTAGCCCATTCATGAATAGGCTCTTTTCCTGTTTGTGACAAGGACCACCACATTAGAGCATCCTTCTGCAGATGCAATGTGGCAAAAGCAAGCTTCTCTTGCTCGGTCTTGTCTTGATGGGCAAAGTATAGCTCAAAATGGCGAATCCAATTGAGGATTTTGTCAGCCTCCCTTGCCCCATCATATTTGCGGAACTCAATTCTCTCTCGTGGTTGGAATTTGGACCTCTTAGAAGGGGTACTCAACTCTTCATCCCCGAAGTTTAAAGTGCTCTTAGTCCCTAATCTTGTCATAATGGACTGCTCAATCATATTGCTAAGCTGTAAAATCAGCTTATAGCCTTATCAACAGGAGTCTCCTCTCTTCCTCTTGCACTTGGATTATAATCCATGTGTACTGGGTTTTGAGTTGAAGGCGCGAACTCATCACCTTGTTCTTGGCTGGTCTCATTTCTTCTTTCATTACGAAAGGAGAACTCCCTATCAAGAGGTTCTTGAAGGAGAGACTGTTGTAAATCTATTTGTGGGTTATCATACTCAAGATGTGTATAACTCTCACCTAATCCATCCTCTTCAAGAGGGGGTGAAGGTGTTCTTTCTCTCTCTCCTTGGGGTAATGGAGGAAAAGGAATAAGTTCATTGTTATATGTCCCTTCCCCTTTCATTCTTTCCTTTTAGTAATACAAGAGAGAAAATGTCTTGCTGTAATTTCAAAAAAGAGGTTTATTTTACAGCAAAAGTCAAGTGTTGTAGAGTTGGTGGTACTTATCCGACTCCCGCTTCGTTTGTGTTGAGAAGACACTTAAAATGACCTCCTTTCCCTTCTCTTTCAAGCTTTTCTTCTTGTATTTCTGCTGTAAACTGGTACGTTTCAAGCTTTTCTTCTTGTATTTCTGCTGTAAACTGGTACGCTCCATTTGGGCTACTTGTTTTGAGCGGATTGGAGCTCTAGATACCGTTATAGGGGGTACTTGATGGGTGGATCACCCCCAAGAAATCTTATTCCGATCCGACTTTCTGTTGGGGAGAACGGGGGATCCCTTTTCCTCACGGTTTAAGGATTTTAAGGGTACATTCACATGGGGGGGAGGGGGGGGGGATTCACCTCGTGAGGACACCCCGTTCATCGTTCAAGACCAGAAATTTTCAGAAATATCCCTTGTCTCATAACCTCGGAGATCGGTCGGTGGTGATCCTCTTCCGCAACTTCTCTTGCGAATTCCGTCGTCCGCAACTGTCGCCCTCTTCTCATCCCGCTCGTGGATCGTCACCGCTCTGATACCAAATGTGAAAAATCCACACTTTTCGAAAATGCAAATGTGTGCAATGCATGCAGAATTTGAATGCCGGTTGGCCCTCCAATGGGGAAGAGCGCCCTCGTGAGAGTACTTGTTTCTTTTTCGACCTACATGCAAGGTGGGAGAGAGATCACAGATGAATGCAATGTGGTAGAGAGAATGCTACGTGAGATTCCCAATGAAAGGGTGATACCCTTTCATTAATGTCCCTTGAGATCGCTCAAGTTCCATCTTCCCATTTACACCTACCCTTATCCTATGACCCATGCACCTACCATTCAATGCACTCTAATGCACCCTTTCCCTTTCCTATTGCCCCTAGGACCTAGACACACGTGTGCACATCTTTATTACTAATCATTGGCCAATGTTACATAGTTTTGGCGGTACTATTTACACCGCTTGATCGATCATAAATACAAACATATATTCGCACCATCAAATTGGCGCCTAACAATAATAAGGTTCTAATGACTATTTGTTAACTAAATAATCATTTCTCTTGTCATGACACTTCCTGGGAGAAGCAGAGAACTGGCATAATAGCCCAACTGCATAACAAATATCAGGTCGAGTATTGGTAAGGTAAAGCAAGCTTCCTACCAATCGTCGGTACAAAGGAGTATCGATCGGCTGAGATGTGTCGTGAACACTTAGCTTGAGCCCGACCTCCATGGGAGTTACTGCTGTCCTGCAATCCTCCATCTGAAATCTCTTCAGAAGTTCTCTGCAATATTTCTCCTGTGAAATGAAGATCCTGTGTTTGGCCTGCTTTACTTCTATCCCAAGGAAGTAGTGTAATAACCCAAGGTCAGTCATCTCAAACTCAGACATGAGTAGCTCCTTGACCTGAGAAATCTTCTTGACATGGTCACCTGTCAAGATAAGATCATCAACATAGAGGATGAGTACCAATCGCAACCCCTTCTCAATGAACAAGTAAAGGTTTGCCTCAGAAGGACTCCGACTTACCCCTATCTTCTGAAAGAATACATCAATCCTTTGGTACCAAGCTTTGGGGGCTTGTTTCAGCCCGTATAACGCCTTTTTCAACCTACAGACCTTTAATGGGGACCCTGGATCTTGAAAGCCCGGTGGCTGCTACACGTATACCTCCTCCTCCAGGGTTCCATTAAGGAATGCGGACTTCACGTCCATTTGAAAAATGGGCCACTGAAATTGGGCAGCAAGGGCAATCATTGTCCGGATAGTAACCATGCGAGCTGTGGGAGCAAAAGTTTGATCGGGTTAACCTTTTCTGCTTCTCAGTGGGAGGAGGAACTGGAACTGCTTCTGGAACATCCTGCTCTTCCTCAGTACCTTGTGGAACATCAGCTTCTGATTTTGCCACCTCTTGGATGGTCAACCTGGGGCGGGGTGGGTTTGGGGTTTGCATGAGTGGGGTACCTTGAGTGTTCATATTCTTCTGGCTCTGCCATATAAACTTCCTCTTGTAAATCACTCAATCTGAGGCTCCTCCTGGGGTTCAGGTTCCTTTTCCTCAAAGACAACCCTTTTCTCGTGTCTTCTCTCCTGAGTAAGCATCTATTTGCACTATGATCATCCGCAACATCATGCTCTATTGATGGATGTCAGTATTTTACACACACTAGTGCAGTAGCTAGCATCACTTACACAAGTACAAAAAGGTTGCAAGCAAGTGGATACTACTTTCCAAGTTTGAACATGGTAATAAAACAATTGTAATACCATCTAAATGCTTTAGCATTACTTCCAATTGGTATGATGTCAAATCAACAAAATTGGTATGACGTCAATCAACAAAATTTTAAATAGCACAATATTTATATCTGAATGTAAGTACGATTGTAATCCCATCTAAATGCTTTAGCATAATTTCCAATTGGTATGATGTCAATTGACAAAATTGGTATGACATCAATCAATAAAATTTTAAATAGCACAATATTTAATAAGTCGGAATTGAAGCATGATCAACAGTGTATATTGGATTTCAAGCTTGGGAATGATTGCTCATGAGTCATCACAAAGTTTCCTCATCCTCATCCTCCTCATCGCTAGAGCTTGCTTCGGCTGCGACTTGGAATTGTCCAAAAATGGGAGGATCATGCAATGGACCTAAGAGATCACAATGTACCCACTTGGCTAAATCTCCATCATTACTCTCTCCCTTAACATCATACCAAACTCTACCATTTGCATAAACATATACCAATTGCTCTGCTCATTTTGTCTTCAAGCAATTTCTTGTGACTGAATGAACGAACTTGTAATTACTCCAATTTCGTTCACTCGACGAATGGCTACAAGGCTGGGATAGCACTTTCAATGCCAACATTTTCAAATCAGGTGTCGTGGCTCCACACTCTTCCCACCATCTCCATGTAGGCATCTCCTTTGCGAGGTCTCGTATTCTTATATATGCAAACAACCCTTCCCTATTTTGAAAAGCGGATAATTCCCTGACAGCACAGCATATTCAGATCCATCCTCAAGAAATCATCCCAAGAGATTATGCCAAGGCTGTATTACATGTTCCAGTGTTTCCTGACGATACTCCCACCATTAGGGATCTAAAATATGACCAGCATAGTGAAGGTCATTATGAGCATGATTCCATTGCTTTCGAAACATCTTTTGCAAAGTGGCACGTCGATCAGCGCTGTAGCCAACATTGTCACTTGTGGATCTTCTATTTTCCTTTAAGAGGTCTCACTCAACAGTCCACCAAGCCATGTAAGCATCACCCAAACTTGTACCTTTCACATCTAATTTCCAAATGGCAAACCATACCTACCTCATTGCATCGGCCGCATCAACTATTCTCTTCCAAAAGCTAGCAGTGTGAGCCATTTGCTTCATCTCTGTGAATTCAATACGAGCATTTTGCGAGGTTGACTCAACTATCCACTCGCTAGCTTCTACACTGAATAATGTCTCTGTTACAACTCCTTGTAGCTTGAGCCAACAGTCCAACATTATGTAGTTTGTTCCAAAACGTGTTTCATCAGGTTTCAAAAACTGTAGTGGATGTTCTGCAAGTTGGTGGTTTCTGAATATGCCCAACAATCTCTCGTGGTTGAGGAAGTATAACACCAATCTTCATCCTTCATCTACTATGGCTTTGAACCACAGAGTCTCTGCTGATTTATACCAATCGTCAAGCACAAGGTCAAGGCAATGGCAAGAGCATGGTGATGCCCAGATGGTTGGACATTTTCGATTCATAATTTTTCCAGCTTTCCTACAGTTCTTCACATTGTCTGTGATTATTTGAACAATATTATGCTCCCCAACATCCAGGATTACAACCTCCAATTGTTCAGCAATGTATTCACCTGTCTTGGCATTACCACTCGTGTCAATGGATTGATGAAAAGCCTCTCCCTTAAATGTCACAACTAGGATATTGATAAGAGGCCTCTTGGTGACATGTTTCCATCCATCACTAACAATGGTACATCTTGTTCTCTCAATACCATCGTATACTACTTGCTCCATCTCTAGTTCCATCCTCTCATAGTATGCATCCAAGTAGTTGTTGCGGACATCATTACAGTATAACTGGGCAATGTAAAGCTTGGACCAGCCTTTGCTACAGATGCCATGGCTCTTTTCCAATGCGGATTTTGGGCCATGCTTAGTGGGTAACCAGTGTGACAAATGGCCTCAAAAACATCTTGTGGTGCTTTCTCTATATGTTGTTGTCTAAATAACTCTCTCAACTCCCGGCCCCTTGCATTTTACAATCTGTTTGTTGCCATCACCCAAAAAGTGCTTTTGCATTCGCCTGAGTACTCTTCATGACAAAAGTTACATTTCCACTTCTTGTTAGGCAACATCATAACATAATCACGAGCCTTTTTTGGATTTCTTCCTCGTTTTTCTAGAGCCATGCTTCCAATAAAGGCTGTAAGAGAAACATACATAATTTTATATAAGTGCTATGTATATTTACATTAGTTTTCATGTTCTGGATACTACCATATCATTTAGGTTCTAGGACACCTAACAATATTTTGAATCGTTTACAGTTATAGGTCCAAAATAAATGTGGCTATTTGAGACACTAACTTCGAATACTCCATGCAAGCTTGCTAGACCTCGAGAGAGAGAAATCATCCAATTGTCTTGCCCCCTCCCGACGTAATTGGATGATTGTTGTGAATGTGGTAATCTACCTGTTGAAATAGGCGTTGGATGGCAATGCCCTCAATCTCAATATTGTTTTTTTTCTATGTATATATGTACTATGGAGTTTGAGTTCTAATAAAGGCTACAAGTTAAAACATATGTAATATATTCATATCCAATTTGTTTCATCTAATAATCTATAAAACATAAGGATAGTAAACCTATGTATACCACTATCTCTCCACATGTACATGACATAATTTTGCGAGTTGCTATGAGTCGGAAATTGTGAGCACCACAACTGGCTAGACTTCGAGTGACATCCAAACTGCTGGCATAAGCAAGCCCGCAACCAAGTCAAAGTCAAATATTTCCTCATCATTCTTAAATAGTTGTTTGTAGAGTTTTAGTAATATTTAGTATGAATTTTAACCACATACGAGATGTTCCAGGTCGGCCTAAGAAAACCTCCATCCGGCACGTGGTATAATAACACTCAGTTCATTGATTTTGGACTTCTCGATGTACCAATTCATTTTTACATATACTTTTGGACTAGTTTTCAGATAAAATTTAAGAAAAAACCCAATCTTCAAAGCACAGATGAAAACATAAAAACAAGCAATTTTTTTTTATATTTTTAAAGGAGATGAAACTAAAATTATAGAATTTAATGCAGCCTCATATAAGTTACACCAAAAAATAAGATTCAACATTTGTAAACTCTCTTAATATTTATAATGGTGTTAATATTTTCTCTTGAAATCCTAGATTCAACCCATTCATGGGCTGAGTTCATCTCATCATCATCGATGTAGTTAAAACTACAGAAGAGAAGTAAGGAATTATAAATTTTCTCCTGTATAGCACTTTGTTTATTCTGAATGGTTTGTGCTTCCTAGGGTTAGTCTTCCATAACGAGCCACACACGAAGATATCTCACTTAGAAAGTCTGTTAGCTCTCTCCTATATGAATGTAATCTATCTATTTCGCTAGTAGACCTACTTATTTTTCCTCTCTCCTCCTTCTCTAAGCTCTTTTGACAAGCAAACTCGTCCTTCTCATACTGGGTTGATGGAGATGGATGTCTCTTTCTCTCCTCCCTCTTCACCTTGTTCTCGGCAATCCACTGTTTGTGCTGGTGCTAATGGCTTGCTCAACGAAATCGATGACTTTAAGAAGATCCATGGAAACGAGAGGAGGAAGGTAACGAGATAGGAAGGTAACGAGAGCAAAGTGAAAGAAGTGTTTTGCTATAAGGCTGCAGGTTCAGAGCAAGCTGAAAAGTATTGTTGTGGTCTTCCCAAAGAGTTGAGGGACTATTGCACCAAGACACACATTTCTAGCATGTTACAGTTGATAGAGAATGCCAACACAGCTTACTCACTCAATCAGGGCAGAGTCTCAGGTTTCAAAAGCAGCTTCAAGGAGGAGCCAAAGAAACCACAGCAAGCTGGAAAAGTCCCTCTTAAATCAAAGTTTGTGGCAAGACAAAGGATCAAATAGCAGCCCTCTTCTCTCACTCCCGAAGAGAGGAACAAGTTGTTTGCTGAAGGGAGGTGTTTTCTCTACAAAGAGATGTGAGACGATAGATTTTGAGTACATTGAAATATATAAAATAAAGTGATGGAACACAAGAATGATATAATTATTAGATTCTCATCATGAGATATTTATTTTATATAATAAGTTAGACTTGCAGATGCAAGACCGTAATGCGAGACATGTGAGATGATAGATTCTGAGTACATTGAAATTTATAAAATAAAGTGATGGAACACAAGAATGATATAATTATTAGATTCTCATCATGAGATATTTATTGTATATAATAAGTTAGACTTCGAAAAAAATGAAACCGATTAAATAAATTTAGAGAGGTGAGTTGTCCATTGAGTGAAGTAAAAGATGCAAGACCGTAAATGTGAGAGACACATGAGATTATAGATTTTGAATTGGTTTAAATCTATGAAATAAAGTGATTGAAGACAAGAATAATATAATTATCAGACTCCCTTCTTTTGTCCATCCTAGTCCTTCTACAAGCACATTCTTCTTTCATCACTCTTAATTTATCATCTCTGACAAAGTGAGGGATCAAGGAGAATCGTAACACCATGAGAGAGACATAAGGTAGATAACAATCGATCTATTGCAATCTCTATCATCAACAATACATAATAGGCTTCTTATATAGAGAGAGTCCTTTGAATAGTCAACACATGTGGGATCCTCTGATCCACATCTCTCCTTGTGGATATCCTCAATCCACATCTTCACATCATGTAGTCCACATCCTAGGGTGGCTACTTTAATTCTTTCTTATACCATATCTTAGCCTTTAATCTATGTGTTCATGGCACCACAACTCTCAACAATATCCCCACCCACCATGGATGTCCTTGGCATCATCGGAGACGTGGAGTCTAGAATCGACAGTCTCAAAGAATGGATTGTTGACCAAGGAGCACGGAGAGACGCAAGAATTCAATAAGGCTCTCCACACTGACATAGATGGAGAGAGAGGAATTCAATGCACAGAGGCGGACAGAGAGGGAGGAGACTCCAAAGATAGCAGAGAGAGAAAGACTTTTACAATGTATTATAAAAGCATGACAAGATCTCTTAGACTTCTTAAGCAACCTACGTTATTGCAGCACTCGGTATGGACAATTTGATGCAGATGCTGAAAGAAAATTAATAAGGGCCTTCCAAAGAGATTATAAAGAAACAATCTGTGACTGATTTAATTTCTTCCTTCATTGTAATTATGTTGAGGATACGGATGTGGAGTCCATGGAAGATTGGGTTGGTTACAAGATAAGAGATCTTCTAGTGTGATCTCGGCCTGTCTGGCCTGCAATAGTTCATTAGGAAAATTCTGGACTCAAAAGAGGGCTGTTTCAACAATAATATAATAATAGACACATAGATTGAGTGACATGTAATCTACGAACGAGATTCACCGGTGGTGGGACCTCTGTACAAACCCACCCAAAACGTGGAGAAACTCTTATCTTCATGAAATATTAAAAAAAACCATCACCTTGTCTTAAAATATTTAAAACCGTTTTTTTGTCAGAACCTAACACAATAAAAGAATGTTTTCCACATTCCTGTGTTAGACGTGGAGCACTAAAAAATTCTTTCCACCACCCCTAGAACTAATGAAGCTTGAATGCTTGGAATAGATAGATACACATTCTCCTAGTTATTCCCTCAACTTGGTTCCACTTTTGAATCTCGAAACATCTTTGGCGCCCAAAAGAACACACCGTCCCTCATTTCTTCTTCCCTCCTTGATCCACAAAAGCGGTTAGCTCAATCATCCACTTTCTGCTGCTTCTTCTTTCTTATACGTCTGTTAATCTATCATGGCACCCGAAAGTGGACTGAAACGAGCAAGGAGCAGTATCTCATCTGTTGTGTTGTATAACATAAAAGACGAGAACGAAGAATGGATTCCCCAAGTATACAGGAAGTACTCTTGGGTCACTATGCAGCCAGGAAAACAAGGCCACTACCGAGTGAAGGGAAAGGCATCTGAAGACTTGGCCAAACATTGGAAAGGAAGAATCCTTGACTTTAAGATGGCACTAGGAGGGAAAACTGTCAAAGAAGTGTTGATCCTACATGCAAAAAGAGATCAACGTGGGACCATAAGGACTTCCAAGACACAGACCACATTGTAAGTGCTTGTGTTTTGTATTTCAATGTTGCAAATAAGGTGATTGATATAGATTTTTCTGCCTTGCACAGATTTGTACCCATCCAATCTTCAGGAGTGGGAGCCTGCACAATGCTTGACGGGATTCTTGAATGTCGTACATGGTGAGGTGGGGGAACTTCAATATGAAGGTCATGCACCAAGTGATCTCGCAAGAAGTAGAACATATTTCTATGACTCATTTTACACCTTGCCCACTCAATCGAGTCGACATGGAAAGTTGGAACGTATTCCATTGCCCGCACTTGATAGTCCTGAGTGGCCATTGCTTGACACAGAAGTGATAGAGTCATACAGGACCAAAATGTTTAATGATATTAAATGTGCTATGAAGCCTAGCATTGGTGCACGAAATGTCCACTTAAGTTTGTTTGTTCAATTGCATGCTTTGTTCATTTATTTTCTGATTGTAAACAATTGAGAAAAACTAGAACAACTTTTGTGTGCAAAGATATAGATGAAGCCTGGCTTGATCATTTGTTTGACAAAGGTTGGAGAGTGAAATCATGAAAGGGAGATGATTTGATCGAATGTCGATTGAACACCTCCGACATTGCATTTCGGTGAGTGTTATGACATTATAATGTATTTTTGTGAAACAGTTACAACGCTTATTTGATTGTACTCGAAAAATTATCCTAATGATATTTTGGAATCAGATACTATATTGCCAGGCAACATCTGTGCATGTCATTTACTTATAGAAGGTAGCGATGGATCAACAACAACTGGGAAAGCATGGACCAAGATACAAGAGATGGCAGCCACTCTTGCTTGATAGATATAGTTATGATTCGACAGGGTCACCCATCTTTGACATTGGAAGTGGAAGAGAATTGGACTCTTGAATATGTTAGGAAGGAATTAGAAGTAGCTATTCAGAATCCTCCAGATCAATTTTGCTTTAAGCTCGATGGTCGAAAGCTAAGTAAAAGAAGAGAGCATCAGATCATTTGTAAAGATGTTGCAGCCCCACATGAATTGGAGGCACTAGAAGATATATGATGTGACCATGTATACGGTGACAATGTATTTTTCATAGGCAATAAACTTATCTATTCAGAACATTGCTTTTGTAATGCTATATTGTTTAAAACAATGTAATGAAGGCAAAAATTTCCCAATTGAATTTTTATGTACACAAAAAAGGCTTAAAGTAAGAAAGCAAGCAGTGAAGGAACACAGTAGCAAATTTGATCCTCTGATTTTTAAATTAAAAGTGCATTTACAATTGATGTTCTCTCTCCAATAACACTAGATATGTGCAAAAAAATATAAATGTACATGTATAGCTGCATATTTACAAATGTACATTTGTTGGAAGAAGGAAAAAACTATTTATTACTGGAACCCATAGGTATCGGCTTCAGGATGGAGCCATGGCTCTTCTCCTAAGTATGGAGCCCATGTAAGAGGCTCAGGGGGGCCTATCCCCCCTCGTGGATTGGGCGGGATGAAGTCCACTGGGCCGTCTGGAGGCATAACTTCAGCAACCTCGATCAATTTCGCAATCGTTTCCTCCCTAAACGTTTGGACGTCTAGGTCCACGTAGCGAGACATTGATGGAAACTGCCATCACAATTCATCAAGGCATAAATAAGATCAACATGGACAATATATAAGAAGATAAACAAGAGTACGCATGCGTATGGGAGCTGAAAAATGCTTACATCCTCTGAAGGGAGCTGAAAAATGCTTTGTAGCAGCAACATTGCATTAAGTGCAACCCTCCACCCACAGCTGTAGCCATCTTCTTGTTTGGGGACACTAACCCTTCGGATGGTCGATCGATCCCCAGGGTGTCGATGTCCATGCTGAGGCTCTCGTAAGCTGCCATTAGTTTCCTGACACCACTGTAAACAAAGACCAATCATTATCCTGATCAATTCGGACTTCTAACTCAAACAATAATATATATCTTAATGATTTTTACTTACAGCAAAACATTTCCATGAACACCAGATGTCGAATTTGCAAGGTAAATGACATTTTCTTGCACGTCGACTAGTAGAAGACTCCAATGGGAACTGCACAATAGATTTCTATTAGTTTCAATCCAAAGGAAGCACTATATAACTCGTGTACGGTGATTCCTATAAATATCATGCAAGAGAGATAGAGAGACAAACTCACTTTTCATGATATGCCAAAAAAAATACTCGGCATCGTCCAGCTGGACCTCCCGAAACCAGTTCAGCACATCGAGGTACGGAACTGACTCTACTAGCAACAGTGTTGAGACCAGTGAATCAATCTGGAACACTCATACATCCTCGAGCAATTGCGAAATAACAAAACTTCACAAGGAAACATATCAAGAGTGAGGCATAAACTTTAAGAGCCAAGAATGAAAAATTGTGGGAGGACAGAGAAAAGAGTATACCTTAAAACACATCTGAGCACTTTGTCGTTGACTTCAGTTTTAGGATCAAACAAAATGTTGATTTCTTCAGCATGAATCGGGAAATAACATCTATGCCCTCCAATATTAAAGGGTACATAGAACTCCGACAACAAAAATTGCAGCGCCTCCTGATTCATGGCGTGGAGTGCGCGAACATTTTTCCTTTTTGTTTGCAATGCAAGCATTGCAACTTGATGTTCCCTTTGAGCGCTTGTCATTAAATTTGCCCGAGTCTGATGTTCATGATCTGGACCTCCCTCGGTCACCTCTTCAATTCTCACTTTTTGTACAGGACGGACAACCAAAATTTGTAACATTCGTTCATCAGTAAACATAACTGGTCTAAGTAACTTATCGTATCTGAAACGAAGGACTACTAGGCTGAAAAAATCTTTGTTCATTACTGTCACCCTGTGTGCATGGGCAGCAAGAACGTAACTATCCAAAAAAAATTCGATCATCCAATCTTCTGTGGCCTCCTGCAAGCAAAACAAGGCCGATGCCTTCCACCTAAACAAAATTCCATTCTGCTCACAAATTCTCCTGGCAAGCCTCTGGAAAGGCAATCTGGGAATAGCAGCTGTCGGGTGCTTCATAAACTTTGTGATTTCTCGCAGAGCTGACGAATGCTCTGTGAAACGCCTTAGTCTAGGCTGCGTTTTGGACAATCGGGAAGGACTGCTTGATTTCCTGGATAGACTTGAGGCTTTCAGAACGCCCATCTTCTTCCCAGTAGATGAGGGAGCTGCATTGTCAATGGGTCTAGCTGTATGCCTTACACGAGCCATCTGAAAACGCAAGAAAAAGCAGAAAACTTAGCTATTCAGTAACTAGTACACGATTAACAATTCACCATAAAGTGAGAGAGGGTGGCCAAGAAAGCAATATGCACTTCCTCGCGTTATGGTGAATCCATTCACCATAACGCGAGATGAAGGCCCACAGAAACACAATAATCCTCCTCGCATTATGGTGAATTCATTGACACCAATAAGAGGCGGATTATCGTGCATCCTTTGAGCTTTGATCTTGCGTTATAGTGATTTGATTCACCATAACGCGAGACTAAGAGCCTGTCAAAGCAAAACAATCCTCCTCGCGTTATAGTGAATCGATTTACTACAACGGGAGGAGGGTCCTCCCGAATCTCTTACCATTCCGTCTTGCATTTTGGTGATTCGATTCACCATAACACATAGAGCAGTATTGAGATTCTAATGACTCGCCGTCTGCTTTATGGTGAATCGAATCACCATGATAGAGGGCAAACAATCGAAGAGAAAACAATGGCAGAGGGCAAACAGTCGAAGAGAAAACAATGGCAGAGGGCAAACAGTCGAAGGAAAAACAAAACAATCAAGGATTATACAAGAAACTCACAAAACAATCAAGTAATACACTTTCATCACATTCTATGAGTGGGAATGGATGGAGACTGTCGTGTAGGAGGTGAATTAATTGACACCAATAAGAGGTGGATTATCGTGAATCCTTTGCCCTTTGGTCTTGCGTTATGGTGAATCGATTCACCATAACGCGAGACTAAGGGCCAGTCAAAGCAAAACAATCCTCCTCGCGTTATAGTGAATCGATTTACTACAACACGGGAGGAGGATTATCGCGAATCTCTTACGTTTGCCTTCTGCCATGGTGATTCGATTCACCATAAGACATGGAGCATATTGAGATTCTAATGGCCCGTCGTGTGCTTTAAGGTGAATCGAATCACCATGGCAGAAGGCAAACAGTCGAAGAATTAAAAACGGATTTTCTAGGATACTCATCTCATTTATTGCCTCTCTTGGAGTTTGTATTCTCATTTATCTCCCCACCAACGGCCTTCATCTCAATCAACGACGACTGACTATCTCCTCCAACCCTCCTTCATCAATCATCCTCCTTCATCCTCCTGTATCCAACGTCAAAGACAAACCTCCAACCTCCTTCATCTCCATCTCCTGCGACGTTTGTATACAATTCGTTTTCCTGGTATTTTTATCTCTTTTGTGCTTCCTTCTTCTTTTGTTATTTTGTTCTTTTGGTTTCATTCGTGGAGAACTCCTTGCTTTGTCTTTTCATCGCGTTAAGGTGAATTGAAAACCTATGACTCCTCGCCTTATGGTGAATTGACTGCAAAGAAGAGTATTTTAATTCGTTTGACACCTCCTCTCTCAGTATGGGTACTTGAGAACTATCTTTATTTGTAATTCACCATAACGTAAGAGGCGTTGCCAAAGGATGATAAAGTCATCATGTTGCGGTGAATCAATTCACCATAACGCGAGTGAAGGTCCCATAGGAAGCACAATATTCCTCCTCGCATTATGGTGAATCGATTCACCATAACGCGAGTGAAGGTCCCATAGGAAGCACAATATTCCTCCTCGCATTATGGTGAATCGATTCACCATAACGCGAGAAGAGGTCCTTGACTAAGCTGCAATTTTATTTGCGTTAGGGAAAATAGATTCACTACAACGTGAGAGGGAATACCTGGATTCCTCTGGCATCTCCTCTCGCGTTATATTGAATCCATTCACACCACACAGATATTTGTTGTTTAAGATCGACTGTCTCTTGATTCATTGCTTGAACTAATATTTTCCATGTCTTATTTACACCCTTGAATTCAGCCATGGCGCAAGTTCAAGTCGAGTTTGATGTGGACGAAGAGATTAAAGAAACACCTGCAACTCTGTTGTATGACTTCCTCTACAAATGTCGACATCATGATTTGTACCCTACAATTTCGTTGATGTTCAATTGCGATTTTTCTCTGGAGGATACATTTTCTAGCCATCATGGATACTTTGAAGAGGCAAAGCAAGAGTTTGACGAGCTCACAAATGAAGAACCAATGATGATTGATGGGAAAAATCACATTCATTTTAATCTCAAGGTGTCACCGGAGAAGAAGCAGAGGTTAAACAGGGATTGGCACAAGGTACCATGTGATAAGAAGAGAGCTTTGCTATGCCCTTTTCACAAAAGAAAATGCCGCTTGATGGAATACTCTTATGTCTTCTTATGCTTCTTGCACATGAACATGCAATTAACAGATGAAGAATGTACAGAGCCGCATGCAACAAATGAAAGTGAAGACACGATTTCTCGTCAGGCTAGTCCCACCGTTGAGGATGTTGCTGAAGAGGATGTTGCTGAAGAGGAGGACACTCCTCATGTGATTGAGGAGTTCAATGTTGAAGAAGAGAGGAAGCTTAGTTTGGCGGTTGATATTGAGGCAGTTAGAGAACAAAACAGTGATATAGGTCAGCTTGTGATTGAATCAGATGACTCCTCCCCCATTCCAACGCCATTACTCCCCTCCTACCAAGTAGGAGATTCAGAGTATATATGGCTGATAGACATACAACATGTATTTAACTTAAGGGAGGACCATTGCATAGCTTTCATAGCCCAAAATCTGGAGGTCGATGATAATTTTGTAGATGATGATGGGATAGATAAGTACTTACTAGTGGATAGCCATGTGAAAGACACCGAGTTCCTATCTGCTGCTGCAGCAACACTAAAGATGATCTATGCTGATGCCCTTAAATATGAAGGAAAAGATGCCACAGAGGAAGAGCTACAAGAAGCAAGGGAAAGACTGAATATTACCAACATGGGAGGGTTTAGGGATGTGCCAAATAAGTCAGCGGAAACCGTTCCTAGTTCGAGCACTAATTTATGGCAAGACGCCTTGCTTGAAGCAGATGAGAACCAAGAGGTTAGTTTTTTTTTGTTGTGGATTTGGCTTTATCAACTTTGTCCTGAAATGTTTGGTGATGTTGTTTCTGGCTAATGCTCCTTTATTTTTTCAGTTGGAAATATATGAAGACACATTCCTCAAACGTGCTTCAGGCAAGCGTATGGCGGGATTGGGCCACGATTCGACACTAGGAACATATATACATCGCCTAAAATTTCCTCAAATTGTGATATTTCACGCTAGCTTCTCCAAGGACAATGCAAGTTTTCCTCTGATGGCGATAAAGACTCTATTCAGGTATTTAGGTGGCTATCACTTAAGGCTGAATGCAAACAAGGCAATACTTCTGGAGCGGCAAGCAGAGCTGTTCGAATTTTTGGAGAGGGACCTGGAGTATATTCGTTGAGATGTAAATATTATTTAACATATGCTGCTTACAGGTTGGCATGTGGAATCACAGATCCTAATCTGTTGAGTGATTGCGGGAAGAAGCATCTTCTTAGAACAGCAAGGCCAAAGGTCCCTGTTGTGCCATTGATAGAGGATGAAGAAGATGATGCAGAAACTTCATCAAAAAAGGCTCGGCTGGGGGAAGTCTCTGCTCCAGATTAACAGATTTAGATTGTTCCAGTTGCTAAGAAGTTTCTTCATATTTCTCAATACTCTTCTTGCTTACCATTAAAAACTATGAAATGTATATATATTGAAAACATTTATATGGGACATAGATGAAAGCTCTTGTTCTTTTAAAATCTTTCACAGTTACATCATTGTTTTACAATATGTATTTCAATGATCAATTTTCTGCACATGACACAGCTGATTCAGACTGTTTGATCTTCACACGAGCCCTCACTTGAATCCGCCTATACCACCACTGACATAGTTGCTTCATGGGATTACTTTTCTTCATTCCTCCTCCATGTTGAGTGGCCCTTTGATAGGCACAACGTGCTTGCCAATGAGATCTTTCCATGCCTTGGGTAGACCAAATCCCAAGGCTTCCAAACTCTTCCGCAAAAAAGGTTCCATGTGCATGCAAAATGTGCTACAAATGCTCAACAACAACAAGACATTTAGTATCGTACAATATTTTTTGAACAACAAAAAAAACTCAAAGTTGTAGGTTTTCAAGTAATAACCATGTATTGTGTCAAGTTTGTCGCACCCCATGCCTTTTCATAGCTAGTGTAGAACTCTATCACAACTGCCTCAAATTTCTCAACATCTCCATCTTCAAACCTTGCTTTTTGCAACAAAGGTGCTAGGCGATCAAGTGCCAACCACGCTTTGGCCTTTGCCACCCTTGCTTGTCCTGAAGAGCCTCGATCAGGTGCAGCTGCATGAAGCTTCCTCCACACCTCAAAATCTGTACCCAGATGACCTCTCTGGGTATGATTAGATAAGAACTTTCTGGCTTTTGCACCTCCAAAACATGGTTTGCTAGGAACATTTCCGGTCTTCCCTGATCTTCTCAAGTCCTTCTCAATCTTCACTTGACCACAATGTAAACCTGCATCTGAAAGCACTTGCTCTATTTTTTTAATAGTTCTTTCACTCTCTACTGCTGGTTTCATATTCCATGAAAATTCGATGTACATGTAGACTAGTTTCTCAATTATTCTAACCAGCGCATGCAAAACACAAATATGAACTCTGATCAAAGGGATAGGAAGAATTGGATCCCAATTAGGATCCACTCCTGGAGCATCACGATTTGGGGCTTCACGCCTATTACTGTGCATTTCCATTCTCTCTCTTTTCCTCCTTTGGAGACACCTCGTTCGGTCATGCAATACAGGTAAGGATACTTGGCCATTGCTCCTTGGAAAATACCAAACATGCATTTCAAGGTTTGAAGATCTGCAGCCAGGTGCCATTCAACCTCATATTCACCATATCCTTCTACATAAAGCTTTTCGCCATTCGACTGCTCTACTGGATAGTGGAAGGAAGCGCAGTCTGGTTGAAGTACCACTTTAGAATTTCATGGGTCTCTGTTGGAACCTGTTAACAATAACAGTTAGATTGTCTACAACATCATAACAAGAGGATAGCAACATAATATTCTTTTTTTAAAAATGGATAGCACGTCACCTCAAATGCAGCCAGCCACTAAATCTCATTTTCGGATTGTACGCTAAAGTGCTTCTCATCAGCATTACTGATACTTGCATCCAAAGCTCTATTCATTAAAGTAATGCTAACCCTTTTTAGCTTCTGTCCTTTGATCACCTCACTCTCATCAAGTTTTAAAACAAATTTCAGCCTTCCATTGCACTCATGTACACTGATGTCATAAAATTTCACCATAGCCATTTGTAATTTCCGAACATCCATGATGAAATTGTTGAACTCTGTAAGCTCTATGATTTTCTATTCCCCGCTCTTTTTAGTCACTGTCAATGTACTAGACACGTGACAAGGCTCTGCAACAAGTTCTACCATTCCCAAGTTGAGAATATTTCGAGCTTTGTTCACGTGAAATGGTTTTGGAATGGGAATTACTGTTTTTTTTCTAAGCTTACAATTGAAACCCTGTTTAACTTTATTAAACAACATCCTGTAAGACTTTGTGCTTATACTAGCCATGTCACATATACCTTGTGCATCTGCAGGCGTGAATGCTTCACTCACCTCCTGCAAGGATTGCTTTGCTATGTCTGATCGAAGTCTTGCAAACTTAGGATACTGTATTGCTGACTCCACGATGTCTTTTGTCAGAACTTTGCCAAATATATCAAAACCTTGCTCTTTTGGACCCACAACATCAGTGACCATCCTGAAGCAACAACGATAGCTATTTCAGTCCATCATTCATCTAACTATACCACCCCCACACCCAATCCCCCATCTCCAAAAAAGGAACTAAAGATGAAAATGAAAAGTGAGTGCTCAAAGAAATTATAGATCCCAATACCTGCAAGCTTTTACACGACGCTTCCATTGGCCACCTCCAACATTGAGTTCTTCCAATGGTTTGATCTGTCTCTTGCGTAATCGAGCACCCAATGGCGTGTCTTTCAAATATTGCAATTTTTTGTTGAACTTTTCAAGTTGTTTTCGAAGGTGTGCATTCTCAAATTGTTGATTTCTTGAACTGCCAAAATTTCATTCTTCTCCTTAATAGTGTCCTGCATCTTACAAATAGTCTGCTGCAAATGATCAAACTCTTTTTGTAACCCAGCACAAATTTTTGCTTTGTCCTCGTTTGAAGCTTGCAAAGCTGTTGTGATCGATGCTAAGTAAAAATTCGCACCTTCAAGCATTTTTATTCTGGCATCTCTATCACTCAAATGTCTTTCAAAGATACTTTGACATTGGCCAAACAGTCTTTTGCAATATCCAAGCAATCCATTTTCACTCTCACACACAAACTTGAAGAAACTTGTCAACCCAAAGAATGATGGAGATTGAGAGGAGGTTGGATCTGGTGGGTAAATACTACCATCCAACCATAGGTCCATATTTTTCTTTCCTTCATTTCGAAGCTCAGTAATGTGGGCTTCGCATGCTGGCCTAGACCAATTTCTCTTACAGCAGCAGGGAGCATAATCGGGTTCTACTTGGAAGTGGATGTCCACCTTTTTCTTCTTTTGCTTCACAGGTTCCATTACATTGTTCTGTGCTTTAACAACACCAAAAAGCACCATGAACTCACACTTTAACCAAAAAAAACCAAAGATATTACACTTATCTCCCGTGAAGAAGATTGCTTCATTAAAACCAAAAGACAACATCACTAAATAATACCTCCTTGTCCATCAAACAAACTTGTTGGTATCCTGGATGAACCAAAATGTACGGAGTACTTGTAAGCACAACCCTCACTTGAAAAAGGTAAGAAATGGGATTGTTATTCATGCACAAGCAGGTATGGCACATGAAGAACAAATACTTTTCCATCCTTTTTCAAAACTTGCCGCCTTGAGAAGAAGAGAAAATCAAAAACCTCCCGCTCAAAACAATTCGGATTTGGAGTGGTTGTGGTTGTGGAGTCGGGAAGACAATGAGGGAGACAATGCAAGATGATGGGTTGCAGGGACGAAGTTCGGTTCAAGTTTGGTTAGCAAAGTTGGCTTCGTTACATTAAAAAGTGTAATGAAGAAAGAGAGTGGTGTCTTTTTTCAATAAAATAAGGCACCATAGTGGGAATAAAAAACTATACTTAAGAGGCATTGTTTTGAATTAAAAAACACCCTACATATCAGTTAATGGAATAAAGAACTCAAAAATGACGCACGTACCATCCAATATTATATGTGGGTTTATTGGCTTGCTTTGTCCACATCACCATCCCAAGGGATCTCTTACAAGGCCCCTTTTGAGTCCAAATTTTCCCTAATGGTTAATCTTATTTTGTATTCTCTGCAACAAGTCTGGTAGGGCTGAGCAGATCATATTAGAATTGCTAATACAATTTATTTTTTAGTAGCAAATTCTCATGCATTGTGGCTCTTATGACTGTATAATGTTATAAACTTTGACCCTATAGTATGATTTGAGTAACCTTATTGTTTTGAGTCGCAAATTCTCATCAAGTGTATCCATGATAAATGCCCCTTATGTATCCATGAGAGAATGCCCCTTATGTATTCACATTTTTAATAAAATCAACCAAAATATAACATTGTGAGAGAAGGAAAACAAGTCACACATTTAATATGTATCCATGATGAATGCCCATTATGTATTCACATTTAATACAATCAACCAAAATAACATTATGAGCAAAAAAATCACAAATACAAAGTTTTGTGACTTTGCACTTTTACACGCATCACTTGCCAATAAAGTTTTTCTACTTCAAAAAATAACTCATGTACATGCTAAACCCCATCATAAAGCTTCACCAATGAAGTGGATTTTGATGCTTCCTGTTGACTCCGTTGTGATGCTTTGGAAGTAGACTCTATCTCTTGAGGCTCTGATGCTTTAGGCGTATACAGACTCTTCCTTTGGGCATATAATTTGTCTACTTCCAAGTGTGGACTTGATTGTGATGGCTTAGGTGTAGAATCGAGTGGAGGTTGTGATTCTCTGGGCATATATTGAATCTCTGCTTTTGAGTGTGGGGTAGATGGTGATTCCTTGGGCATAGACTCCTTGGGAGGGTGTGATGCCCACGGCATAGAATGAGTCTCTACTTCCACTCATGGACTTTGCTAGGATGCTTTGGGCGTAGACTCCCCAAAATGGTATGATTCTTTGGCTGTAGATTGAGTCTCTACTTCCGTGAGTGGACTCCCTTCTGATGCTTTGAGTTTATACTCCTCAGGGGTATGTTGAATCTCTACTTTTGCGGTGGCTAGAGTCGATTCTGATGCTTCGGAAGTAGACTCCTTCAAAGGTTGTGATGGATTGGGAGTATATTGAGTCTACTTCCTCGAGAATCTTTGATGCAGACTTGGGTGTCTCAATTACTTTAATTGGAGATTGAGCAATTATGAATCAGACAGTATGAGCCAAAAATGTACATAGTTCTACATCGGAATATGTAGACATTGAGGATTGTGAGCCCTTCACATCAAATATTTCATCGAGAAGAAGCAACTTGCAGTTATAGCACACTCTCCACCCACAGCCATATGGATCATTTTGCTATACAACCTCGCATCGTTGTAAGTCCATTGCTTCTTGCAAGTCACCATCATAGTTTGTGACTTGTTCAATTGCACTTATTAACCTTGATGTGGACCTATCCATCATAACATACAAGGGAATGAATAAGTGCATCGCAAAAGATACATACTATGAAAGTTACAATGCATTAAGAGTAAGTGTACCACGAAAGCTATAATGCGTTAAGAGTATACTTACGCTAACACATTGCCATAATGTCTTGGCATTGAATTGGCAAAATAGCGTTTATTGGCTCGTAGGTCCAAAGCTACCAAACTCCAATGTTTCTTGCGTGGCTTATTGAGAATCTTTATTATTTGACTTCATCTTACATCTTGCAAAAGTAATATGAGGTTGCGGTGTCACTTACGTCTCATTAAATGGAAAAATGATAACTCGTACGTTGTCCATATTGAGAGTTTGTAGCCAGGTGCAGATATCTTCTATTGACTTTTTATTATTATTGAGCCATGTAGAAAGAAGGGAATCTACGATATGTACACACTTTGCAAAATTTACAGGAAACCAAGATATCATTGTATTGCATCAAAAAATAACCAAACATTAGCTCATTAGATTTAATCAATATATAAATAAAGAAATGAACCAAACATTAGCTCATTAGATTTAATCAATATATAAATACTAAGCCAAGATAAAGTTTGTATCAAACCTGAGGGCGGTCATTATAACTTTATCATTAACCTCTTTTCCTCAATATCTTAGGATTTGTTCAAAAATCTTCTGCACCAAATGATAGATATTGAGGTCACTGTCCAATCACAACTTGAATATCAAAGCTGCTTCCTATTTCTTGTAGCTTGGATAAATCTTCAGGATTCTTAAGCGTGAGCCACACCATCATCATATCCTCTGAGTTCCCATAGAAGCAAAGTAGTTGACTCTCTATATCAGGAAACTCTTTTGGTGATTCTTTTATTGTCATAAATATTTCACTTTCAGTTTTTTCAGCAATCACCATATCAATTAAACTTGAAGGAAATATTGTGGCCTTCCTGACTTCAGATCCACGTGAACTCATTTCTTCTTCCTTCCTCTCTGCCGTCTGTAAAAAATATAAAAGCTTGTGAGATTGATAGGTTATAGTTAAATGTAATGCTTGTAAAAGAAAAGTAAAGGGTTATATCAGGATATGTGTCCGTGATTTCTTTGCATAATCTTGTGAACCAGGGTGATCATCCATGTCATCATCTGCATCATCTTCGTCTTTATATCGGGAGCCATCAAGATCTGCCCTGTCATCATCTCCAATCCTCTTATGTTCCACCTCTTTCTCGTAGCCGATAGTAAGATCAGCTTGCAAGTGGAAGTGTGCCATGTAAGCCTTTCTTTCAATAATATTAGTGGAATATCCTTTTTTGAGAAGATCTTCAAAAAGATATCCCATCTGTAATAGGGTGACCTCCCAATTAGGCGGTTGCAAGTATTCCACCATAGTAATCAAAAGACTTCCACTTTTTGGAGGACATACGTAGATTTTGGAGTGCACTTGATGATGAGAGGACCTATGGATTTCTTTCTCCTCTAGCATGAGACACAAACTCTTGGAAGTCCCCCTTATGCTATGTTTTAGAGACTGGCCAGGATATGGATTCTACATGCATAAGAGGAATGATTCAACTTGAAGGCATTGGATCTCTAATCCACATTCTCTCTTGCTTGTCTTGGATGCATACACACCACTTGAAATCAAAGACAAACTTTCTCCAAAGTGGTATGTATCTCTTCCTTGTTTTCTTTATTGTGACAAAAATCACAATATTGCAAATTTCAGCTCTACTAATGGTGGTATATAGTATTCTATATCAATGAATTGACGAATATCATTGGAAGAAACCTCATCAAAAAAAACTTGGGGCTTATCCCAGCTTGTTTCATCAATTAAAAAGTCCTTATCTGAAATGCCTTTGTACGCTACAAGCTTTCCAGATTTTGAAGTGATGTTCACATTGGATTGAAAGCCGTGGTGGACTGCACTTGTTATTCTCAGTTTATGCTCATTCACAAGCTTTTCAACACTGTGCAATCACCTGTGGTGGGATTTGGGCTCTCATGAACAAGGTGACTACTTCGGTCAATTAATTGCTAATGCACATTGGAAAGTTCATTTTGAACTTCTGTTTCAGGGGAATCCATCTTCTTGATTCTTCATCCACTTATGCGCCCAGCAAATATCTGATCGCACTGTCCACTGCATCACGTTTCACCTGTATGTTGATGCACTCCTCCATGCAATGATCTTTGTCCTTCCTGCCAAAAAAACATTCTTTCTTGAGGAGTTTTTATGTTGCCATTGTTACATAGCTATCCGAAAAATGCTTCACAGGCCTCCACATTCTTGCTGTCACCTCTTTTTTCTCAACCTTTGACTTTTGTGATAGTAACAAAGGACCTTCATAAGTAACCTCACCCTTCCCGTATGCACTGCAAACTACCACAACTTGCTTAAACACCTCATCAAGGCGAAAAATTATACTTGTGTAGTCAGCATGCATATCTATCTCTCACTACCTTGACGCTTGTGAGAGATTCTTCCCATTCTTGACTTTTCCTTGGTACAACTGCACTTAAACATGTATAAAAGTTTACTAATGTGTCTGCATCTGCTTTTGTGGCAGTTCTTTTCAAATGTGTTACTAGAGAACCAAGTGTAGTCCATAGACACCTCGCTTTCATTCGGATTTCCGATGTCGAGGCTATCTTATGTTTTGTAAAAACAACATGATTCAGTCTTTCGGACTCAATCAAATACTTTGTTGGATGCTTAAAAATTCATATTGTAGCCATGTAAAAGTTGAAGGGAAGAACCTTTGACATTTGCTCTGTAGTGAGTCTTCTGGAGTCCCTTGCTTGTCTAAAGTTCATTATAGGCATATGCATAATGATTCTTTATTGACATGAGCTCATCTTGATCTTCCTCAAACTCTTGATCTGACTCTTCTTCCTCTATATTTTCTCTGTCCTTCTCTTTCTCTTCTACCTGAAGTTTCTGAGCGGAGGAACGTTGCCTTTTTTTCAAAGTAGCCTTTGGAATTTTGTCCTCTTTATCTTTAACCTGTACTTTCTGAACGGAGGAACGTTGTCTTTTTGTGAAAGTAGCCTTTGGAACTATGGCCCTTGCAGTATTAATCTTTTCTATTTTGCGTCTTTCTATTCCTTTGATAGGTTGCACCAAAGTGGCCGTGGCTCGTCCTTCCTCTTCCTCTATCTTTTGTATTTCTTTAGGCTGCAAGGGTTGTGTCGCTTTAATCTCAAAGAGTTTGCGTGTAGACCATTGACATGGGGCTCCTTGTCGTCAACGCTGCTTCTGAGCCAAACTAGGAGCTCTCTCATCCTACTTGTCTCCTCTTTGTTTTGAACCAAACTAGCATCCATCTGATCCTTCTTGTGTAACCCTCCTTGCTCTTGACTGAATTCATGGTCTATCTTGGTGATGATGTCTTAAAGTACTCAACCATAATCTTTTGACGCAACCTACTTGCCTCTGCATTCAGAAATGTACTCCATTAATCCATGAGAGCCTGTAATGGAGTTTGTAATTCTGTAAAGTTTGATGGTGGAGGAGGTGGCATTGCGAACCTATTTGGACCTCTTGATAAGATAAAACAATAACCCCCAATATTAGGTTGTGAACACTTCATAGAAATATCCAAGTATGGGCTCTTAGGTTCCATAGTAATTCCCACAACCATGCTACAAGTTATTTCTTTCTTAGAGAAGCTTGCATTCCATGGCTCCTCATTTTGCTCCATATCTTTCCTTGACATCATCAGATGTAGCTCAGTTTTTCTTTGAATGAGAAACCAAACTTTTCTTCCCATGTGCATGTGAGTCCACTTCCCTTCAAAGTTACTAGAGGCATACTCTTTCCTGTTGAAATGTAAGGTGGTGCTAGAGACAAAAGCTCTAATCTCTTGAGAGTGCTCCATAATAGTTGAAAACCCTACATGAAAAATAATTAACAAGACTTTAGATACAATGCATCAATAAAATAGCCAATAAGGCATTAAAGTACAAACTGAAAGACAATATATTTTGCCCATCATACTGTAATGTGCCCAAACTGAAAGGCAATGCATTTTGCCCATCATACTGTAATGTAAGCTGAAAGACAATGCATTTTGCCCTATAATGTGCCCAAGTTGAAAGACAAATGCGCTCAAGCTGAAAGACAATACATTTTTCCCCATCATACTGTAATGTGCCCAAGCTGTGATGTGTCCACTGATACAATTAAGTGTGTGTCCATTTAACAAAATCTTTGAATGGATGATCAAAAATAGCCTCAAAGGCTTTACAAGGCTCAATATATATACATAAATTAAAAAATAATAGCCAATAAGGCTTTACAATGAGATGAGCAAAAATAAAACTATGATCCATCATTAACAATTACATTGTGTCACAAGGAACTTTTGGTGGTTCCCTATATAGTGAACTTTACCATATATAGGAAATTTTAAGAGATTTCCTAGTTATGTTGATGGAAATTTCCTATATATATCTAGACAATCCTATTTCCCATTTACTCGATCCTCTATATGTAGGAAATATGGGCTTATATCTAGGTAATTCAATTTCATATATAGGAAATATGGGCCAATATCTAGATAATTAAATTTCCTATATAGAAAGTATGAGCCAATATCTAGATAAGTCAAACCTTACAAAAACACATATGCAAGTGACAAGCTAGAGAAGCAAGGAACTTGCTAGGAAACAGAATTTTATTTAAAGACTTGAGTCTTAAAGTAAAGATATCATGCCATGAGTGCTTGGCCCAAAAATAATTAAAATAGTTCAAAATAAAAGTGGACACAATAGTTGCTTTATGCTCATCATAAGAGAAGT